>NC_056666.1:129150550-129452065 GCF_018350195.1 Panthera tigris | reverse complement strand
TCCAGCTCTGGTCTTGTTACAAGAATCCTGCATTTGAAGTCTCCCTGGGAATAAACACACGTTTCTGATAACTCTAAAGATTAAGCCAATGAAATAAAAATTCATTTTTGAGACATAAACTGTAAATGACCGGGATTTTCCACGGAAATATTGGCACTTTGGTGGAGGCACGGCGGCCCTCAAGTTGATGGTCGTTTGCTGCAACGTGCCAGGCAGTCCTGCGGTCGTTCAATAGACAAGACATCATCAAATACCACATCTGAATTCTGTTCAGATTATTAGAATGAAAAGGGTAATTCAATTCAATTGCCTGGAGAATCATCCTACACAGGCGTAAACAAAGCTGGCCAGAGGCAAAACTGCTTAGCAAGGGAAGAGTGGCTGGGGCCCTCGGCCTGCCTTCCTCCCCACCCCCCAGCTTAGTCCTCCCCTCTGCAGGAATCCCGGGTGAATTGAAATCAACGTGTTGCCCCTCCCAAGGGTATTTGCTTTTTCAGTGTTCTTTCTAGCTTGATAATGAAGGGATTAAAAACTCACCTTTATCAAACACCTACAATGGACCAGGCCCATTTTCACAACGTTAATCCCTGGACACACTCTGCACTTGTTCATTCAAAAACTACTATCTACACCCAGCCAGGCACTGTGCCGGGTGCCGGAGATCCAGCAGAGATCAAAGAGTCGGATCCTCCCCTCTCTGGGCTCTGCAGCCTGATGAGAAGAAAAAAAAGCAATAGACTAACAAATACATAAACGTTTGTCAAGCCCTGATAAGTGCTGTGCAGAAATATCCAGCAGGGGAAGGGGACAGGGAGCGCCCAAAAGGAAATGCCGTGAGAGATAGGGTGGCCACGCGGGAACTCTCAGAGGAGGGGACAGTTGGGCAGAATGAATGAGCTATGCTGCTATCTGGGGGAAACACATTCCAGGCTGAGGGCCCGGGAACAGCATGAGCAAAGGCCCTGGGGTGTTCCCAGCAGGAGGCACATGGGAGGGAGCCGAGTGAATGGGAGAGACATGCTTTGTAGGCCAGGATGAGAGTTACCCACTCGGGGATATTGGAAGCCACTGGAGGGTCTAAGGAAAGCAGCGACATTGGAAGTTCGTTGACCTGGGTTTTCAGAGCAAGCTTCTGAAAGCTATATGGGGACAAACTATATGGGGAAAGCTATATGGTGCCTATATGGGGACAAACAGGGAGACAGAGGCCCGTCAGGAGACAGCAGCAGTAACCAGTCACTGAGGTGGCCTGGACAAGAGCGAACCAGGGGACGTGATGCTGAGATGTCAGGTCCTACCCTCTCTTGTGGAGATGGGGGTCACGGTCCGGCAAGTGAGGAAACAGAAGTACAGCGAGGGTAGGTAATTACCCATGGCCGGGTGATTGCTGAGAGTCCCACAGTCCGCCCATTGCAGAGGCCTGGCTCTCTTTACTCTGCCACAAGCTTCTCTGTTGCCACGCAGTGAAAGGTACTGCTCCCTGGCGAAGGCATTTGAGTCCTCAGAGAGCAGAAAGAGGGATTTAGGGAGGTTGGCGATTTTTCTGGGCCCTTGTCATCTCACTCCAGCCCTTGCTTCGGCGGGGTTCCACCAAGTCTTAATCATAACGGTCAACACGTATCATGTTAGCACTCTGGACGTGGCAGTGTTCTAAGGGCTCCCCCCTTGTTATTGCAGCGATCCCCATAATAGCTCCCAGGAAGGAAGGAAGTACCATTATCATTCCCATTTTACAGATCAGGAAACTGAGGCTGAGCTATATTCATCAGTCCAAGATGACAGAGCTGGAATGTAGATCCCGGCGGTGAGGTTCCCAGAGCCCCAACCCTTCAATATCCTGCCACTTCTTCCTTGAAGAGACGTTTACTTTGCAGTGTTTTTCTACTGAATTGTGGACTTAGAGACTGAAGTTCACACCACTGATACACGTTGAAACTGGCCCCCACTGACATGACCTTGGGGCACATTGGAGAGAGTGTCCACCAAGGCCCCTCCTCAAGGGCACTGCCAGGATGGAGGCCACATGAGGTGGCCTCCGGGTCCCCATCCATCTCCAAGTCGTTGCTAAGTCTCGTATCCCTGCCTTGTCCATCCTGAGTACAAGTCTCCCGGAGGTTGGGAGGGGAGAGTAGTGATCAATAGAACCACAGCTGCCAACTCCTAATTTCATTGGATGGAAGACAGAGACGCTTCCAATCCTCCTTTCTTCCGAGTTTTGAGAGGAAAGGGGAAACAGAGGTATAGGCTTGGCAGCTGGGTCGGGGTGGGGGGGGGGAAGGGGACAGCATGGGAACAGGGACGAGAGTGGGGGAGGCGTGGTGCATTCGGGCTTTCCAAAGACGAACTGAACTATTCTCAGAAGAAGGGAAGGTGGTGTGCGCCCCACCCCCCCACCCCCGGGAGAGAGACATGAGGAGATGCTCATTTTCAAAACACCGCAATCCAGATCCCCCCCAAAAGTCCCTCTGTTGTCACACAACAAGCCCCCACCTCTACCCACCCTGCCTCAAAGGCACTTCATCATGTATTAGAGCCTCTCTAATTCCCCTCCCCCCCCACCAGGTAGATAACCTGGCTCCCCCTTTATGCCCCACCCAGCTAATAAAAATAAAAATAACATCTTCTCTTTATTGAGCTCTGCTTTTACGCACTTTAGCTCATTCGTGTTCGCATCAGAATAGCCCTGCGAGATGTGTCTGCTTATCTCCATTTTACAGAGGAGCCGCCCGCACGGAGCTCAGAGAAGTGAAGTGACAAGTGACTTGCCCAAGGTCACACACTGAGTAACTGGAGGACCAGTCACCCACACCTGACTCAGCTCAGGCTCTGTCTCCACCGCCCCGCCCCACCCCCAAGTTACTAAGTTACTAGAGGGCTGGCAACTTTTCTTGTTCAGTTTTGCATCCCCAGCATCCAGTTGGTACTAAGTAAATATTGATGGAAATGACACATGGATGAATAAATGGATGAAAACTGCCTTAGAATGAACTGGCTGATATAAATATGCCACATGCACTTACATTGTCAGAGACAATGCCAACAGTTTTTGAGAACCATTTATTCATTCAACAAATACAAAATGTGCTTATTGGAAATGCACTGAGTGCCGGGCAATGTGCTTGATGCAGGGAGATTGTCGGAACAGAGCCATCCTGGTCCCTAACCTCCAGGAGCTCATAAAACAGAGGGAGAGAAAAGACCAAGACCAAAGCAAGCAGCCAGCAAAGTCACAGAAGAAAAAAATATTTGCAAATAATTAACAAGTGAAGAAGGGAGAGTGGGGACACTAAGGAGAGGGCTTTGGGAGACAGGAACGTCCTCTGAGGAAGAAACGTTCAAGGGTGACTAGAAGTCACCCAGGAAAAAGTCGGGGAAGAGTTTCGGGCAGAATGAGTGGCATATGTGAGGGCCCAAAGGCAGGATTAAGTGCCTAGAGCCTTCCAGAAAGTACAGGAAGACTATGTGGGTAGAGCCAAGGGTCCAGAGATGGAAGGAGACATGGGGCGGGGTGGGGGTGGGGAGGACTTTCAGGCCTTAAGTATTTTGGAATCCAGCCTCATGGCAATGGCAACCCTTCGAGGGATGGGAAGCATGCAAGTGACATCCTGAGATCTGTTCCCGCTCAGTAGGCAAAGGGGAGCAGAGGAGGAGCAGAGAAGCTGGTTAGGAGGCTGCAGTCATGCAGATAAGAGCCGCTTGGGCCAGAAGTGTTAGGAAGTGGATGCATTTGAGAGCTCTTTTGGAAGCAGGAAACTGAGCAACGGAAACTATATGGACCTAACTGGGCCGTGTCCATAAATGCACCCATGATGTAGTCAGGGCAGTGGGGGCCTGAAAACAGATAAGATTCTAATCCATAATCTATCTTTTATGATTGTGTCGTCAGGCCATCCAATCTGCTGGA
This sequence comes from Panthera tigris, assembly GCF_018350195.1. Lineage (NCBI taxonomy): Eukaryota > Metazoa > Chordata > Mammalia > Carnivora > Felidae > Panthera > Panthera tigris. The sequence continues at coordinate 129,448,161 of NC_056666.1, read as the reverse complement.
GCCTCAGTTTCCTCATCCGGAAAACGAGGCGTCCCAGGAATGTTGTTGCTGAGACAATGCATGCCACGGTGTGGGGCATGGTGATCTTCTCCCTTTGCCACCTCCAGATACTGGTGATCCGACTTCCCCACTGCCCTCCTGAATACCGGGCTCTACTGCCCCAGTAAACATTTTTCAAGAAAGAATTAATCTCCGAGTATTCCATGCCAAAGGAAAAGTGCAGAATAGCCTTGCAACAGTCTGCCAGCCTCACGCCACTAATACTTATCATGGCCACGGTGCCTCAGTACTTTACCAGTAACTCAATTACCAGTCCCTGGGCGCCTCCCAGCACAAAGCCTTTCCCGTGGGTCCCCATTGCCTTCCTGAGAAGCCCTGGACACAAGTCAATTCCTTGGCCCTAATGAGAGCTTTTCAACACCTGACAGTAACCATGGAGCGTGTGCTAAGTACAGCCGTCAGGCCACCCCAGCTGCCTCCCAACCTCCCAAGACAGGGGGTCCTGGCCAGCCGGGAGGTGCCACGTGGGCTCTGGCATCAGGGCCTCACACAGCAGATGTTGCCGCCTTCAAAGCCGGGCCAATTATGATGTTAACGCCCTGGACATTAATCCCTGGGTCCTTGCCAGCCAGGACCTGCTCTGCTCTCTGGTTGAATAGCACAGGTCCTCTGGGGGGGGGGGGTGGGCGGCAGGGATGAAGGAAGGGTCTTGGGAAAGTCACACTTTCAACTGCTCAGATTCAAAGCCCGACTTCTCCTCTGCATCACACCCAAGGCCTGAAGGTGTCCAAGTATGTTAGCAGCATGAACGCCAGCCCCCGTCACCACGGGGCAGTCAGCAAGGACTGTTATTAAAACTGAGACCCAGAAAATGAAATGTCTTACTCAAGGAAATAAAACACATTTGCGGGAGTTCCCTGAAGACAGATTTGCTCTCCTGATACCCAGATTTCTGAAATGTGTTCAACAAATGGCAAGCTCCCGGGGAGCAGAGGAAACAGCACAGTGTCCAGCACGTGGTAAATATTTTTGGCACGAAATGACTAGCCCTGGTTCAAACTCGGTATCAGAACTACGTTCCATGGTCTCACACTCAGTTGTAGAAAGGGAGATACCCACGCTGCATCATCAGTGACAAATGTTTTTTAACACCTGGCTTCTCACCATCCAGAAGGCCCCTGAGCCATCTTTTCCTTGGCCCGGGCTGTGTGTAAGCTACAAAGCAGGTCCGAGAGGAACCTGACCTAGATGCAGAACCATGGACAGCTACCTTGAGGTGATGGGTCCAGGGCATCTGGAGGATATGCCAAAGGCGAGCCTGGCAATTGTGCGTTCAGAGGCGGGGGAGTGGGTTAGGACAGTGCATTCAGAGCAGAGAGAAGAGCTGAGCAATGGCCCGTGGCTGGATTGTGGGGAAGGAATTGAGAGGAACAGCAGGACAAGAAGGCGGAGAGACAGGCAAGGCTCAGACAAGGAGGTACAAGCGGCCCAAGTGAGGGATTTGGGTCTTTGTTCTAAAAGCAGTGGTGAGGGTGGGCGGCCACCTGGGTGGCTCAGTCAGTTAAGCAACTGACTCTTGATTTTTTCAGCTCAGGTCATGATCTCCCAGTTCTTGAGTTTGAGCCCCGCATCAGGCTCTGCACTGACAGTGCAGAGCCTGCTTGGGATTCTCTGTCTCTCTGCCCCACCTCCTTCCCTCTCTCTCAAAATAAATAAATAAACTTCAAAAAATAAAAGCAGTGGGAAGCCACTGAGGAGTTTCAGGGTGAGGAAATAGCTGGGGCGAATGCTCAGAGATGAGGTGGAAAAGACTGGAGAAGAGCTGAGGCTGCCTGCAGGAGGACAGGTGAGCCACAGTCCAGGCACATAGAAATGACAGCTCAGTCTGGGGGGGGGGGAGTGGCAGAGATAAAGACAAGAGGATGGCTTTAAAAGAGATGTCTAGAATCCTGATTCTCACAACTTCTTCATCACAAAGATGACAAGGCAGGAGATGCCGGACGGCGGAGGGGCCTGGCAGAGGGGTGAGGACAGTGTGTGACTCCTAAGCTTAGGCTGGAGACACTGAGTCTGAGATGTCTTGGAGACACCCAAACGCAGACACCCTGTGGGCAGCTAGAGATATGGGAGTGGAGTTGGGAGCAGTCAGGTCCAAAGTCATAGATGGAGTAGCCACCTATGCAGGCGGAAACGATGAAGTTTCACAGGGACAGAGTACATCAAAAGGAGGAGCCCTGATCTGCCTCAGCCGTTTCCCACTACTTCACATCTGGGTCGCTTCTGATCATTTGACATTTTAAGTGTCCCAGTAATGAACACCCTTGTCCTAATTTACAGCTTTTCCATATTCTAGGTTACTTTTCTAATAGCCTACCTTGCTAACATGGCTAGCAACGGATAAGTGTTAAAAGACTGGATATCTCATGTGTCTGAAATGAAACAGAAATTTTTTAGTCGACCACAATTTGTGGTGGCCCATGTAACCAATCTCTCCTGATACGTGCTGATTTGTTAAGTCTTCCCTAACGAGCCCAACCAAAGGGAACTTCTTCCTCTGAATTCTAATGGCTGATCCTAGAGACGCTCCATTCTTGTCCTTCAGAGGTCTGATATTTTAGGATCCATGTAGTCCCCCTTCCCTGTGGGGACACGTTCCGAGACACCCAGTAGATGCCTGAAACTGCAGACAGTACCGAACCCTCTATATACTATGTTTTTTCCTGTCCCTACATACCCATGATAAAGTTCAACTTATAAATTAGGCACCTAAGGGACACCCGGCTGGCTCAGTCGGTGGAGCGTGAGACTCTTGATCTTGGGGTGGTGAGCTCGAGCCCCACGCTGGGCACAGAGGTTGCTCAAAATAAATAAATATATATATTAAAACCTTTTTAAAATGTAAATAAATAAATTAGGCACCATAAGAGATTAACAGCAATGACTAATAATATAGAACAGTCATAGCAATCTACAATATATAGGACAGTAAGTTACACGAATGTGGTCTCTCTCTCTCTCAAAACATCTTATTGTCCTGTAGTCGCCCTTCTTTTTGTGATGATATGAGATGATAAATTGCCTACTTGATGAGGTGAAGTGCGGTGAAGGACGCAGGCATGTGACACAGCGTTAGGCTATCACTGACCTGACATGCCGTCCGTGTGCATCCAGACCGAGGTCGACAGCGGGTCACAGAAACCGCAGAGAGCAAAACCGCGCATAAGGGGAGACTACTGTGTATATACTTGGAGCGTAACTGTTTTTCCTCGTCGTCCGCGCCTAGAATTCGAGAGCCGGGACTATGTTTTATACTTCTTGATACTCCCCCCAGGGCCAACAAAACCCTCTGAGGGCCAACGTGGGATGGCCACGATAGATTAACTAGGCAAGAGGATCGTAAGAACCAGTATCGATCCCTTGCTGCACATCAAGACGTGTTCTGGGAGCTTCAAACACAAGACGTATTTCAAGTCTCCAAAAACAAAAATGTTTCTCCTCATTTATTAGGGAAGTAGTATCTGAGAGGACAACTGAACCCCCAAATCCCAGGGGCAGGAAACACAGAACTGTCTTTCTCGTTGACACCTGGTTTCTCGGTCACTCAAAGTCCCAAACAGGCGGCTCTCCTAGAGGCACTGATGCAGGGACCTATGCCTCCTGGTCTTGTGGCTCCACCGTCCCTGGCACATGGCTTCTGGAGTTCCCAGGCTCCTCTGCCTCAGGCCAGAAGGGCAAAGAGCATGACAGAGAGCCCTTGAGAGGTTCTTACGGGCTACGCTCAGAAGCAACACAAATGGCATTCATCACATTCCTCGGCCCAGAGCTCAGGCACGCGATCATACCCAGCTGCGAGAAAGGCTCAGAAATGCAGTCGCGCTGAGTGCTGGGCTCCCGGGAAAACAGATGGGGTGGTTCATAGCAGTCTCTGCCACGTGACAGGAGAAACCAGAGCCCAGAGATGTTAAGTAACTTACCTGATGTCACACAGCAGAGCTAGGATACATACTCCGGTCTGTGTCACTCCAAAGGCCGTGCTTTCTCCACTACACCCCACTGATCGACAACGGTCATGGGGGTCCTGTCCTTCGGGGCCTCTGAGATGCATCTGCCTGAATCACCTTGGCAATTGTTCGATTCCACTTATAACCTAACTTCATACTGCTAGCGAGCATGACAGGTTCACCCTAAAACCGACTTTCAGATATATTTTCCAGATACATCTTCTGTGTCTTCCAAAGATGCTCCCAGTGTCCTCCTTCAACAAGTCAATCAATTCGCTGACATGCCCTCACATTAGGTAGGCACATTCCTGTTCTGAAGTCTATGCCTTATAAACTTGACATATTCGGATGCCGTGGCTTTTATCGTGAGTAAATTAAAGCTCTTAAAACGTCAGAATGTTTCTGTTTCATTTGACGTTCCCACCATAGGTCAGACGACTGCTTCCAAAACAGACATGTCTAAGTGGCTTTCTAACCATATCACTCAGGATGGCTTTTTAGGAAGTACAGGATGCCCAGCAGTGCGGTGATCTGAGGCCCCTGAGCGTCAGTAATTCTGTTTGGATCTGTTCCCATGTAAGCCATTTACAGAGCATCCACTGGACTTGGAAAACCAAGAGGGATGTCGGGAAGTCAACTGGCGCCTCCCTCTTTGCACGCATATATAGTAGAATCTTAAAGTTGGGGAAAATAATGACATTGGTAATGGCTATAGCCATAATCCTCAGTGAACGCGTTCATTCAACAAAGATTTACTGAGAGCCCATTTTGTGCCACACACCATTTCAGAAGCTGGAGATTCTGTGCCTAAAACAAGATCTCTGACCTCAAGGAGGTGACATTCTAATGGGGGAGATGTACGAATAAATATATAATGCATTAAGCAGTGCTGAGTGCTGTGACAGCACGTTCAGGGGAGAGGATGAAGCCTGACAGTAGGTTATCCAGGGTGCTGGGGAGGGTTTCTCTGAAACAGTGACATTGGAACAAGGACCTGAGACAAGTGAGGTAGGGAGACGCCATGCCAGAGGGGACAGTAAGTGAGGAGGCTTGAACAGAGAGGGTGCATGGCATTTTCCTGAAACGGCAAGGAGTTCTGGTGAGCCGGGGGACAATGGTAGGAGGCAGCAGAGGAAACTGGGAGGGGCAGATTGGCAGAGGCTGATGGCCCACGGTAAGGGCGTTGGGCTTTCTGCTTCGGCTGAGATGAGACCACTTGAGGGGTGAGATGCTAGAGTTGGGGGCTTGAGGATTGAGTCCCAGGGCGCTCTACCTCTTAGCTTCTAGAAGATGATGAGGAGCCAACAAGGACAGAAAGGAGTAGCCACAGGGGCAGGAAGAGAACCAAACTCGGGGTCGGGGATGCCAAAGGCAAGTGAGGAAATTCAAGGAGAGTGATGGGCCAGTTCAAGTGCCCAGTGATTGGTCGAGGAAGATGTGAACAAACTGTCAGATCTGACAAGGAGAGCTCACTGGTAACCACGTCCGTCAGCGGAGGATGCTGGAAATAAGGAGCTCTCCTTAGGAGAGCGGGGCACCTGGGTGGCTCAGTCGGTTAAGTGATCAACTCTTGGTTTCAGCTCAGGTCATGATCTCACGGTCCCGTGAGTTTGAGCCCTAAGATGGGCTCTGTGCTGACATCTTGGAGATTGCTTGGGATACTTTCTCCCTCTCTCTCTGCCCCTCCCCGCTCATACAGGCTCTCTCTCTCTCTCTCTCAAAAATAAATAAACATTTTTAAAAGTTATAATAGAATACTTTTTTAAAAAAGCCTTATGGGAGACAGATGGAGAGAGAATGGAAAGAAGGGGCACCTCCCCCTCCTCCCTCTCCCCCTTCCCCGCCCCACTACTATTTTCCAGGCACAGTACAAGCTCGTTATAGGAGCTTCCAATTTAATTCACAGGACCACCTTGGGGGAGGGAGGCGACTGGTTTTCTGCACTTCACAAAGAGGCTCAGGGAGAGAAAGAATTCAGCTCCTAAGTGTGAAATCTGGACTTGGCCTTTGTGGGTGCCAGACCCCAAAGCTCCCATCTTCTTTCCTCTGGGCTAGTCTCCATCTCTTAGAGGTCGTCTGGGGCAACGAACACAAAATGAATTTCCACTTTTAAAAAAATCTCAGAAAATAGGTCATTCAGCTTCTCTTTGAACAGTGTCTGAATCATTCTAATGATTAGCATCTCTCCTTCAGATTTTTAATTAAAGAGGTTCCATAAGCCACCCCTACACTACCACACCGCGGAGCACTCTTCAAGGAAGTTTTTCCTTCCACTACTCCACTTCTCTCCCCGTTAAAAAAAAAAAAATTTTTTTTAAGTCTTATTTGAATAGGAAAACAATCCTATTCACACCAACCCTCAGGAGTGCGAGCTAGAGTTCTTTTTCCACCTCAGACTCTACCCTGAGCTCCAGGCCCACACAGAATGCCCACGTGCCTGCTGGAAATCTCCACCGGATGTCCCACTGGCCCTTGTATCTGTCCAGATGCTCCCAGCTGCCAGTAAGGGAAATGCAAACGGGCTGCACGACATGCAAACAGCTTCCTCACATAACTGGGCAGCTCCAGCCTGTCTGCCTGGGTCTCAATATCCTCAGAGAGGTGGCTAGACAGCTGCAGTGATTTGGGACTGCACATCCAGGCGACCAGGCTGGGCTGCTTCCAGACACTCTCAGGTAAAAGCAATGAAGCTGCTTTCCCAAAAGCCCTCGGAAACCTGTCCCCCCATCCCATTGGCCCAAGTGAGTCACATGACCACTTTCATACTACTCATTGGCCGGGGGTGAGTTACCTGCCTATACAGGGGGACCACCCCTGGAGCTGGGCGCTGGGTCAGCTTCCCCTGAAGGACAGGACTGTGCTGAAGGAGGGGCAGGGAAGAAGGAGGAGCCAAATGGCTATGAGGGAAGCAACAGACATCTGCGAGTCTATAACTTGACTATAACACACATCTGCGAGTCTATAACTTGACTATAACACACATCTGCGAGTCAATAACTTAACTCCTCACCTCCTCAACCCTCCCCATGCTCTGTGCTGCATTGCAGTGAACAGAAACCATCCATGAACTCCATGGAACCCATAAAATGAATGTTCACAATCTACCTCGCACGTCTAATGAGACACTGTGTCCCGCATCTTCTATGCGCTGAATAGCTCAAGAACCTGTCCCTTCTCTCCGTCCCCCCTTACTTCACCTACCGCCAGCTCTGCCTGCGCTATTACGACAGCATCTTGACTAATCTCTGCTTCCTGCCACCTCCCCCCAAGCAAACACCTACACTGGAAGCTCATCATCTTTCAAACGATGAAACCAGACAGTGTTAAACCCACCCCCCTCCCCACCACCCCGGTTGCAAAAGTCTTCATTGACTACCTGAGGCTTTGGTGTTGCATGTGGTGCTCTCATGGGGCCAACGGGATCCTTCAAGACCTCTGCCTGCCCTTCCTGCCATCTCTCATCCCTGTCCATAAACGTGGGTTTATGCCATGCCTGCTGCCCCCCCTTCAAACAAAACAAACAAACTTCCTCTTCCCCACCTCTATAAATGGCCACCATCTACCCACTGCTCAGGTAAAAAAAAAGCATCCCAGAAGGTATCCTTTATTCCTCTTTCCTTCTCCCCTCACTTTTCTAATCCTTCCATAGAAACTGTTGCTTCTACCTCCAGAACATAATCCCAAACTGTCATCTTCTGACCAAGTTCACAACTACGACCTCCACCCAGGCCACCATGGCTTTCCACCAGGGTCTATCACCATAGCTGACCAACTGGTCTACCTACCCACTCACACTCTTTACAAACAATTCTCAAAGTCCTCACAAGGGCCCACAGGCACTACATGGTCTGGCCCCTGCTTACCTCTCTGACCACAATACCCCCTTCCCCTTCCACTGTCCCCCTCATTCATTGCCCTTCTTCTGATCCTTGAAGACACCAAGTTCTAACCCTTACACTTGCTGTTCCCGCCTCCTTGGATATTCTTCCCTGGAGCTTTGGACTGATGACTCAAGGCACAGCATTGAAGGCAATCTCTCTGAGATGGTCCTTGGCCACCTTCAGGCCCACCACACCCTCAGATCACATTATACTTTCTTATATTTTCACAACACGTTACTCTTTGAAAGCCTCTTCTTTGTGGATTTGTTGCTTACCTGGTCCCTAGATTATAAGCAGTTCTTTGGTCCCTAGATTATAAGCACTCTGAAGGCAAGGGCATTGTCTGTCTTGTTCACTCAGTTCTTGGGAAAGTGCCTGGAACACAGTAGGAGCTCAATATGTGTCAAATGAATGAATGAACAAATGACTATTGTATCTTACTTGGCTTATATACTTATTACCCGGCTCCCTTTACCTGCCTAACTTTTTGTGTCTTTTAAATTCAGTTCTGCCAATCATCAGCTCACACACACACACACACACACACACACACACACACACACACACCCCACAGTGTTGCTTCTCCTCTCTCTCCCACAATAACAGCCAGCATTTACCTCTATCCCTGTATAGAACACCCTGCACGATAGCTATGGCTCCTCCCTCCATGTTCTGGGGTCCATGGGGATGGGTCTGTGTCCTTCCACTCTGCTTCTCCATCACCCAGTTCACAGCCTGTCCAGAGAAGGCACTCGGTGACTGCCAGGTGAACGAATGAAAGACTGTATTCTTCACTGATACTTAGAGCTTTGATTATTCCTTAGAGATAAAACTAGACCTGTATTACCCATTTCTCTCAATCAAATCTCCAAGTTTGAGATTCAGGAGACATCCTAAATTGCCTCCCAAGGTCCCTTTAAGTCTTTACTCTTGCTGTAACAGGCTAACACTTCTCTAAATTATTTGAGAACTGGAGTTTCCCTCAACGTTGTATTTCTGATTGGTTGCTATTTGTTTTGACAGTTGTCGGATTTTTTTATTTATACCAAGCTCTCTCTGGGGTTTAGTTTACTGGACCCTCTCAATATAACACCTAGAAAGAAGAGAAAATGACTTACCTGTAAATCTTTTTTATTGAAGGTGTGCCATAAAACAGACCTCCCTTCACCTCTCCACTCTCCCCTGAGATTTAAGGATTCTTGGTTTTTATTGTTGTCTTTACCACTCATTTGGAAAGGACAGAGCAATGGGAGGCTGGAGAAGCTTGTTAGCTCCACCCAGGAGGGATCTTTGGGCTCACAGTGTCCCTGCTGGTGGACCCAAACAGTGGGCGCTATCGTGGGAGTTTTTGATAGTTTCATACCAGAAACATACACCAAGCTGTACATGACATACATCCATAGAGCCGAAATTACAGACTATTTTCTCCTACCTGTCCCTTTTGTTTGATTTCTGGCAGATGTCCAGGGGTAAAACCACCAGTCTCCCTGGGAAAGCAGAACCCTAACTCTAAATGAGGGCTTTCAGGGCTCCTACAGACAGAAACTGGCATTTCCATTGGAGATGGCTGCAGAGGAGAGGATTTGCAGGAAATGAATATTTCAGAAACTCAGATGAACATTCCCTCAGCCAGTTACTCCCACCTCTTTCTCCAACATCCATCCAGGCTAGAATGTTGATTAAGGTCAACAGGAAATTGCTTAATACCCTGCTTTATTTTGTCTCTGCACATACTAGTCACTGTGTATTTCAAAAACATCTTGTCCCCAAACATCTATCCTTTTTTAAAAATAGCATATTATTCTTTGACTGTATAAGCAAAACATGCCCCTTATAAAAACTAAAGTAATACATGGGGCACCTGGGTGGCTCAGTCAGTTAAACATCTGACTTTGGCTCAGGTCCTGATCTCACAGCTCGTGAGTTCCACCTCCAGAGTTCCACCCCCACATCAGGCTCTATGCTGACAGCTCAGAGCCTGGAGCCTGCTTCCGATTCTTTGCCTCCCTCTCTCTCTGCCCCTCCCCTGCTTGAGCTCTCTCTCTCTCTCTCTCTCTCTCTCAAAAATAAACATTCAAAAAATTTTTTTTAAACTTCAGGAATACAGAAAAATATAAAGAAAACAATTAAAATAATTCACATTGATAACATTTTAGGAGGTAACATTTTAAGAGAACTGCTGCAAATTCTTTTGTTTTTTCTGTGAATATAGATATACGTCTTTTTTTTTTCATTTTTATGCTTATTAATTTTTGAGAGAGAGGCACAGAGTGTAAGCCTGCTGGGGGGGCGTTGAACCCTTGAACGTTGAGATCATGCCCTGAGCTGAAGTCAGACGCTTAACTAAGCCACTCAGGTGCCCCTAGATACACAACTTAATCCAGGCTCAGATCATGTTGGATGCCCAATTTTACGTCCCCTTTTGTCTAAACATCGTATCGAAATTTTTCTCATATGGTTCGTTTTTGAAAGCATGACTTTTAATGAGCTAACCATATTTTGCGAGTTTTAAAATTCATCTTAGAGAAAATAAACCCTAAAGGAATTATCAGGTGACATCAACCCAGCTACCCCTAAGTGAGTCCAAAATTCAAAAATCAGAGTTATTCATATTAGCCGTTTTTTGGTGGTCTCCATGGAAACTCGCCAACGGGCAAGACTGAGGGGAATTTAAGGTAGCTAAGCCCTGGAATGCAGAACTCAAAGCCTAGCTTCGGGTCATGGTTCTTTCTAGTCTGTGGAATTATAGGCTGGTTTCACTTCCTTTACTCTTCCTTTCTGTGCAGACTAAATTTGTTACCACCAGCATGCCTTGCTTTTAAAATCAGAAATAAATCATAACGCTATTTTCATTTTGGAAGCAAACACCTAGTTACATATTTATCCTGGTTCTATCATTCTCCCTCTCTCTCTCTCTCTCCACACACATACACCCCACAGGAGCCCCACCCTGAGCCCGTTGCCCCTCCCAATTTTCCAGGGGCACAGCCTCCACCCCCACTCATACCTACCCACCCCACCCCCACCCACCGGCCCCAGTCCCCGGGAAGGCAGCAGTGGGTGTGAGGGGCTTTCACCCGATTCCCAGTCCCTTCCCATCCTGCGGCAATCAGCTCATCTCAAGCCTGATGCCAGGAGGCAGCACCACTGAGCCGAAAGGAGACTAACTGATGGAAACAGGCTTAGGATGTCAGAAGGGCTGGGTCACTTCCTATCTATGCGGCCCTGGCCAGGTCGTCTACCCTCTCTGAACCTCAGTTTCCCCATCTGTAAAAGGACACCAGCTTGCATAATTATACCATAATTAAATGAAGTCATCTCTGACAAAAGCTTGCACCAAATAAATGCCTTCCTCACACACTCACGGACCATCTTTGGGGCCAGTCCTCCCTCTGGCCAAGGCCGAGGCTGAGATGTCTTAGCTGTAGCTGCAGACTCTTAATCAACTGTAACTTTTCTGCTTGCACAAAGGGGCACCTTTTAACACTGGAGCCAGGAACTCTGGCAAAGGGCTGGGAATCTGGTTTCAAAAGCAAAATAGTGAGTAGATGAAAACCCGAATATTTCTGGAGCTCTTGAGAAAGCTCTCTCCTGATTGGTTACAGTTCTCAGCTCGCCTTTGCAGTGAAATCCACAAGATCTTCTGTACACATTGTCCTCATTGATGAAGAAGGAAACACACTAACAAAAGCCTGATGGTTTCTATCTTCCAACTCCACGTTTCATCCAATTAAAAAAAAATAAGACAGAGGAATCGCGGGTAAAGATGGAAAAGGTGGAAGAAGAGAATAAAAATGGGCAAGAGTGATATGGCTCAGATGATTCCATAAAAAGACAAATAAAGGAAAAGAGAAACAAACAAGAGGCAAGAATGAAGTAGGTCGATGTTGTCATCCTTTGCCAGAGGAGCAAGCTTGGTTCTAGCATTTTAGTGACTCATTTCAGAGACCAAAACAAGTCAAGATCAGAAATAGGATTAGAATTTGGAGCTCTTGGTTGGTCTACAGTTGTCACCAATTGTAAAGCTGTCAGCGCAAATTTATAACCAGGTTTTCAGGGGCAGCTAGCTCACTCTGCTAAATTTTTCATGTCTGTCCCTTTAAATTCCCAAACAGCATTGCCTATTACTAAGTAGCCGCTTGTTTGCCTTTTTTGCTTTTCTCCAAGAAAACGACTAGAGGTAGAAAAACCCCTGTAGTCAAATTGCTTTCAGAAGGTTTTGCTTAAAAATTTTTTCCTTAACTGTGGTTAAAGATAAACAAAAATTTCCCCAAAGCTGAGCTATGTTATCAAATCAGACAAAACATAATACGGTTTCTTTTAGGAACCGAGATTAGCTACGATCTTGGTGATTATCTGGATCTAATATGTTACAGTTTGCAGAATGGAGCTGCCCACTCAATGCTTAGGAGCACCATTCACCCATTCTACCGTATTTACAGAGCACAGAGCTTGTGAGAGGTGCTCTCTAGACCTTAGGGACACCGACCGAGGCAAATGAGGGGTGCCAGTGCCCTGCCCTGAAGGATCCTGCCCTCCAGGCAGCGTGAAGGCAGAATGCGACCTCCAGACTATAGAGCCCAGAATCCTCTCATCCATGAGGTGCGGAGAGAGGACAGGGCTTGCCCAAGGTCACACAGTGAGTAATTGGGAGAGCCAGAATGCGTTTTCAGACTCCATATCCAGTGCTCTTTCTTCTGTATAAGGAACAGATCGGAGCTGCGTGGTTGAAATGTGCTGTAGCATCACACCCGGGACTTCCTCCAGCCAGTGGGGCTGCAGGAGTCCCTTCTGAACACATTTAGGATCCTAGGCTCAAAGAAGGTTAGATCCAGAAGGGACTGTGGTTTACAATCAAGAGGGCACATCACCCCAGATCTACCAAATCAGAGTGTGAGGGTTGGATGTCTTTACTGCTTCTTAGTACCTAGAAGGCACTTATCAGACCTTTCCAGGGACACTAGGAGCAGGTTGGGGGCGGGGGGGGGTGGTGAGTTGCAGAAGGAAGGAAGGACTAGGAATCAGGGGAAAGAGGAAGAAAGAGGCCAGAGAGACAGTTTAGGCTGTTTTCTCCTCTGTGAAAGGGAAACTCTGCACCTCCCGGGCTTGCTACCGGGCTCAGGAAGCTCAAGGGGAGGACACGTGGCACCGGGCCCGCAGTCAGTGCTGCATAAAGGACAGCGGTTGCCCCCACCACTGGAGGGGGTGGGGTGGGGGGGAGCTGACAAGGTGCCAAGAAGCCTCCTCCTGGTTCACAGCTTCACCTTGGGCCATCCCTGCCACCTCCCATACGGACGCCCAGCGTTGGAAGGAGCTGTACGGCAGATACGATTCGTGAGGTGTCTAGAATTCCAAATCACAAATTCCAGGGACTTTGTTCCTTTGATACCCAAGACGCAAAGGAGAGGAGCTCCCCACTCCGGGGATTGCCAAGGCTTTAAGAACTGATGTGTCCTAATGATTGGGGTGAGCAGTCACAGGAGCAGCATACCCCTTAGAGAACATCAAGGTCAATCCCATCTTGGAGGCCCAGAGAGGGTAGGCAACCTGCCCAAGGTCACGCAGAGTGTTACGGGAATTAACCCCACAGACCTTCAGTCTCCCCATCCAGACAGCAGAAGTAACAACTGAGATTACTAAGAGAACTCAGTAGAATTTTGCATAGTGACTGACCCACAAATGTCTCAATGAATAATACTAATAGCAATTATTATTATTACTACCATCATCATCATCATCGTTATTATTATTAAATCAGTTTATAAACAGTTCCCTAGACTCTCAGTCCAGCTCCCTTTCATTGGCCTGAATCTCGCCCTTTCTGCGTTAACTAACAGTTGACAAAGTCATTGACAAGCTCTGGGCCAGACAGTGCTATTCTAACTCACTTGACCCTCACAATGAAAGTGATAAGGTAGATACTCCTGTTACCCCATTTCCCAAATTGGGAAACTAAGCACAAGGCAATTAAGTCACATGCCCGAGATCACACCCCCAGGAAGGGGCAGAACTGTAACTCTTACTGACAATCTGGTCCCAGCATATGAATGCCAAATGCTATACTCTTAACACTTCAAAACCTTCTCCAGGAGTGAGCCTCTGTTACTTCTCCAAATTTTGAAGACTGAGTGCGGAAGATGTCTTGCCTTGCCTGTTAAGTAATTTAGTGCCAGGGCAAGGCTGGCATATAGTAGGGGCCTAAAACGTGTTCCTTCTTCCCTCTGGAACTTCAGAGCTGAATTTCTGCTTTCACGGAGCATTTCTTGGGCACCCAGCCCCACTCATAGATGGCTTGTGTCTACATACCTTACTGAACTCGCTTTTCCTATTCTAAGGGTAAGGAAGTCAGACATGGGCCAACGGCTCTCAGACTGTGTCCCCAGACCATCGGCACCTAGCTTTAGAAAGGCAGACTCTCTGGCTTCACTCAACACTCTGTCAATCAGAAACTGGCACCGGGGTCCAACAGTCTGTGTTTCAACAAGCCCTCCAAGACATTCTGGGGTATGCTAACAAGGAGGAACTACCAACAGAGTGATTCATGCAGCACCTGGTCTGGGCCCAGGGCTTCGTGGGGGGGACTCTGGAAAAGTAGGCGGAGCCAACTGGCCAGGTCTGAATCCTGCCCCTCCACAGCTAAGCAACCTTGGGCAAGTCACTTAACCTCTCTGTGATTCAGTTTCCCGGTTTCTAAACAAGGAGGACGGTGCCTGTTTTGTAATCACGTCTGGAGGGTTAAACGAGATCACAGATGTAAAGCACTGAGGAGGGTGAACAGCAGATAGCGAGTACTCAGTAAATGTCACCTGCTGCTTGACTGTTGTCATACGCAAAGACATGAGCCAACGTGCATACTTAACACGGAAAACCGTGTGGCTTGCCTTGCAAAGCCACAAAGTTGTCTTTTTAACTCAGCTATTCAAGAAATATTCACGGAGCAGCTATTATTCGCCAGGGCCTTGTCGAGTCTGTGATGCCAGGATGAGTAAGACCGTGTCCCAGCAGACAAGTGGGGAGGGGTGGGGAACAGGCCTGTGTCACAGTACCTGTGTGTGCATGGAGTAGAAAGGAAAGGCTCCTGGAGAGAATGCGTGTGTGTGCGTGCACACACACAGACTCTACTTAATCACTGATTTATTTTTTTTTTAATATGCAGCACATATGGGCATCAGGGATGGAATTCATTCTGTTCTCCTGACTTCCTTTTTATCAGTTTCAGGGATGAGCTCAATACCTATGCAATATCATTATTAGTCATTCATTCACACGCCACGTTTAATCCAAAAACAAAAGTCATCTTTGTCCTCAAATCACTCCCATCGCAGAAGATATGAAATTCTTCAAGACAAAATATACGACCGGAAAAGACAGGCTTGGGCTGGGAGGCCCATCCAGCAGCCAGGAGTGGGCTTGGTACAGGCAGTTCTCACTCTGAGCTCCTAGGAGTGGGGAAGGCTTCCCAGAGGAGCCATGACCCAAGTGGGCTTTCTTGAAGGATAAGGACAACAGCCAGATGAAGGGATGCATAGGGCGAGGTCTGGGGAAAGGGTGTGGTGCTTCCATCCCCTCTCCAGGGACAACACTGTCCCCGCTCCCCTATGTGTTCACCAACCAGGGAGCTCCAGTACCTAGTCCTTTTGGGTTTTTCTGGAGGGTTCCTTGCACAGTCAAGACCAAGTCCCTGGTCTTTGGCTGATTCAACCTCCAGCCACTCTCATCTTCCCGGAGGTCCGGGAGGTGGGACCATAAGTTCCAACCCTCCAATCACATGGTTGGTTCTCTGGGCAGTCACTCCCACCCTTACCTTAGGGCTTTCCAAAGGTCACCTCATTAACATAACAAAAGACTTTTTTTTTTTTCCCCTCACCCTTACCTTGGGCAATTCCCAGGGTATCAGGAGCCCAAAGCTAGAAACCCTGGACAAGACCAAATACACAGGAGAACTATATTGTGGTCATTTCAGCGACCAAATATATATTTCTTATCAATCGCACTATCGCAGAGGTGAAGTACCTGCCCAAGGTCACACAGCCAGTAAGCGGTGTTGCTGACGTTCGAATCTGGGGAGCCTCGCTCCTAAATCTATGCTCTTTAACGCTCCACCCCACAGAACAAATGAACTGGCAGAAGAGGCCAGAGAGGTTTTCTAGGTGAGACTGGTTATTTAAAGGAAAAGGAGAAAAATACAGTATCCTTTCTCTTGGAGTGTATCCATTGTGAACACATTTCTCCCTACACCGTGAGCCTCACTCCGGACTGAGGATTTTGCTATCACTCGGTTGAGAGTCATTCAGTTGCGTCCCAGAGGACCACCTGCCTTAAGTTATCATGCCAGGAAGGGAATGCTTCTCTGAGCTGCTCGTCCTCTGCAAACAGATCTGGAAGGCTTGTGCTGAAAGCGGAGTGTCCAATTACTTGTCTTTGCGGCGCTAATCTGAGCAAAGTCACAGAAGGCAGGGGAGGGTTTCCCAGAGTGGCGGTCTTCCTAGACTCACGGTCCAGGCACCGTGCGCGCGTATGCACACACTGGGATGTGTCTTCCAGGGGATAATAATATTTTTAAATCCACTTATGCATAACTGGCTTATGTGGATCTGTAGAGGCCCCTCTGAACACCACTTCGGCGCTGGGGCTTGCCTTTATACAAAGCAATGACCCTGAAGGGCACCTGGGTGGCTCAGTTGGTTAAGCGGCAGACTCTTGATTTCGGCTCAGGTCGTGATCTCACCGTTCGTGAGATCGAGCCCCGCGTCTGGCTCCATGCTGATAGCATGGGGTCTGCTTGGGATTCTCTTTCCCTCTCTCTCTGACCCTCCCCAGCTCGCTCATGCACTTGCTCTGTCTCTCTCTGTCTCTGTCTCTCTCTGTCTCTGTCTTTCTCTCTCTCAAAATAAATAAATAAACATTAAAAAAAAAAAAAGCAATGACCCGAGTGATACCATTTAACTTATAACAGGCTGATAAACACATCCAGCTGCCACTACAGTGGCAACTATGTCCAACACTGAAGTGACAACTTCAAGTGAAATCACTTTCAAGTGATTTCGGTCCTCAGCTTGAAATCTTCTGCGTTGCAAACTTCTCTCTTGCCATCTGTTCAGTGGAAATATTCTGTTCGCAGAATATCGCTTTCACTTAAATTATCTGAGAAATGGAGACATTGCGTTTACGTCACAAGAGCAGTATCATTGGGCAGGAAAATTCACTGCCTTCGTTGTCACAGACTAGTGGGAAAAGAATAAAAGCAGACGTGGTTGATGGGCAACCGAGGTCCGGTGACACTGTGGTGGTCTTTGTGTCTCAGGTCCTTGAGATAAGTCACAGTGAACTCATTGGTAGGCAGAGTGATCACTTGGCACACACCGGCCAAGGCATAATGAACTCAAAAGAGGCTCGAGCAAAACAACGTCACCCATCACACTAAATCAGGGCTGTTGATTCAAATTCGATTAGTGACGGCAATTCTGTATTTCCCTGGTAATGCTGTCTCTATTTCACAAATGGTATGAGACCTGTAAACTCTTACGCCGTGCGCATAAGAAACATGCAACCTAGCAGTGTGCTTTTTCATTTTAAACATCAGAATTTTTAAAAATCTGACATCCCGCAGAGCCTTGGGAATTCCATTCACTTAACACAACCCCTACACTAGTCAAGTCTGAGAAACCTTAATGGAATGAGCACCGAACGGGGGGCCTGACCAAATAGAGGGTAAATCCTGGCTAGGCCGCGAAGCCACTGTGTCCTGGGTGATCCCTTATCCACCTTTCTGGGACTCGGTTTCCTCATCCGAATGGAAAGAGTAACACTGGCCTCCCAAGCGGGCCGTGAGAACTTTAAAGGATGTTTTGTGGAAAGTGCCAGGCATGTAGCTGACACTAGGAGTGAATTCCCTGCCCTTTTCTCTTAAGTTTTCATCCCATCCGCATGCCATTCTGTTGCTTCTCCCCTCTGAAAAATAGAGGCTGGGCCGGGGGTAGGAAGCATACCCACTGTCAGGGACAGGTCTTGTTTGTTAGGACCAGGGGCAGGCAGGCCCTGGTGGCCATCAGGGAGGCAGAGAGGTGGAGGGAGACCAAACACATATAGCTGCCACCTGTCTCCCCAGGAAGGGGAAAGCCGGTCACTGGTGAGAGGGCGGTGAGCAGACCTGGCAGTGAATTGGGGCAGCCTCTGCAGCCTGGGATGTGACACAGGAGCAGCTGCCTCCGAGGGGCCCCTGCAGGCACAGTTGGCCGCTCTCCTCTGGGTTCCGCCCGGGTTCCAGCCCAGCTGAAGACATGGCCATATGGCAGCAAGCTCTTTGGGAAGAAAAGGGAGGCCGGCCCTTCCAAAACCCAAGGGAACAAAGTCACAGAGGAGAGGCTGGCAGTGTCCCGGGCCCGGAGTCCCGGAACCCATCCAAGGGCCACAAGATGTCACTGGCACACAGCTCGGATTTCACTACCTGTCCCTCCCCTGTGCCCTCCACCTCCACAGAGGATGGCTTCCAGCCACATAAAATCAGAGACAGTCATTCGGCGCATGTGTATTGGTCGGCTGCTGTGGCCAGAGAGACCTCGCGAGGCTCTCACGCTTATACCCGTGGCAAGCAGCGGAAACATATAGGGCTTCTAAATTTCAGATTGATGGCTAACAGCGTTACCAGACCCTACAATGCGGCAGGTGTTCAACATAAGTTATCTCAACGAATTTCAGAAATCCTCAAAAGCAGCAGCTATTATCCCATTCGACAGGTGAACGAACAGACTGAGAGAGGTGATGAAGGCTCAGCTCAGTCCTTGGACTGTCTGATTCCCAAGCCCATATGCCTCCCGCCGCACCATCGTATCACCATTTGCATTTAAGAGGGGAAAAGAGACTGGTGGGTTTTCTTTTTTTAATGTTTTTATTTATTTTTGACAGAGAGAGAGAGAGACAGAGCATGAGCAGGGGAGGGGAAGAGAGAGAGGGAGGCGCAGAATCTGAAGCAGGCTCCAGGCTCTGAGCTGTCAGCACAGAGCCAGACTCAGGGCTCGAACACACGAACTGTTGAGATCATGACCTGAGCCGAAGTTGGATGCTTAACAGACTGAGCCACCCAGGCACCCCATGGTGTTTTATTAAACACCTACTCAGTGCCAGGGTTTGGGATTTTACATGGATTTCTTCCTTTTAGCTCCATAATAAGTCTATGAGGTAGATGTCACTATACATCTTTTTTTCGGATGAGGAAACTAAGACTTAAATGGATGGGGTAAGAGGCTCAACATGAACTAGTTGGTAAGTGACAAAGCCAAGGTTCAGGGTAGGTGAACCTGCTTTGGTAGGTCTGCTTTCCAAAGCCCATGCACTCCCCCTCCCTCAAGTCCCTCCTCTGAGCAACTAGCCAGATTAAAGCATTTTCAACATAAAACATAGTATAATAACTCTACCCACCATCAAGGAACTCACATTGAGTACCTATGTTGCTTCCAGCCTTGTGCTAGGCTCTGTAATCATTTTTTTAAATAGTTTCTACTCCTAGCCCCCCAGAAACACCCATCCAGATGGGCAGATAAGGCATGAAAACACGAAGAGAGAGTAGTAAATATGCCAGTGTTCTCAAGGACTAGATGATGGGGAAACATCAGTCTCATCACTTCCCTGTCCTCTGCCTAGCTAGTTCCTGGTCATCCTGCAGATCTCCACCTCAATGCAGCTTCCTTAGGGAGGACTTCACTGAAAGCTCACCTTGGTTTAGCTTCTAGTAACACATCTCCAGGATTCTCAGAAACTTTCCTTCCCAGGACCCTACACATGCACCATAACCTGTCCAATGTCTGCATCCCCCACCAGCCTGTGAATGTCTTGAGTGCAGGGGTGGCCCCTAATTCATGCACTCCCTCCCCAGTACTTAGCATCCCCGATGCCTGGCACCATGCCTGAAAGGAGTATAAAATAAATATATAGAGTAGAAAGAAGAGTAGAAAATAAGTAAATCATGGTGCAATAACTGAATAATGAAATTGGTCGGGAAAGACTTCATGAAGGAGGAGGGATTTTAGTTGCACCTTGAAGATCAGGGAAGGCTCAAATGGGTCATGAGAGGGGAGATGATAAGCCAGGGAGGGAGCCAAACTAGCAGGGCAAATGGGGCTGTGTCAACTGGATATCCCTATGGGGACAATGTATGTGTCAACCCCTACCTCACACCATACAGATAAAATCAATCCCTGATAGATTACAGATCTAAAGGAGAAAGGGAAGGCCACAAGGCTTCATCCAGACTTCTAGTAGTGATACCTCTCTCTCCCCTTCGGGGACTCACTGGGAAGACAGAGTGACATGAACCACTGGAGACAGTAATATCTAGTGAATCCTAAGGCCCTACTTTCTATGGTGCAGCCTCACCGGGATAAAATTCAACAGTAAAAGACAGCTATTTAATGTAAATCTCCAATGCAACTGCATGAAAAAGACATTAAAAATTCAAGGATGGAATTCTCCTATGGGGGAATTTCAATAAAAATTCAGTATTAGAGTGACCCAACAATAATAACTGCATTTAAAGAGTTCTTAGTATGTGCCAGGCTCTTCTCTGAGCACTTAACCAAATTAGCTTCTCCCCGGCAATCCGAGAGGCATGTACTTTTCCCATCTCCCTATCAGAGACGGGGAAACCAAGGTAACATGCATTTAAGTGATTCAAGGACATTGCCATTCAAGGGGTAGCAGCTTTGGAGCCAGGGCAGAGGACTATTTTTCTGAGCCCTGGGTGGGAGCAACGGGAAATGAAAATTCTATCAGCCACCTTGGTGGAATAGGAGAACAAACATAAACACACCTTCTTACTTTTAAATGCAATGTGCCAGTTGAGCCTTTTTTTTTAAAATATTTATTTATTTTGGGGAGAGTGTAAGCAGAGGAGGGGCAGAGAGAGGGAGACAGAATTGGAAACGGGCTCGGCACTGACAGGCCGACAGCAGTGAGCCAGATGCGGGGCTTGAACTCACGCGAGATCACGACCTGAGCTGAAGCTGGGCGCTCAACTGACTGAGCCACCCAGGTGCCCCAAGTCTTTTTGTTGTGGTTGTTGTTTTTTAACTGATTTCTACTATGACATTGTTTCTTTAGAACATAGAAGGCTAGGGGCGCCTGGGTGGCTCAGTCTGTTCAAGTGCCCAATTTTGCCTCAGGTCGTGATCTTGCGGTTCATGAGTTCGAGCCCCGCATCAGGCTCTGTGCTGACAGTTCAGAGCCTGGAGCCTGCTTCCGATTCTGTGTCTCCCTCTCTCTCTGCCCCTGCCCTGCCACACTCTGTCTCTCTATCTCTCTCAAAAATAAATAAACATTTAAAAAAACTTAAAAAGAGAGAAAGTAGAAGGTTAAATCCGAGCGTGTGAAAGACTTATGCCCACAATCCACAAGTATTTACTGAGCACCTGCTTACAAAATGAACAAAGTAAGGCCCTGCCCTCGTGGATCTTCCATTCCAACGAGAAAGTCAAGGAGTAAATGCATAATCCATAAAAATGCAATCAGACTTCAGCTAGTGATTAAATAAGAAGGGAAATCAATCCAGCTAAGGGAGTAGAAGGTGATGGTCACGGTTTTTGTTCAGAGATCTGAGTGAAGTAAGAGAGGCAGCCATGTGGACAGAGGGCAAGGGCGCTGCAGGCAGGGAGCCCTGAGTGCAAGGGCCCTGAGCGGGGAGCCTGCTTGGTGTGGTTAGAGACCAACTGGCAGCCGGGCTGGCTGGAGTCAAGTGAATGGGGCAGAGAGGCAGCGGAGGGCAGCAGGCAATCCAGACTAAACCAGCTGGGGTCCTGTGGGCAGGGTACCCATGAGATACACAAAATGTATACAGCGGGCAGGAATTCACGCCGTTTGCTCACCGGCCTTCTCTGTGTGTGAGACTCCAGCCAGTCACTGCCAACCCTGTGCACACACTTCCCCTCCTGAACAGTCAGGCGGGACTTACGTGCTGTAGTGGGCATATGGCTGTGAGCACATGCGTTCTATTCATTCATTCCTCAGACATTCGCTGAGCACCTGCTGTAAGCCAAGGCCCTTGCTGGGTGGCAGGGATACATCATGAATAAAACATGCAGAGTCCCTGCTCTGAAGCCAGGCATCCTCTAGTGAGGAAGACTGGAAGTAAACTGAGTCACCTTGCCTGGGGACAAAGGCCTTTGCCACGAGTCTGGCCCTGCCCAAGAGGTGAGAGAAGCTGGAGAAGGGGGAACCGGTTCTGCCCCCAGGCTCCTTCACAGCCGGTGATGGGCAAACGGAACCACTGCCAACCACAGAAAATCCCCAAACCTCACTGAGTCCATAGTTGGAATCACTGTCCTCTGCAAGCTTTCACAAGCTCCTCTAGCCCGGCAAAAACGCCTGGGCACCTGAGGTCACACTACCTGTAGCTCTCCACCCCTTGCTTTCTGGCAAGGGGCAGGGGGGCGGCAGTACATACGCACATCTGGAGACACAGAAGGCGGACAGGCTATCTTTTGCCTATGGACATGATGATAAACGCAGCAGCCTGCACTGCCCTGGAGGGGGTGGGCAAGGACACAGGCCAATGCGCCATCTCAGGGTGGTGTGGGCCAGGGTGGAGTGCTGGGCTGGGCTGGACAGAAGGGAAGAGGGGCCTGGGAGAAAGAGCAGACTTCAAGGAAGCCTTCCTAGAGGAAATTATGTGTCAGCCGAGAGCTGAAGCATGAATGGGAGGCATCCAGGGAGGTAGACAGAGAGGAGGGAGAGTAGGGAAGTGGCAAAGGAAGGCCAGGCAGAAGGTGAGTTAGACAGTCCAAGATAGGGGGCCCCTGGGTGGCTCAGTCGGTTAAGCATCCAACTCTGGCTCGGGTCATGATCTAGCGGTTCACGGGTTCGAGCCCTGCGTCGGGCTCTGCGCTGACAACTCGGAGTCTGCTTGGGATTCTGTGTCTCCCTCTCTCTCTGCCCCTCCCACCCCCCCCCTCAAAAATAAATAAGCATTTAAAAAAAGAAGAGGAAAGGAAAAGAAAGAAAGTCCGAGATAGGAGTGAGCATGGTGGGGGTGGCAGTCTGGGCAGCTCAGGATGGCTGATGAGTAGAGTCTGAAGAGCCATGAGCTAAGGGGCAGCAAATCCAGTGGATCCCACAGCAGGCCTTGCCACAGAGCCCCGATCCCATCCTGGAGGAATGGGGAGGCACTGAGGGTCCTGGAGCAGAGAAGGGGAAGCCCAGATTTTTGCCTTTTGCAAATCACAGTGGCTACAGAGTGGGGAATAGTTTGGAACTGGGTAAGAGGGAGTCAGAGAAGTCGGCTGGGGCTTGGAGGTGTTCTAATAATGCAGGGGAAGTTAGCAGTGGGCCAGACTAAGACGTGGGTGATTCCAGATTTGTTAAAGAATTGGCAATTAGACCAGACTGGGAATGGAGAGGTCAAAATCAAGGACGACTCCCAGATTTGCAGCTTAGGAAACCAGTGGGATGAAGGCCTGGCGTGTGAAGGGAGAGCAGCTGGGAAAAGGGTCTGTGGGGAAAACAGCTAAGTTCAGCCTGAAGTCCACGTATCTGTGGGATATTTAGAGGACCCAGTGCACCATGGAGTCAGGGGTAAGAGACAGGTCTGGGATAGAGTTAAGATTCTCGGGTCCTCCCCTGCAAGGATGAAAACTACAGCCACAGGTGAGGTTCTGCAAGGAATTCCCACAGAATGAAACGTGAAGAGGCCAAGGGGAGAGCCCCAAAGACACCAAATTTACAAGACATGCAGAAGAAGAGGGGTTTGCAAAGGAGTCTGAAAATGAGAAGAAAGAAGAGAGCAACAGGGCTGTCCCAGGTGCCAAGGGGAAAGGGCACATCAGGAGGCCCGAGTGCTGGGCTGGATCACATGATGCCCACAGAGCATGGCAGAGGCACGCAGACATGTGTAAAAATCCTCCCAGGCTAGCGCCCAAGGGGAGAAAAAGGTACTGGAAACCTCTGCACCCTACTTTTTCATTACCCTCTGCTCTCCGTGAAAGGACGGGTAGAAAAATCCCAGATCCGTTTAGTGCAGTGTTTCCCAAAGGATGGTCTGAGGAACCCAGCCCCGTGAGATGAAATACACACACACATCCATGTACACATGCTGTCTGTAGTGACCGAATGTTTAGAAGGTCGTGCACCACAGTCTCACATCAGGGTCCAATGATGCAATTCGCAGAGCAAACCCTCTGAACAGCCCAGTGGCGAAGAAACCTGTTTAACTTCGTTTGATCCAGCATTTCCCAAACCTCTTTGGCAATGGAACCCCATTACCCCATTACCTACTAACATCTCTTGGGCTGGAAATGGCAGCATTGATGGAAAAGGGCATGTCTAACTGATGAAATGTCTACAGCTGGTAACCCCCTGGCGAAAAGCATCCTCTCCCAAGCTTGGGATGAAAGGCGTCCTTGGTCTGGGTCCCCCTCATTCATTCACTGATTTAAAACGTATTGGGTAGGGACGCCTGGGTGGCTCAGTCGGTTACGCATCCGACTCTTAATTTCAGCTCAGGTCATGATCTCACGCATCGGGCTCTGTGCTCACAGCCCGGAGCCTGCTTGGGATTCTCTCCCTTTCTCTCTGTCCCTCCCCTGCTCTCGCAAGAACTTGTGCGTGCACTGCGCTCTCTCTCACTCTCTCAAGATAAATTTTTTTTTTTAAATAAAAATAAAGAAAACGTACTGGGCACCTAGTAGGTGGTGGCGTAGCCAGAAGGGCTGGCACATTTGGGGAGACGAAGATTGAGGAGACACGAGGCAGGCGTTCTTTGGATGTGCACGTTCTTGATAGAGGATACGGCCAGCCAAATAACCAGGCAGACGCTGGCCAGCCAGCGTGGCAGGATGAGGGAAGGAACACCACCACTATCATTTATTAAGCACCTACTGTGTGCCAGGCACACTCCATAGTAATGAACGAGCGGCTAACATTTATTGGATTCCTACTCTGCACTAGATAGTCTCCTAAGTCCATCAGCGTATTTATCCT
Organism: Panthera tigris; assembly: GCF_018350195.1. Lineage (NCBI taxonomy): Eukaryota > Metazoa > Chordata > Mammalia > Carnivora > Felidae > Panthera > Panthera tigris. The sequence continues at coordinate 129,423,314 of NC_056666.1, read as the reverse complement.
TCCAACCACCCGGGAGATATTTATTATCTCCTTCACCAGATAAGGCCACTGAGACAGACAGACGTGACATTTCTCACCCAAGGCCAAGGTTAGCAGTGTCAGAGCAGGGATCTGAGCCTAGACAGTCTGCCCCAGATATTATACTCTTCAACTCTACATTCTACACCCTTTGGAAACATCCCGCTGATACTTGAACTTGGGTTGCTAGAGTCTGAATCTGAAGTGCCAACCGTTATACCCTGGAACCACCCACATTATTGACGATCTTCACGACACTTTGCCGCACGTGTTAGAAACCGCATTCACAGAGGAGGCTCCAACTTTCACACAGCTCGTGGCAGGCAGCGCTGAGGCTCTTGAACTCAGGGGCGGGGGTCTGACTCCAAAGCTCACGCTCCTAGGTCCATCACGTCCTGCCGCCCAGACTGCTGTCATTTTTACAGGTTGGAATTGAGGTGATAGCATATTTCGCATCTACGGAGGCCTGGCAGCCTGACAAGGCAGAATGGACAGTGGCTATGATGAGACGGCCTCCTGGACACAACCCCGTGTCGGGCTCCAACCCCTTATTTGTTGGGGGGGCGGGGAGGGCGGTGTCCAGGAGGTCCCAGAGGAGGGGCCAGCATGGCCAGGGCAGAGGGAGAAGGGGAATTCGGCAGTGCTTGGACTGAAGTCATTTTACCGACCGGTATTTGACAGCCAGCGTGGCTATGTCAGGACATACCTGAGGAACGTCAGCCCAGGCTGGGACCAAAACCATGACTGTTTACCAATTTCCAGCAGCCTTGACCTTCAATGGCCAAGCAGGCTCACAGACAGTTCCCCTGTGCAAGTTTGGCCTCCTCTGAGGAGTCCTCCCTCCTTTGACCTGGAGTCATGGCCTTAAACCTGAAGTAGGTCAAGTTCATCTGCACCTTTCTACAGTCGCATGCTGCAGCCCCAATCCTGCAAATGCAGATTCCCGGGCCCCGAATGGCCGGGACTCTGCAGCACCTCTTCCAGAGATGTCAAAAGCAGTGCCTCTGAACCAGAAGCTGCAGACTGCAGGCCTGGAGGCTGGGAGATGCTATCCCACCCAGCCCACGCGGCCCCTCGGCGGCCCCAGACACACACACATACGCCAGACCCCGAAGGAGCTCCTAACCGAAAGCCCTCTGTGCGGTGTGGATCTAATTAAGTTCTGACATCATCTCAAATTGAATCCTTTTATTAAACATTTATCTTCAGATTCCGGAGTGTGTCACAACACCCCATTGTCTTAAGTGACAGAAAGGAAAACAGCGTTTGCCTTTCCCACAGCAACCAAAGTCCTGTTCTCAGCAGCCCGCGAGCGACAGCCAGGTCTTTCCAGAGCCCTCTCTTCCTCCACCTGCGCGGGGTCCTTGGCGGTCCCCCTGCCCCGAGCTTGCCTCCGGTTCCTCGACACACCCGCCTCCCTCCTGATCTCCAGCCTCGCTGAGCTGTCTGGATCAGCTGTAACTTCTCTCAGTCATTTTCCTCAGCCTTCCAGAACCCCTTTCCTCCTGGGGATTGCGCTGGAGAGACGGAAGGCGGCCTGGCTGTCTCGGCTGCTCCTCTCTGAGCACAGGCTGGCTCTGGGGGGCAGAGCTCACGGGGTCCCACCCCTGGCCTCCCTCCACCTCGCTCCCAGACTCTGAAGGCTTCGGAACAGATTCTAGTGTTTTCATCCTTCTCTGCTTCCGTAGCAGAGTGCCTAGCACAGAGAAGGCTGGCAAGGTGTCTTCATTGATCAGTGACTCAATAGTTAAAGACCAAGTGTTGTCCTCAGCTTTGTCGTTTGGAGAACTCTCTTTGGACGTTCCCCAAAGGTGATCGAATTCTAGCAGACTGATCCCTGCCAGTCAGACTCCTGGGAGACTCACCTTTCCCTCGTCTACAAGTGTCTCCTGGGCATGACTCTCTTCTGGGGAGTAGACACTTCTGAGCAATGAGAAGCTCCCACCTGGGTGACCAGTCCAAGTCTTTTTAAACACCCGGGAATACTAAGGCTCGAGTTGCGATCGTTCCTTTCTCTAGGCATGACAAGACCCACCAGTCCTGTGACAAAAAGAATTACAGATCATGTGTACCGACAGCTCACAGCACACACTGTTCTAAGAGCCTTACATGTGCATTAGACTTATGGAGCCCACACAAGGAACTCTGGAATAGGTAATGTTCCTTACCCCATTTTACAGAAAGGAAACTGAGGCCCAAAGTGGTTAAGCAACTTGCCCAAGGCTACATACACACCCAGGCATTCTGACGGATTCCGTCCTGAGTTTCTAGGAAACTAGGTAACATTTACCCAATAGTTACTATTTAGCAAGCCTTGCGAGCCTCTAGTAGAACGGGCTCGTGAATAGAACCCACTCAACCAGTTGACACGATCTTTGAATCGCATGATATGGAAAATGCTGGAGCAGGATTTCTAGTGAATTTTAGAGAGTCTCCCGCACCCACCGAGAGAACAGAAAGTGTGCAGTTCGATCCCTGTCCTTGATGCATGTGGAACGCCGTTAGGACAATGACACAGAAACTCGTGAAATCCGAAATAACAAGACAGGCCAGCTGTACGAGAGCTGTCACGAGGCAGCCTGCGGTGGACGGCCGGATGAGTGGTCTTGGAGGTAAAAACAGAGCTGGAAGGAAAGAGACGCAGTTCTGAGATGCACCATCAGGAAAGGCTCCTTAGATCCTAGCTTCCAAGGGTGGAAGGCAGAATCATCTAGTCCACCTCCCAGCCATTAAAGAAATGCTCTCTTCAGCATCCCTAAGACGCAGCTGACCACTTTCAGCTTGAATGCCTCCAGTGACGGGTAGCTCACTACCTTAGGAGGCAATGCTGAAAACTACCACACTGGCTCGGGTACCCACCTGACATCCCCTGCCCTACACAGGACCAGGCAAGGTTGAGGTGCAAAACTGAAGAAGATGCTCGTTGCGCCTGCACGACCCTGAGAGCGAGTGCCTCTTTGATTTGGACCCTAGGCACCTCATCTACTCCTGGCCCTGCCAGAACATCCCCACCCATGGCTCCCAGCTGTCCCTCTGGAGTAAACCAGACACTGTTTTAGTGAAGGGGAGGAAAGAGTTTGATTCATCAGGGAGGGGAGTTGTAAGCAAAGGTGGGCACCGGGGCAAGGGCAAGATGCAAAGGCACAGCAGGGAGAGGAGAGTCAGGGCAGAGAAGGTGAAAAGCTTTGGGTCCCACTGAACATAGCTGGGATGTCTGGTTGTCCAGATGTCTGCCCTTTTTGCGACAGGCGCTGGGGGTCTTGAAGATTTCCAAGTCAGGGAGTGTGTTTGGCTTGAAAACAAGAGTGTGCTCGCATGAGCGGCATCCCCGGTCCTGTGGATCCTCATCACGTGAAACGTTTCTGTCCTCTTGGGTCAGTGGTTTAGATGGCATTTGACCACTTTGGCCTGGATCTCTGCCATGAAATCGAATGTGCCAAAGCAGGGAAAATGAACCATAGGGGGTTCGGAGAAAGCAGTTGTCAGAAAATGAAGGTGGATTATGCAAAGCAGAAAAGGCCGCTGGCATTTTCTCTCCAAGGAGGGATCTGAACAACATACCGGAGATCTTCGTGAGATGCTATCAGGAAGGAGCGTCCCGGGGCACCTGGGGGGCTCAGTCGGTTAAGTGCCTGACTTTGGCTCAGGTCATGATCTCACGGTCCATGAGTTCAAGCCCCGCGTCGGGCTCTGTGCTGACAGCTCAGAGCCCGGAGCCTGCTTCGGATTCTGTGTCTCCCCTTCACTGCTCCCCCCACCACCCACCCGCCTGCTCACACTCTGTCTCTCTCTCTCAAAAATAAAAAAAGGGAAGGAGCATCCCTCAGAAGGCAATGTCCACGGGGCCTGGCCCCATGATCTTTGTGCACGAGGTAGGGGAAGGGATGCTATCTCTGCGGGAATTTTTATTTCCCTAGCATTTATTATGCGGCAGGCACGGCGTCCAGCACTTTTTGACGTCTTGTTGGTGTTTACAACAACCTTACCCCATTTTTCACAGAAGGAGATAGGAGCTTGGGGGGTGGGGGGAGTGGGACGGAGCCACGTGCGTCATGCCCAGTCTCGTTCACTACAGGATGCCCGTGCTCACCAGCCTGCACCTCTGCACGGGGTTTGCAATTTCCCGGGTGGGCTTATTAGTTGTCGTTTCATCTATTCACTTCTACCATCAGGGAAGCAGGACTGCCCCCTGTTCCCACCTGGCAGATCAACAGACCTCCGCTGACTTCACGACCATCCCTTCTCTCCATCCCCACCGCCCCCACCCCGCCGGGGCCGCCACCATCTCTCCCCTGGACGCCTGCCACAGCCATCCAGGCAAGGGGTCCTGGTGGCTCCAATGGGGCTTGTGGCTTCCAGTCTCACCCTTCCCTCACATTCCCCACTTGGCCACCAGTACCAACATCCTAACATACAAGTTTGGTCACATGTCCCCCTTGCTTAAAACCCTTCATTGGCTCCCCACTGCTCCTAAATTCATACCTTAAATGGCTTATTAGGCCTTGAATAATCTGACTGCAGCCACTAACTCTCCCAACTGATTATACGCACGCACACACACACACACACACACACACACACACACACACACACACTATATCCAGCACAACCATCTGTCCTTCAGACAGACAAAGGCTCTTGGCCTCAGGATCCCGTCCTCTGTCTCTGGTTAACCCTTGCTCCTCTCCCTAGCACCTTTCTTCCCTCCCCTCTGTCATCTGCCACCTTCTACTTACCCTTCAGGGCTCCTCTGAGATGAGGCTTCTTCCAGGAAGCCTTCCTGACAACCCACCACCACCCAGACTGAGCTATGCACGCTTCTGTGCACGCTCTGCTGTGACAATATCACACAGGGGTCACCTAGAAATCCACTGCCTGGAGTCAAGTCTCAGCTCTTTTGATCACACTGGCAGTAAATCCTTAGATGCATTCCTTTACCTCTGTGCCTCCCTTCCCATGCCTTTAAAAAGTGGAGAACATGGGGCGCCTGGGTGGCTCAGTCGGTTAGGTAGCTGACTTCGGCTCAGGTCATGATCTCGCGGTTCGTGAGTTCGAGCCCCGCGTCGGGCTCTGTGCTGACAGCTCAGAGCCTGAAGCCTGTTTCAGATTCTGCGTCTCCCTCTCTCTGACCCTCCCCCATTCACGCTCTGTCTCTCCCTGTCTCAAAAATAAATAAAACGTTAAAAAAAATTTTTTTTAAGTGGAGAACGTAACAAAAGGGGTTTTTTGAGGATTAAATATAAAGTGCTAAGCCTGGCGCCTGGCTCATGGCGGCTTCTCCCAGAGGCCAGTGATCACCACCCTTGAGTCATACAAGTTAATTATTTGTCCCGGTGCCTCTTGGACTCAGTTGTTGGGGACAGAGAATCCTGCTGTATCAATGTCCCCTCTATTGCGGTGCCCCGTTCAAACCACCACACCTCGGAGGCTCTCAGTAAAAGTTGAGGACTGGCGGAAATACTGAATGCGTCAAAAAGCGTACAACTTGCCCAAGATCACATGGCTAACGGATGACAGAAAGAGGGACCAAATGCGAGTGCTCTCAGTGGCAAGGCCACCTTTCCACTACACCGTAAGGCCTCTCAAGATGAGGCAGAGCTGCTGACACATGATGGTATTTATTCATCACCCACCTGCTCCTGGGGCCCCGGGGTTGACAGAGTCATTTGAACAATCCTGTTTTGTAGGATCTACGCGTATCCGCTCCCTATGCTCCCTGGGCATGCCTCCCCCAGGGAGCTCTCTTGACACAGCAGAGTAATCCCCATTCTCTTCAATGAGTCTGTGAGCTTCTCGAGCTCAGGAGCTGTGTGTGCTCCATCCGTGTCCCCCAGCCCCACCCCCAATGGGCCCCAGCAAAGACAAGAGCACCTACTAGGTACCAGGCACTGAACCGAGGCCTCTCAATACAGCGCTCTGGGAAATTCCCACAACTCTATGAGACAGGTCCCACTGCCTCCCCATTTTACAGATGAAGAGACTGAGGTTCAGAGGGCTTCAGCGGTGTAACGGTGATACAAACCCAGCTTGCCTCCAGACTTGGGCTAACCACTGACCTTCACGGTCTCCCTAATAGTAGGAGCTGCACTAATGGATCCGTAGTTCAGGAAGATTCCTTCACGGCCTATGACAACACCCAGGCCTACAGGTCGATGTCACAGGGTGCTTTTAGGTTGGCTCGTTACCTGAGCAGAGGGTCCTTAACCTCATCGGGAGCAGGCTTTCCATCACAACGTGGCATGAAGTGTGTCTGAGCTTTTCCTGTCTCCAGGGCCGCCTCCAGTGTCAACAATGGCGGGGGACGGGGGACAAAGTTGCAGTGAGGGCGCTTGACGTTCAGGACCCAGATCCTTCCACCTCCTCAGAAGTCAAGCCCATTTCCATCCAGTGTAGGGTCCTGACCACCATCTCCAGCTTCCCCACCCCTGCCCAGTCCGTAAGCACCTCGGCCCGCTGGTCTTCGCCTGGATCCATTACATTCTTCCTGCCTGAGGTCGAACCCCCATTCTTGCCCCTCCTTCCCTGCTCCCTTTGTCCAAGGCCGACTTCCCCACAAGGCCCCGACTCCCCTCATCCCCCGCCACAGCTGGCATCCTGAACAAAGACGTTGTAAGAAACACTGAGACGCCCCTTCATTCATTCATTCCTTCAGTAACTCTACTTAGTGATATTTAGTGAGCACTTGCTATATGTAAGCACTGAGAGTTCAACCGACTGTGGTTAGCATTAAATCCACACAAAAGACTATTTTAACATGTATGATTATGTTCATTAGGAATAGTCTTGGCTCCCGAGGCTTTTTTTTTTTTTTTTTAGGTTTTTAAATTTATTTTTGAAAGAGAGACAGAGAGAGAGAGCGCAGGGGAGGGGCAGAGAGAGAAGAGAGAGAATCCTAAGCAGGCTCTGCACGGTCAGCACCGAGCCCGATGTGGGGGCTCGAATTCACAACCCATGAGATCATGATCTGAGCCGAAACCAAGAGCTGGATGCTTAACGACTGGGCCACCCAGGCACCCTTTGAACTCCAATGTAAAGGATGGTTTACTCCCTCCTCATCACACAACCTTGGAGGTAAGAGGCCCAGGGCTGCTGCAGTTCCGTGGCGGCATTGCCCCCATGCCTTGAGCCTATTCTACCATCAATGCCGCTCTCCATCCGCAGGGTGGCCCCGTGGTTCAAGACCGCACCGGAGCTGCCCAAGCCAGGGGCCCACAGACGGCGCGTCCCACCCGCTGAGGGTTCTTTCTCAGAAGTGACTCCCACCCCCACTGCCGCTGCCATCCCATTGGCCAGAACTCGGTCACGTGGCCACCCGTGGCTGGGACAGCCCGCAAACCCGCGGGGAAACGTCTGCGCGGGCAAAATACGGCAAGGCAAGACAAACGCTGGGCTAGGGAACCCTGGCTGCGCCACCGCGAGGTGTCGAGAGGAACTGTAAAAAGAGCCCCTGTGCACTCAGCACCAGACTAGGAACTAGAACATCCAGTGCGTCGAAGCCGGTCCTGGGCCCTCCCTGCTGCCACCACCCCCCCCCCCACTCCCCCACCTCCGGTCCACACCCTCTTGAATTCCGTGGTCGGGGTTGCCTTGCCTGGCGTTGCCGGTTCACCGCTTGTAAACGACCGTCAGCCAAGTTGTACAAGTTTTTACCTTTGTGAAAATAGAATCATACCATAAATATATATATTTATATATAACATCTATATGTTATACATATGTCATATGTATATATATGTTATATATAAATATATATAAATATATATAAATATATATATATATATATTTCTGCAGCTTGATTTTCTGTTCAGTATTATGGGTGTGGGATTCACCGGTGTTGACACGGGAAGCTGTAATCCATTCGTTTTCACTGCTGTGTAGTATCCCGTTTTATCAACAGACCAAGGAGTTAGCATTCTTCCCGCAACCGAACCGTGGGCTCTTCCCAGTGTTTTGCCCTTACAAGCAGGGCTGGGAGGAACATTCTCACGTACATTTCCTCATGCCTACATGCAACAATTTCTCCGAGGCAAATTTCTAAGAGAAACTGCTGGGTCGTGGGGGGATACACATATTTTCATATTGTCAAATAGGTTTTTAATAAGACAGGTGCAAAAGGTGGTGGCGATGCCCCAGGGGCTCTAATGGTTTGAGACAAGTGTTCATCCATTTAGGAGGATGGAAATGTGTAATACACTGCCTGCCCGCAGACCTGGGTGGGCACACATACGCACACACAGACTCATTCATTTATTGTCCATTTGTTCAATAAACATTTGTCATGTAGCCATTCTCATCAATTATAAGCCACAGCATCAGTGTAATGATGATTCTTCAGGAGGAAAGAAACACAGTGCAGTAAATGAATCCATCAATTATAAGACACATTCTAATTTCAGCAACACTGAAATGTGCGTGTGAAAGCATCTTAGAGTCAAGGGAAATATGGTACCTTCAGGCAATTCTCTAGAGGAAATTCCGCCCTTAGGAGCTTACAGACTTGAAGCTACTTGTTCCCAACAATACCCTAACAGAGGTCATGGTCAAAGCAGACACAAAGTGCTTGAAAGCCTTGCTACCCAATGCCAACTGCGGTCCACTTGGGAGCTTGTGAGAAATGGAGTCTCAGGCCCCGCCTCAGAACCACTGAGTCAGAATCTGGCTTAACATGAACCCGGGCGATTCCCATGCCCATTAAAATCTCAGAAGCAGAGACCCATAGGGAAGAGAAAGAGTCTTTCCAGTTGAGGGCAATCAAGAAAGGCTTCCTGAAAGAGGCATCATCTGAAGAGGAAAAACTACATCCGTTGAGAGCCTGCTCTGGGTGAGAAACCGCACCAGGAACCTCACTTCTGCTCTCTCCTTGAGTCCTCAGAATCGCCCCATGGGGCAGGGATTCATATCTGTTTTACAGCTAAGGAAACAGAGGCACAGAGCGGTCACATAATGAGCTCCAGGCCACACAGCTAATAGCTACCAGAACCAGGCTTAGAAGGCAGATCTGTCAGAGTCTGGAGTCCAGTCTCTTCTCCCGCATCACAGGGAAAGAACTTAGGGAAGTAGCTGTAGAGACAAGAATCAGGACAGGATTCAACTGGAGGCTACAGAAGCAAGTACTCCCTGCTGTGCTCAGGACCTCTGGGAGGTGAGCTGGCGGTCGGTGGGCCAGACACCTTACCGCCTTCTCATCCCGCCCCAGGGGAACCTGAACGGGACCTAGCCCATAGTGGGTGCCTGAAATAATCCAATGAAGGCATGAACGAATGAGCGAGCTGACAGACAGCCACACTGACTGCTTCAAACCCTCCGGCACCCGTTGCCGCTGGCACTGTGCTGGCGGGTGGGGGTCCCAGCCAGGGAGGAGCCGGGCACTGCCCACCCACCCCAAGGTCTCCTGAATCCCCGCCAGCAGGGAGGGCCCAGCCAGCAAAGCGAAAAGCCAGGAGCAGAAAAGGTTGAAAACACAGAGAAAGCAGCTCCCACCAAACCCTTCATTTGCTTCACTTAAAAAATTACTTAGCCAGCCTCCTGCCGGTGCCTCCCCCCCCCCTCCCTCCGAGCACCGGCCCCGCTCTCCTTCAGCTTCTCATGAATATGTGGGAAATAAAACGGCGTCTGTTCAGCCCCTAATGACCAGGTTTATGAAGAGCTTATTGTATCTCAAAGAAATGAGACAGCAGTTGGTGTTGTGAGATATTAATGTGCTTTTTACAAAAGCTGATGAAACCTCCTTTAAACTACTTAATACCTGCAAGCTGAAATTTCCAGTCTGAGAGTAAATTCCCGGAGGCAGAGCTGAGGCAGAGCCTCAGGCACAGCCCTTGGCCTTTCTGTCTCAGCTGGGCAGCCAGTCATTCGGCTCTGGGGTCGGTGGGGCGCTGCTGCCCTTTGGGGTGGGGGTCCAGTAGAGATTTCGTGATTGTTGGGGGCCTTGGCAGAATAATCCTTTCTAGTTCACAGTGGGAGAGTCTCTCCCACATCCTCCTGCTCTAAGAGCTCGAAGTCAGTGCCTTTCTGGGGAGTGGGGAGTGAGATGCTCCCCCCCTCAGTTCAGCCTGGACCCCCAGCGCCCCTGGGGACGTGGCCCCTGTCCCCTCTTCTGCCCTCACCCCCACCCAGCCAGCCCTCTACATGGGACCCATCTTCTTGTAAGTCTCCAGTCCCGCTCTGATGTCACGCGTTCGCCCCGGCCGACCCCTCACACGGGTTGCCCTTCATCCAGCAGGTGTGCTGGTAAATGTCTAGCAACTGGCTCTCCGGGCAGGGAAAGGGGACCTCGATCTATTGTATGTGCCCATTCTCGGGGTGCAAATCCTCCCACCGTGGCGGCCCGTGTGAGTGACCAAGAGACTCTAACGAGCAGCCACCGGAAGCTAGTGCAAGCCTGCTCCCGCACACCTCTGCCTCCGGGCTCCCTTGTACCCCCAACTCTGGTCCAGGGGACCTTCCCCGACCCCCCGAGACACTCTGTCCCCTCTTGTGCGCCCCGCACCTCCCTGCCTTTGCTCTTGCTGATCCCTGTCCTAGAAATCTCTTCTCACTGCCCCCCCCCGACTTCTTCATCACCCTCCGACACACACATGCTCACTCTCACTCACACACTCACAGTCACATGTGCCCCTCCTGTGCGCCCCGAGACACGCTCTGCTTTGTCGCCGCACAGACCCTGCTACACCACAGCGTCTGGCATCCATCTCCCACCGCACACTACAAGTTCCGTGGGGACAGAAAGTATATGTTTTCCTCTGTGTCCCCAGCAGGTTACACTGAGCATAGCATACGGTCGGCGCTACACAAATCCTAGCTGAACAACTAACTCTGCTGCCATAAGGCCTCATACATTTTGCTATAGAGTATGTGGGACATTACATTCTAGTAAATTCCGTGCTGTCTGTCTTCCCCCCCCCAGACTGAGAGCCCCCGAAAGGCAGGGAATCAGGTTAGATTTCCCTCCACCACCCCAGTGCCAGGCACATGGTCAGCCCTTAGTCCCTACCTTGGGGAGAGAGCCTGCCTAAGGACAAAGCCAACTGAGAGGAAAACCAGAGATGGGGAGAGAGACCCCAGATTTTTGAGCACCTGGATCCATCTGTGCCTGAAGCCGTCTCAGTCCCTGGGCTTGATGAGCACCAACCTGAAAAAAATACAGCAGGACCCTAGGCTGGCAACAGGAAAGCCAGACTGCGCCACTCTGCACTGACTGTTGTGACGTCTCGAAGATGTTCTACCACATTTCAACTCCAAACAGAGGTGGCTGAGTGCTGCTGAGGCCACCTCCCTTTCATGAACCTCAGCACCTCTTCGTTCGGACTGAATCCGTGGCCACAGAGCTTCAAGTGCTCCTGGAGACCCTTTACGCCTCCAGCCCACCCTCACCGCCTCACTGCTACCATCAGCCTCTGGACTATTGGGACCCATCCCGTCATGGCCCGCGTCTCAGTTTACCTCCATTAGTCCTCACTACCAATCATTTGTCCCTCACTCTGTTCACCTCCCAATCTGCCCCAATCTCCCACCTCACCCCACCCCCCCCCAGCCTTTCAAATCCCTGCCCAGGGCTCCTCGGCATTTGGTCCAGAGGTCAGGAACCCCCGCTCCTAACCTCTTTTGTGCTCACTCATAGAAACCTGGCTGTCCCTTGAGGACATGACACACAGGGCTGATAATGCACAGGGGGCGTTTTATTGCCTCTTCCCTAAAGCCCTGTCTAAAACTCATCCAGTCTTCTCTTCCCCGACTCACTCCTGCCCAGTCCCAACTTGGCATCCCCCCCATTCTTTGAGGAGGTAAGCACGGGCCCACCTCATTCTCCCAGGCCACCCTGCAGCCATCTTGGATTTCACAAGCAGTCAGACAGCTTTCCCAGTACCTGGCCTTGAACACCTTGCTTGGCGAGCACATCCCAGTCCCAGCTTGCTGGTTGTTAACTGCTGAAATCCTGTGTACCCAGGATTTCAAGCAGCCCCGCTAAGTGCAGGAAGAGGGCTGTACAGGGGTGGCTCCCGGCTGTGACAGATAGGGCAAGGAGCAGCTGGGACTGAGGCCCCATCTCCTCTCCCCACTCGCCAAGAATTGGTGGAGGGTTGAGCTCTGTGCCCCGGGCCTGGCAGCTCTCCAAGCCCTGGGCCCAGCGAGGGCCCCAGAAGAACAGAATCTTCCTACAGCCGGAGTGGCTGGGCCAGGCTGGGCACACACCATCACCCATGAGAGCACTACCTCTGAGGTTTCTGCTCTTCTCCTCCCCGCCCCCCACTCCACCACGCACAGGGGCATCCCTCCGGGCCTCCTAGGTCGCCCAGCAGGAGGGCTACCTGCTTGGAGAAGGCCTCCAACACAATGGCATGGGACAGGGTAGGAGAAAATTCTGTATTTACTGAGACAAAGTAAGTCTTACTCTAACAGAGACATGTTGGAAGCAGCTGGTATGGTTCCCTGCGTCAAATCGTGGTCCAGACAGGACCATCATTTAGCTAGAAAGAGCCTCACACCAATAGTTTCTAAAAACAACCAATGATTTGGGGTTTACCAGAATAATGTGATGAATGCTTTGCATATCATCCTTAACTTGGTAGGCAGCTTCCTAATACATACTTAACTATGTATAGAAAATAAAAGTGAACGTTTAGTTTTGTCTTCTATATTTATTGGTATGACCTTTCCAACTGCTAGAGACTTTGAATGTCATCCCTACCTCCACCCGACCCAAGCCACCCCATCCTTGACCGTGACATGACCAATAGCCACGTCCCTTCAATGACCTAATCGCTGGCCCCCACTTTCTGACTCTCCTGCCCCAGTCTTCCAACTTACTCCCAGGAGCCCCCGGCTCTGGCAGTTCTTTGACCCCCACCCCACCCTAGGCTTCCAGTGCATTGACCCCATCACCTTCACTGCCTCCTTCCCCAACTTAGAGTCTGACCCATCTTCATAATCACTGCCTCCCCCACCCCTGCTCTTGGACTCATTCCACAGACCCCCACCCTGGTTAAAGACAACCCTCCAGCCAGACTCAGCCACACCCTAAATGTAGCTGGGCCACCCTTGCACTTGTGTCCTGGGCCTCATCCCCTCTCACGCTGCTCCTGCATTGCTCCCTCGTCTCTCCAGCTATCATGCCTTCCCTCTCTTCTGGAACATTCCCAGCAGGATCACTCATGCCTTAACATCTCCCCCAACACAGAATGGACAGCAGAGCAGCAGACACCCCACCAGCACAGTACAGGGGGGCAGAGGGGGTTGAGGGAAAGAGACAACAAACGATATGTTGGAGGCTGGGGCAGCCAGACCAGCATGTGCAAAGGTCCTGTGGTAGGAGGGAGCATGCGTGACAGAAGGCTGAGATGGCATGTGCACAGAGAGGGAAGTGGGCAGGAAATAAGGCCAGACAGAGGTTGGGATCAGGCCGCTTTAAGATGCTGAGCTTTCCTTACAGGACTGGGAAGCTATTGAGCATTTCAAGCTAGAAGTGGTTTGATCAGATTTGCATTTTCAAAGGATCACCATGATTACTCTGTAGACAAGGATGAGAGTGAGTGCAAAATGACCAGTGGGGAGGCTGTCATGCAGAGAAGCCAGGATGGTGGCCTGGCTGTGGGTGTTGCTGCCAATGGAGAGAACTTGACAGTTTTGAGAGACACTGCGAGTGAATGCAGGCAGGACATCCTAAGGGAAGGGACCTGCAGTCAGGAAGAAGAAATGTAGGCAGTGACAACTGGGCTCAGGCTTGCATCGGCAGCGATGGAGAGGCATTCACTGAGCTGGTTGGTGCCTGCAGAAGACCAGGTTTGAGGGGAAATGATCATGAGTTCAGGTTTGGACCTTCTGAATACACAGTGCCTTTAAAACATCCACCAGGAGACATCATATCGGCAGGTGGATACCAGGTCTGGCCCTCACGGGAGAGTCTGGGCTGCTGGTGACCTCACACAGCCCCTATACAGCATCTCTTGAGCCCTTCCTGTGTGCCAGGCACCGCGCTAGGAGCTCATGGTCTAAAGATCACTGGGGCACGGCCCGTGCAGAGAAACAGCCAGGTTGCAAGGGAAGCAGGTATGGGTGCGGACTGCTAGCATGAAACGTGGGGCCCTTAGAAGACAGGGTGGAGGCACCACCCACAAGCCCTTAGTCTGGGATTGAGCAGTGTCCCCAGTTTGTTGTTGTTGTTGTTGTTTAATGTTTATTTTAGTTTTGAGAGAGAGAGAGAGAGAGTGAGCAGGCCAGGGGCAGAGAGAGAGGGAGACACAGAATCCAAAGCAGGCTCCAGGTTCCGAGCCATCAGCACAGAGCCCGATGCGGGGCTTGAATTCATGAACCGTGAGATCATGACCTGAGCCAACGTCAGCCACTTAACCGACAGAGCCCCCCAGTCGCCCCGTGTCCCCAGTTTGTTAGGAGTCTCGGGGCCCACATCTCACCTCCTGCACGGATTGCTTACAAAGATGCCCGGCACCAGATTGGCACTGATGAGATATTTGCCAGCTTGAATTGAAAGCAAATGAAAGCACTTTGCAGAGCACTTTTCAAATGCACTGATCTGTAATTTTACCAATAGGGAGGAGATTTTATCCTCTTAGCAGCTAGACTCTCAGCAGTAGACTCTTCTCAGGTCCTAGAGGGAGTTGAGGCCTCCTGGGGATGCTTGAGGAGAGGGCGGAGAAGCAGGGTGGGTGGGCAAGAAGGGTTCTGCCCCAGGGGAGCATTTCAAGCGAAACGCTGTGCTCCTGAGTCCCCACAGAGCTTCAGTGAAGTTACCAGAAGTCTCCATATCCTCTGGGGAATCGTTTTTCTTGCAGAAGTCAGGAAAGGGGGTGAATATGGTACAGAGACAGTGATTGGGGCGATCAACCACCTTCTCTGCAATATGTCGCATAAAATAATAGCCTTAGAAATGCCTAAAACGCTTCCCTTTGTAGAAGTACACCTGTATCGTATAGAAGCAGGTGTACATGATATATACACAGGTCTATGTAAGAATGCCCTAAAATTCCTAAATCATATCCGTAGTACATGATAAAACCTACTTTATGGGACATGAAGGTTCAGCACCCCATAGGAAAACAGATTGCTAACACGGACTGAGAACTGTATTAATTAGGTTATATTAGCTACTGTCACAGAAAAATCCCAAATGTCAGTGGCTGAATATAGTCAGCATCCAATTCTCCCTCACAGCAATGCCCCCAAGCACTTTTACTGACGTGCCAGGCACTCGCTCTGAGCACTTTATATGTGTCAGCTCATTTAATCCGCGAAGGAAAAACTCCTTTGATCTCCACCTCTCAGGTGAGGAATGCCAGGCTGGACCCAGGCCACAGGAGCTGCCAGCATGGGTTTGCCTATTTATTCATTCAGAGAAAGTTTCAGAGAAAGTTCGTCTGCTGGTGCGGTGGGGGGGGGGGGGGGGGGGGGGGGGTACGACAGTGTGTGAAACTGACCGAGGTTTCTACTGTGGCGGAGCAGACCCGCTTGGCAAGCTCCAGCCCACGCATCAGTCCTTCACGAAGACCACATTCACTTCACAGTCGTTGGTGGAGCCGGCTGGGACCTTGGGTTTTCATCTGAGCCTGTGTTCACCTTCTCGGCCATCTGCCAGAAAAGATTGAGTCAAAAGGCCTTCGTTGGAGCCCTGGATCTATCGTTTCCTGACCACAAGTACTTACTCGGATCATTTAGCCTCCCTGAGCCTCAGTTTCTTCATCTGTGCAATGGAAGAGATAATAGCCCTCTCACAGGCCTATGGTAGAGCCAGAATGAGTCGTAGTTCAAGAGCCTGGCAGTGGGGCTCAGCCCCCACTGGGGGCTCAACCCCTCCCCATCATCCCCCCCATCCTCCTCCTCCCCTGCCCAGAGCAGCTAGGGGCTGGGCACAGTGGATTCCAGGCCCTGCAGATGGGAAGGCACTTTGCAAGCTCATTTAAGGGCTGTGAGAACGTTTGTCGGCATCCGTGTGGGGTCTGTCTTCTTTGCAAAGCGATCTGCTCTCTAGCATGCAAAATGCGAGGTGACTCCCAGCGGAGCTGGGGCACAGAGGCGGGTGTACTGACGGGTTCATCAGCCTCCTCCTCGGCAGTCCCCAGCCCCGAGCCAAACCGCTGCTGCCCGCCAAGCTTCAGCTAATCCTCAGAAGCCTCGATGCAGGGACGGAAGGCTGGGTTTTGAAGTCTTAGGCCTTAGATCCTTTCCATTGCACCGCGGGTGTGTGTGTTTTGATTCACCAGGCAGATGTCCAAACAGACAAAGTGATACCTTCCTTCAGGGGCCGGGGAGAGGGCTGAGCCAGCTTCAGAAGAGCCAGAAGTCAGCAAGAGGCCAGTGGGTGCTGAGCCCCTGGAAACTCTGATGTTTCACGTGTCCTTTCTCCTCTTGTTTTCCAGGGAACTTCAAAGGTCTCTGCAAGCAAATCGATCACTTCCCAGAGGATGCAGATTACGAAGCTGACACAGCAGAATATTTCCTCCGTGAGTGCATGCAATTTTTTCTCCCTTCTGGTGGTGGGTCCAGTCCTTCTAACCTCCAGAGCACCAAAGGCCAGGACTATCCAGAGATCCCTGTATCAGCAGAGGGCAGGAAAAAGCTGAGCCCCGCTCCTTTCCTCCTGTCTGGAGGCCAAACCTTCATGCATGCTGTTCCCTCTGCCTGTAACCCTCTTCCCTCCCCTTTGTCTGATAAACTCCTATTCATCCTCCAGGTCCCAGCCTGAAACATCACCTCCTCCAGGAAGTCCTCTGTGCCCCTAACGGGTTCCCAGAGCACAGCACATTTATCATGCTGTGGGGTCCTGATCTATTTGAGTAAACATCTCCCTGGCAATCCCACCAATTATGTTAGGCCAGGGACCCACCCTATCTCGTTCATGTGTTCATATTCCCAGCCCAATGCCCTTCACATAATAAGCGCTCAGTAAATATTTCTTGACTAACTCAATGAAGAAACTCATCAGGCAGTTTCAGATTGGAACTTCAAGAACAATACATGAGATTTTTGTTTTCTTCCCCCACAATCAAGTCACGGTTAAATCCTGAGGTACATGCTGTGACCTTAAATCCACCTGAGGCATATTGTCAAGAGAAAGCATTTTGAGTCCCAAAGAAAACTTCTCAAGAACCAACAAAAACTAACAAGGTAAAATGCTCCCTGAGAAAGGGATTTCCAGGAGAGGGGCTGAGGGTCCTTGACACCTGGGACAGCAAAGCCACCCAAGCAGAAGTGGGTGAAAGCTGTGCTCCACGCTCTCAAGAGGCTCTTCTAGAAGAGGTTTGCTCTCCACCAGGAGCGTCCCCACCTTCTGTCCCCGGTGACCTTCCTAGCCGCACGGAGGCCGCTAAAGCCTCCCTCCCATCCGCCTCTCCCCCGCCCCCAGCAGAATGGCTAGCATCACTCTCTGATCACTTTTATGGAAAATATAGGAGGCATTTCATTACATGGATCACCCTGTCTCTTTCAGTAACTACTCTTCACATCAAAGCCAACTCTCGGGTCAGCCTTAGAATCAACCTGGTTTCATTGAAAAGCCCATGGAACATGAAGTCAGCCCAGTGGCGAGGAAGAGAAAGGAAGGGAACACGATGTAATTTATAGATTTCTTTTGAAAGGGAGAAAAATATCTTACAATGTTCATCATTTCCGTTTATGAACTCCCGAAAGGCACTGCTCTTAAATGGAAGTCCTAAAAGACGGGTTGGGCTATCGTTCCCCACTACCACGTCCGGGGCTCTTGCAGGAGCAGTGCGGTGGCATAAAAGCAGGCTGAGACCTAGGCCAGAGGCTGCGCTCGGTGCTGGGGAGATCAAGGTGAGAAAAACAGGCGCAGCTCGTGGCCCCAGGCAGCGCCCAGCCTGGCCGGGAGGCCCCTCAGAAAAACAGCTGGCCTCGGGAGACGCGGCGCGGGACGGATGCGGCCTGCTGGTGGCGGTGGGAGCGGGGGGACCACAGCCTAAGCCTCGTGCCAGGAGCCACCCTGGTTGAGCACAGTAAGGATGTGATAATCAGCTAGAGGGCTCAAAGGAGGAACTTTGTCTCCTTCATTGCTGTGCCTAGAACAGCTTCTGGAATAGAGCAGATACTCCATAAATGTTGTCTGTTACATAAAGGGCAGATATAGGAGTCTTCAGTGGCTGTTTCTACCTACTCCATACCTCCATAGCCTCATTGTTTAAGAGAGAATCACATAACGTGTTTGGTTCACTGGGGTGTCCCCGGACAAAAGACCTGAATCGGGTAACTGCTGTTAACAGGGCAGGATTCCAAGGGTCTGATTTAAACTTACTTAACCCAACAGTATTTTTTGAGCATTGTAACAAGAGTCGGCAAACTTTTTCTATAAAGGGTCAGACAGCAAATATACCAGGCTTTGTGGGCCATACAGCCTCTGTCCCAACTACTCAATGCTGCCCGTGGAGTCTAGACATAATGGAAGCCAATGAGTGTGGCTGTGCTCCCAGGAAACTTAACTTCATTTACAAAAACAGGCAGCAGGCTGCACTTGGCATAGTTTGCTGACCCCTGATCTAGACTACGCTAATCTTGGGCTAGGCAACAAAAGTAATTCTGGAAAGCCGGAAGACGGGAGTTCCTATCCTTATCAATAGATTCTAAATCCTAATACATTCTAACTAGATGGTCTCATTCTTAATAAGCTCTAGAGACGCTAGAAGCCAGGGATCTATCGTTCTTCTATTCGGATCCCCAGCCCCCCTTGAAGTGGGGAGGGGGGCGGGGCTGTGTCTGGAGGTGGGCGGGGCTTCAGCCGGCTTCCAGTTCAGGTCGGTTACACCCGTTCTCACAGCGCACCTGCCACGTGGGAGGCCGTGAGAGGGGCTGACGCCGCCCTTGTCCCTGAGGGCTCACTGTATAGAAACAGGCCAGTGAAGATAGCATGAATGCCAAGACGCAGGCAGGGATAAAATGGAGTGTGTGGTGCTGAGGGAGCCTGGCCCCTAACCCCCAAACCGGAGATGATTCCAGAAGGGTCCCCTTGAGAAAGCGGCACCAAGGCTGAGACTGGGCCTCTAGAAGCATTCGCTCATTTACTCTTGAGACATTCACTGAGCACTCACTCCGTGCAGAGCCCTGTTGTCAGTACAGGGGATCCAAGGGTGAATAGAACAAAACCGGTGCCTCTGTGAAGGTGACATTCTCGCGGAGGAAAGAAGCAATGGGCAAGACCACAATAGTCCCCTGAGACCTGAGACCGATCTGGCTGTGAGGGGGTGGAGAGTGAGGCGGTGGGTGGAGGGCAGGTGGAGGGTGTTACTGAGGACAGGTAGTCGGGACAGCTTCTCTAAATGGGGAAAAGGACAGAGCCGAGAGGACTTGGGGGAAGTGCGTGCCCGAGGGGGGACTGGTGAGAGAGCAAGGGCCTTATTAAGGGGGGGGGGAGGTCAGAGGGGAGGCCCGGCTGGCTGAGCACAGTGCAGGAATAAAAGACATTCCACAGCACGAGGTCCGAGAGGCGGCGGAGGAGCCCAATCGGGTGTCATTCTAAGTGTGACGGGAACCGTGAGCAGGGGACACTGATGTGGAAGGTCCGTTCTGGCTGCCGGCCGGGGCGGGGGCAGGGAGGCCAGTTGGCCACTGCTGCTGGCATCCTGGTGAGAGGCTATGGCGCCTGGACCAGAGCGATAGCTGTGGTGGCAGCCAGAAGTGAGGGGCTGTTTGGGAGACATGGCTGGGGGGGGGACGGGGAGGGGAGCGCAGGCGCTTGGGGGTGGGTCCTGGGGCCGGACCCCAAGGGGTTTCCAGAGGACAGCAGAGGACTGGCAGGAGGGGCAGGGTGGGGGGCAGGAGACCTAGGAGGGTGGAAAGGGGCTCAGCCAAACATTCTGGCTTTGACTGTTCGTGCCCGGCCTGCCTCACACTCGGAGGGCAGTGGGGCGGGCAGGGTGGGCTCCAGAAAGGTGGCAGGAGCTCCTGCTATTACCAAGGTCAGGGGCACAGTCTACTGGACTCTGCTCAACCTAAGGGCAGGATCTGTTCAGAGGCTGACACAGGGCCAGCACATTGCCGGCATGGACGGAAAGAGGCCTGACCATGTGTAAGCATGGGGCTGTGGGCGTCTCCTGGCAGAGCTATAGCTCCCGAAAAACCCATTGAGTATCTTCTCCTTGGCTCTTTGGGCCTGAGGTCCCAGTACTCGGGAGGCCAGGAAAGATCTGAGCTACCCATGGGCCGTGGGTCCTTTTTGCCTGCAGACAAAATTAAGACGGGCCTTCATGGTGCTTGCAAGCTACAACAAACGAAATTCACAAGTTAATTATATGGTCTATTAAACTATGAGGAGTGATATGGAGAAAAATCCAGCAGGAAAGGGGGATAGGAGATTCCGGGGAGAGGGGGTTGTCCATAAAATCCTTGTTGTGAAATCTGAGCAAAGACCTGAAGGAGGTGAGAGGGAGCCATGCGGAAATGTGAGGGGAGAATGTTCCCGGCAGAGGGAACAGCAAGTGAAAAGGCCCTGAGACTGGAGCCTGGAATGTTTGAGGCGCAGGAGTGAGGCCAGAAAGACAAGAGTGGAGTGAGCAAGGGGAAGCCAAGGAAGAGCCAGTGAAGAGAGGCCCAGGGGCCCCTGTGGGTCCTAGAAAGGGCTTGGGTGTTGCTCTGATTGAGGCAGGAAGCCATCAGAGGGTCTGAGCAGAGGAGTCCCCCTATCTCACATTTTACAGGACCCTCTGGTTGCTCTGTTCACAAGAGACTGAAATAGGGTAAGGACAGAAGCAGGCAGAACAGTTAGGAACCTACTGCAATAAATCCAGACAAGAGACAGCGTCCTGAACCCAAGTAATAGCAGTGAAGGAGGTGGGAAGGGGTCGAAGCCTGAAAATATTCCCAAGGGATTACATGTAAGCTTTCCTGAGAGCCTACCTGTGGATTTCGCAGGAAAGGAAGGTGTCAAGGTTTGAGTCCAAGGCTGGGATTGGGAAGAATCGGGAGCTCAGTGTCGGCCACATTAAGTTAGAGAAACCTATGGGACTCCCTGGGGAGACGCCTTGGGGTCTGGGGCTCATGGGACAGGCCCTGGCCCTGACAGGAGTTTGCCAGTTGTCAGCTGGTGGATGACATTTACAGCCACGAGCCGATGAATGGCCCAAGGCGGTGGTGCAGAGAAGAGGTGCAGAGTCTGAGCCCCAGGATGCCAAGGTTTAGAGGCTAGGAAGAGGAGGAGGCCCCAGGGAAGGGGGCTGAGGGGGTGGCAAGTGGGTGGCCCGGGTCACCCCTACCATCCCTGCTCCACCAGCTGGATGGAGGACCTAGAACAGAGGAGGAGGAGAGAGCATGCCAGAAGGGCTGGACAGGAACGCAGAGCTCATCTCCTGGGATGGCAAGAAAGTGGGGCTCACTTGCTCTCAAGCCATCAGACCAAGCTTCAGGCCTCCTGGGGGGCCCAGCAGAAGGAAGGCGCCCCACAGATATCTAATGGGACGAATGAATGAATGAATGAATGAACATTTTTACCCCCAACCCCCATGGGTATGTAAGGAGTTCCAAAGCTTCTCCTGAACACAGAGTCCAGGGACTTTCTGGTGACAGGCCCTGGCCACCACCCTGAGCCTCCTGACATCTGGGCCCCACGAAGGTGTGGCCAGTGTGGCTCTAGCCCACCTGTCACTAGCTTGCCCAGGAACAAATGATGGCCAGACCTGTTTTGCCCAGCCAGCTCTGGGGGGCCATCGATGTGTCTGCCACGGTGCCCCAGCCCCCGCCCATCCTTATCCTTACCAAAGCTTGCGAGCGGGTGAGGAAGAGGCAGAGGTGGCCCAGGTGTGACTTCCTGTGACTGTCAGTGTGTCGGTCTTTGTGCACAAGTGTGTGAGTCTGCTGTGTTCTGTGTCTTTCGGTGCCCGTGTGTCTGCGCATCTGAGCGTCTATCTGAATGTGTGTTTGCTCGTGTCTGCTGCGTGTCTACGGGTCCCTGCAGGCTGTGTGTGTGTGTGTGTGTGTGTGTGTGTGTGTGTGTGTGTTGTGTCCAGGAGATGGGAGTTGGTATTTCCCACTGGTCGCAGTGTGATTGGGGCACATCCCAAGCCACCACCCCTAGTCACTCACATCCATGCATCCAGAGCAAACATTTCTCAAAACGGCTCCGACCTTGTGCATTCCACGCACGCTGACACTTTGAATTCTGTCCCCCTTCATTTCTCTAAGTGCTGGTGGCACCCAGCATGCTGACTTCCCCACCTAGTCCTGACTCACAACCCGCACTGTGATCAACACCAACCCGGGGCCCGTGAGAAACAGCAACGGTGCCTTCTGCCAAGATGAGAAAACTAACATTTCCTGGTGCTTGGCGCGTACCGGGCGCTCTTCTAACTGCTTGAAACGTCTTTACTCCTTACTCTTCATCGCAGGCTATGAGCTGGGTGTGCTAGTGACCTCCCTCTGGCAGGGGGGACAACTGAGGCTCAGAAGGGCAGGGGGCATGGCCGGCGGAGGCACGCAGGGCGCCTCTCTCCTGGGTTGGTGCAGCTGATCACCAGCCCCGGAGACAACAGGGAATGGGACGGCATCTGGCACCGCGCAGATGGCACTCCCCAAGGAAGCTCCGGGGCTTCTGGAACTCTTTTCCTTATGTCATTAGATAGAACACACCTGACAACTTTATATGTTACCTGTGTTCCCCTTCACAACGCCCCGGGAGGTAGGTGCTGTTGGTGTCCCCATTACACAGGCAAGAAACTGGAGGCACGGAGGCCACACTGCCGGTGGGAAGGCTGGGACGGGGCTCCAAGGAGGCCCCGTGTGGAGCCCGGGCTCCCAAGCCACCGCTCTCAGCTTCTCTCTCTCCCCTCATCCATCGTCATCCGCTTCCTCCTTCCTTCTCCCTCGCTCTGTCCTTCCTCCTCTCTCTCCCCTTCCCCACCTCTCTCGCACCCACGCTCACACACACACTTGTGGTCCTGGCCACCCCATCCAGCACAGCGGGGAGGGGAGTGAGGGAGAAAAGCCCAAGAGCCCAGCAACCCCTCCCGAGCCAGCTCCTCGCTGATCCTCTCCGCTTAGAAGGGGAAAAAAAAACCAGGTGGGATAACAGACATAAAGAGTTGAGCACTGCGCCCGGAAAATAGGGAGCCCGCCCTCCATATACCTGGTAAGACTACCGTTTTAATCAAAGGCCACAACTGGCACAGGGAACAGGTGAGACTGTGGCCTGGCTGGCTGAGTGGACCCTGCGGGGAGGTCTGGGGGACACAGGGCCATCAGAGACAGGCAAGACCCTAGAGATCACCTAATCCAGACAAGGAAGCGGAAGCCAGGCATACCACGTGATTTGCACGAGCCCCTGCTGAGCCATCACTTCACACCAGGGTGCCCGGAGCCTCAAAGTTAAGCCCTCTACTCTTCCACAGGCAGGGGCATCTGTGCCCCACCTCTGTGTCTACAACCGCCCCCCCATTACAGCTTCAGCCCACCGCAGCTCTGTGCCCCAAGCCTGTACCTCGTGAGCCCCCCACCCTGGCCTGCCTCGTTCCCTTTAGGGCTCCCCAAGCTCTCCCGTGGCTCTCTGCGATCCAGAATCTTCCAGTTCCCTGAGCAAGGATGCTTCTCCAGCCCTGGAGCACACATGCTGCTTCCTCTCCCTGGAACACTCCACATCCCGCCTCTCTTGTGCCCTGTTAGCTTCTCCTTATCCTTCAGATGCCAGCCCCAGCATCACTCCCTGGGGGAAGCCCTCCTTGATGCCCACGTGAGCTCAGAGGATGCTCTGAGGGGCAAGACGTGCATGTCTGAAAGCAGGGGAGGGCGGTGGTGAAGACACACAGGCCCTCGAGGCTGACCTCCTGGGTTCACAACCCAGTTTCCCCACTTCCTCGCTGGGCGGACTCGGACAAATGGCTTAACCTCTCTGTGCCTCAAGTTTTAGCTGCCGCTTGATGGGGGCTAACCAAAGCACTTCTTTCACGGAGCTGTAATGAGAACTAATGAGTTAATAGATACACAGTGCTTAGAACAGCTCTGGGGTACACGAACCACTCGATGAACATTGGCCATCTATATGTGACATCAGCCTGTCACATACCTTCATGGTGCCATATGGGTACCTTTCTTCCATAGCACTTTATCCTGGTTGATAATTACATAATATCTGTGTTATTACCTGATGACATGTATCTCTTTCATGAGAATGTAAGCCCCATAAAGACATGGCCCAGGCCTGTTTTTGAACCCCTGTGTCTTCCATGCCCAGCCTGGTAGTTGGTACAGCGGCGGGCACTCGACCTGTGTTTATTCATTGGACCCACAGCTAGTTAAAAGCGAAGCATCTCCCCACTCCGGGACCATGCGGCCCTTCCCCAGTACAGCATATTATGTTCTCAGCCAGGAAATGTCCAAACTGCAGCTCGCAGGCCAAATCTGCCCCCCCCACCACCACTGTTTTTGTAAATAAAGTTATTATTGAAATAGAAGCGCACTCATTTGTTTACGTATTGCCTGTGGCTGTTTTCAAGCTACAACAGCTAAATTAGGTAGTTGCAACAGAGAACATATGGCCAGCAAAGCCAGAAATGATTATATTTACTACCTGTCCCTCTACAGAAAAAGTCTGCCAATACCTGCTTTAGGTATTTGTAACCTCCTTGAAGCCAAGGCCATGGCTTCATGGAGCTGGTGTAAGGTTTAAATGGGTTTATCCATGTAAGGCACTTACGATGGTGTAGGGAGAGCTCCAGAATTGTTGGTAGGGACTGCAGAGTTCCATATGCTTACTCATAGGAGATCAATAAATATTTGTTCATTGAATAAACCAGATACTTTCTGCTCCTCGCGATAGACTTTAGCACTAAAACCACCCCAGCTTCAGTGGGAATCAAGGCAATTCGTGGGGAAGAAGTGTCTGGATGGAGGGGGCAGGACGATAGAAATAATGATTGTACCATTTACTGTACCCTTTCTAGGGTAGAAACAGGACAGCCATGGTCCAATGTAACCTTGACAACAGTGCCTCTTGAACTTTCGCGTGCACGTGACTTGTGTTACGTGCTTTGGCAAAAATGTAGAATCTAACTCAGTAGCTGGCAGTGTAAGACCCAAGAATCTGCAGGCTCTAACCAGCTCCCCCGCGATGCCCAGGCCCCCGGCCTTCCGACTGCCCTGTGAACAGCAAACCTTACATTCCCGGGAGCTGGGTATTAGGGTTATTTTTCCCATTCTCCAGGATGCAGAAACAGACTCAGCCAGGTAAAGACCCTTGCCCCAAGGACACATTGTTAGGGACAAGGCCCGCGTCTGAGCTCAGATGTGACGAACTCCCAAATCCCCACTCAGCCTATGACACTGCTTAGCGGGAAAGAACTCTTTCGAGAAACTTCTCCAATGTAAGAGTCCCTGCTTGCTCTAAAGCAGCTTCCTTGCCCAGCCTCCATCTGGGTCTCGCTCTGCTCATCTGAGCCACTGCCACTGCCCCCTTGGAAGTCACACCAACCTCTCCTTCTTCCTTCTTGCCGTCACCCCCCCCCCCCCATTCCCAGCTGGTCAGGAATCGTATCCACACAGGGAGGGCAGAAGCGTGAGAAATCATCTAATGGTCCACACCCGCTTTGCACATGGGCAAACCAGAGAGGACGAGGCACCTGTCTCAGCCACACAGCAAGTGAGTGGCATAGTTGGGACCCTACGCCCAGATCTCTGGACTCTGCAGCATCCCTCCCAGGCTCCTTGGAAGCCCCAGAGGGAGAGTACAGGATGGCCCAAAAGTTGGGCCGATCCGGACTTGAATCCTGACTCACTAGCTGGGCTGCCTTGGGCGAGTTACTATGCCTTTCTGAGCTTTAGTTTTCTTGTCTACAGACAGGGGCTAAAAAACACAGCCCGTGGGGCTGTTATGAGGATTAAATCACAGAATGTATGTCATGTACTCGTTCAAGGCTCGACACAGAATGGTGCTTATCACAGATTCTCTCCCCTCTCCCCTTGTGCTTGTGACGATGAGGATTCAGGCAGCATTGACTGTGCAAGTCCAGGCACCTTGCAATCATGTGTGCGCGTGTGTAGGGATGTGCGGGAAGGGCGACCAGGTTGGGGACATAACAGTTCTCTTGAAATGACTTGCTGGGGGAGAACGCTCAGGTCTGCGGGGAGGTGGCCCATCCGTCAGCGGGAGAAGGGAAGCCCGATTGCCCAGGAACCCAACTGCACCCTCTGTGTGCCTCCTCCTCTGGCCCCGGCTCAGGTTCACCTTTCTTCAAGTCCCCCTAAAATGATTAATCGACTCACCCAACAGCACCAGTAAGCAGTGTAGACTTCCTAAAGATCCATGGGGAAGAGAGAAGAGGGTTTTTTTGCCACGCATCGCAGCACACTGCCTAAAATCCTCTTAGAAAAATGCCCCGAGTTCTATACAGAAAACTCTCTTCGCCACACTGCCCCCCAAAGGGGTGGGGAGCCAGGGGAGGCTCGACCCCCGGCACCTTCCTCTCCAAGATGCACATCCCCAGCCAACCCTTACCCCCACCCCAGGGCTGAGCCAACAGGCCCTCTAATAGGACCCAACTTCCTCAGAAGCCATTTAAACAGCCCAAACACGTAAAGAAAACTTCCTTTATTTCACACAAGCTTCCAGATGGCTCTGCCTGGCCCACAGCTCCGGGGACGAGCCATCAGGGTTCTGAGGTCACTCGCTGCCTATTTGAATCTGGGGAGAAAAGCTCTTTTCCTCTCCAGAGAGCCTTTAGGGAGGACCTCATCTGGACACTGTCCCCCACATACACAGCCTGCCTGCCTGGCCTGCCTCTCCCCCAGCTGCCTTCCCCTGCCCTCAGCCACCCTGCGTCCCTCTGTCCTCCTTCCTCTCACCTGCAGGTGGCAAATGTTCCTGAAGATACTCTTTTCTCTTGCCTGTTTATCAGTCCTTGCTTCTTATCTTATCCTGAAGGCATTTTGTTGTTGTTGTTCTTTGTTTTTTACTTTTTCTTTTCTTGGTAACATGTCTGCTGCTGCTTCTTTCTGGAAACCCTCCCCACACTTATTCACTCAGTGAGCCTTTATTGGGGACCTACTGGGTCTTTGGCACAGAGGTGCGGTGGGGACAGAGAGAATAAAAAGAAATAAATTAAAAAAAAAAAAAGGCCGCAGTCCTTGCCTTCATGGGACCCCACGGCTTATGGTAGCAGCATATGTAGAAACGAATTTTTCCTGTAATAACTATCATTTAACCAGTGTTTACCACATACGCTCCGAGTTTCATCCCAGTGCGTTATCAGAATCAGCGCATCTAATCCTCACAGCAGTCTTGCAAGGTAGGCACTATTACCATCCCCATTTTATAGATGAGAGAGTTGAGGCGCAAAGCGACAGCTTACCCAAATTTACACAGCTAACACATGGTAAAGCCGGATCCAGATCCAGGCTGTGCGGCTCCTTCACCACTATAACACGCTGCCTCTCCTTGTGCCCCAAAGCACAGAGGAAGGGACAAATAACTTTGCCTAAGGAAGTCAGGGAAGGCTTGACAGAAGAGGCGAATTTGAGTTGAGGGTTTTTTTCTTTAATTTTTTTAATGTTTATTTATTTTTGAGAGAGAGAGAGAGAGAGTGAGAGACAGAGGAAGACACAGAATCTGAAGGAGGCTCCAGGCTCTGAGCTGTCAGCACAGAGCCCGACGCGGGGCTCGAACTCACGAACTATGAGATCACGACCTGAGCCAAAGTCGGAGGCTTAACCGACTGAGCCACCCAGGCGCCCCTGAGTTGAGTTTTAATGGATGAATAGAATTTGCTGAGTCAAAAGGAACAGGAGAAACATTCTAGTAAGAGAAGTCAGTGCGTCAAAAGTCAGAAGCATGCAATTACATGACATGGGAAGGGTGCTGTGGCTTGACAAGAGGAGACATGGGGACCAGGAGGCATGAAGCCTGAGGGGGGCAGAGGTCAAGTCACACAGGGCCCTGTAGGCCTCATGAGGCCCTGGTTTGGTCCTGTAGGCAGAGAGGAGCCCCTGAAGGGCCACGAGCTGGGCAGTGGCTTGCGCCCGCTCCCCTTCCCCACTCCCACTCCCGTGGGCCGCTCTCTCCCCCTAGCGTCCCTCTGGCTCACAGCTGTGCCCT
Source organism: Panthera tigris (assembly GCF_018350195.1). Taxonomy (NCBI): domain Eukaryota; kingdom Metazoa; phylum Chordata; class Mammalia; order Carnivora; family Felidae; genus Panthera; species Panthera tigris. The sequence continues at coordinate 129,395,263 of NC_056666.1, read as the reverse complement.
TCTCTCTCTCCCTGACCCTCTGTGTTCTGCAGGGGCCGTGAGGGCCTCAAGCATTTTCCCAATCCTGAGTGTGATTCTGCTTTTCATGGGTGGACTCTGCATCGCAGCCAGCGAGTTCTACAAGACTCGACACAACATCATCCTGAGTGCCGGCATCTTCTTCGTGTCTGCAGGTAATGGCCACGGAGCTGCGCGGGCCAGAGCCCAGGCCCGCCTGGGGGGAAAAGGCTGAGGCTGGGGTGCTCAGCGACGGGGAGGACTCGACGGGGAGCGGGGAGGGGGAAGAGGGATCTCCAGGACTGGCAACAGGTCACGTCATAGGGCAGGTGGGTTGTGCTGGGGCTCCTGCCCCATAACAACGTCCAAGCCCCCCGCCGCCACGGAGTCCCCCAGGAACATCCCCAGACCCCGTCTCTCAGCCCAAATGGCCCATCTTCCTCCTACCTTTTAGAAAAGGGCCCAAATCCCGGGTCCCTCTCAGAATACTGGGCCTGTCCTCACTGCCCTGTCCCCTCACTGTCCCACTTGGGTGCAGGCAGGCACCTAAAACCACGTCCCTCAGCCCCATTACAGGACTAGTCACATTGCTACAGATGCCAGAGAAAGAACACGGCTGTGGGATGAGCCATTTAACAAGAATGAGGAACACTTAAGTAGTCCTTACCACACCCCGGCCCCCAAGAGCTTCACAGGTATTAAGTCATTTAGTCAATCACTCCCACAAGAGCCAGTCCTATCCTTCTCCCCATTTTACAGATCTGGAAACTCTAAGGTTACCTTGCCAAGGGCTTTGATTCCAGGCAGTCTTGGCTCCAGGAGCCAATCTGAACCTCCTGCAATCCCAGCTTCAAATCTCTGTGCGGCCTGGAGCAAGTTACCTAACCTCTCTGTGATCCCTTTCCTCAGTTTGCAACCCCCTTGAAAAGCGCTCAATAGTGAAGGCAGGTAGCAGACGCTCAATAAACAGTGTCCATTATCATGACTCAACGCGCTGTAGAATGCCTCTCTCTTCTCCCCCTCCACTCCCGCATCTTTGTCTCCAACTGCCCTCCCCTTCGTGGCTCTCTTCGGTGGCGTGACAAAAATATTAAGGTGATGCTTGCCCATGTCACTGTAGAGCACTGACCCTGAAAACTCCGGATCAGGGAGAGCCCGCCCAGCTGCCCCTGCCCTTCGGTTCCCCCCTCCCCAGGGCCTGATATCCTGCTGGAAACTAACCGCCCCCCCTCTCTGACTCCCACCCCTCCGCGCCCGTCCCCGTGCCCCGCAGGTCTGAGTAACATCATTGGCATCATCGTGTATATATCTGCCAATGCCGGAGACCCCTCCAAGAGCGACTCCAAAAAGAATAGTTACTCGTACGGCTGGTCCTTCTACTTCGGGGCCCTGTCCTTCATCATCGCCGAGATGGTTGGGGTGCTGGCGGTGCACATGTTTATCGACCGGCACAAACAGCTGCGGGCCACCGCCCGCGCCACGGACTACCTCCAGGCCTCCGCCATCACCCGCATCCCCAGCTACCGCTACCGCTACCAGCGCCGAAGCCGCTCCAGCTCCCGCTCCACCGAGCCCTCACACTCCAGGGACGCCTCCCCCGTGGGCATCAAGGGTTTCAACACCCTGCCGTCCACGGAGATCTCCATGTACACCCTCAGCAGGGACCCCCTGAAGGCCGCCACCACGCCCACCGCCACCTACAACTCCGACAGGGATAACAGCTTCCTCCAAGTCCACAACTGTATCCAGAAGGAGAACAAAGACTCTCTCCACTCCAACACAGCCAACCGCCGGACCACCCCCGTATGAAGCCCGCGGGAGGGGGTAGGGGAGGGGCCTGGCAGCACCGCAGGAGGGGCGCGTGCGCCGGGAGGTGGGGCGAGCAGGGGAGGGGGCGGGAACCCGACCATCCAAGGGGAAGGGGAAACCTTCCAAGAGCAAAAAACAAAACAAAACAAAACAAAACAAAAACAAAAACAAAAAAACAAAAAAATAAAAAAACAAAAAAAAACGAAAAAAAAACAAAAAAAGAGAAAAACATAACAAGTAAATTTGAAAAAAAAAAAGAACAAAATATAAGAGGAACACAGAAGCAAAACGACAGGAAATGTGAAAAAATATTAACCGAGGGAAAGAAAAACAAACTTTAAAAAAAAAAAGCGAGAGAGGATAAAAAATTTAAAATAGAAAATAAATCTAAAAGAAAATGCATGATTTCCCATGTACCATTATTTTAACATTTAATAAAAACCAATTTAAACGAAAAAATAAAAGGGAACCAAGATAACATTAAAGCAAAAAAATGAGAAGGAGCGGAAAGGAAGGGGGATGTTCTCTGCATTTATCAGGGGTTTATGTTACTTTTTGTTTTAATGCGGGAGAGTTAACTTTTCTGTTCTCTTTAACCCCAAGCGGGCTCTGCCTCCCTGGGCGAGTGGGGGGGTGGAGACTCAGGGGCCCCGGGGCCGGGTGAGCCCCTCGGTCACTGCCAGGTCCCTGGAGCCTCTGGATGGTTGCCCCAGGAACGCTGGGCAAGCTCCGAGGCTCGCGAGGCTTGCGAGCCGGCTCCACCCAGCATCGATGGGGCAATTGTAGGCCTCCAGGTGACCCTAGAGTCCTTGGTCCCTCCTGTACGAAAGGTGCCTGGAGGGGGGTGCACTTGGGGCTTGCGTAGCGCCCAAGTTCCCAGTCCTTAATGGTCCTTAACCCACTGTGATGACTTCCTAGGCCTTGAGGGAGGGGAAGGAGAGGGGATGGCTGCCTTTGGCTTGCAAGATGCCCAGAAACCCTGGAATCCTCAGGGTGAGCTTTTGGGGTCACCACCCCAAGCTCCTGTCCCTAGGAGCGGGAGATGCTCACCCCCCGGGGGGTTATAAAGCAGCTCTCCCTCCTCACCTCTCACCTCAGGGCCACTTGATGACCCTGGGGCGATGGTGGACCCCCAGACTCATAGGCCCCCGGCCCCCTGGGAAGGGGGGGCTCATTGACCCTTTGGGGGTCCTTGGACTCACTGAAGCCCCCCTCCCGGGGGCCCAGCGAGTCCAACAACGACACTGCAAAAAGGTTTCTTTTTACAAAAGAAAAAGGAAAAACAAGTGGTGATTTTTTTTAATAAAAAAACCACAGACTATAAATAAATGTAAATATATAATAAGTGGATTTACTTGCAAGAAAATCAGATAGTATTTTTCTTTTAATTCTTTTCCAGCTTTAAACTGTGAAAACAAAACAATGGGGTGGGGTGGGGGACTTAAAATTTAGCAGGGAACTCGTAAAGAGAAAACAGAAAACAAATATACAAATCCATTAAAAAACAAAACAAAACCAAACTGCTGCAAGAGATAAGGGCTGGGCTCAGGGGGAGGGAGAGGAGGGGGGCCCTAGGGGGAGAGACAGGGGGGTTCTGTGAGGAAAGATCTCTTCCTTATACCAGGAAGGTGCTGCTAATGTGGAAGAGAGAGAGAATCGCGACGGAGAACCCGGTCTACACGAAGGAGATCGAATACCCACTCACACACACTCACATACGCACACGTACACACTCCTCCAGGCCCTGTGCTCCAATCACACACTGGGATACACTCTCAGCCTAAACCCTTTCCTTCCCATACATAGCCAGAGGCAGGGCTCAGAGAACACTGACTCATGCCCTCCAAAGCCATTGACAACAACCACACACACACACACACACACACACACACACACACACACACTCACACTCACATGCATGGAAAGGGCCCCAGTCTAAAATCTAGCTCTGGATTTTGGAATACCTTGCTGCTAGGGCCTCTCTGGGCCTCAGTTTTCCCCTATGTAAGCATAAGGATTGACCTACATGAGTTTCAAAGGCCCATTCTTATTCTTGGTGTCGATGACTTTTAAGATGTGCCACCTGCCCAGAGGAAGATGCCAGGGATGACCAAAATAGCTGCCATCCAGCCCCCAGACATTGAGAACATTCCCAAATCATCAGTCAGCCTCTCAGACACACACACACACACACACACACACACACACACACCCCATATGCCTCCTCACTGTGCTCCCAAGCCCCTGCCCCCACATCCAATGTCAGAGCAAAAATACACACATGTGAGCAAACATATCCTGCCATTCAGACAGAGAGGGAAAAGGCACCAGAGGTCCCTAAAGTCACTCTTCATTTGGTGTCCCCTTTCTTTAGTGCCATAACCCAGTCACAGAGAGTGAAGGGGGCTTCTCTGAGAGAAGAGATTAACAACCGCCAGGCCTTCCCCACTGCCTTTGGGGGTCAGAGAAAAAGAGGATCCTCTGAGGTTTGCTGGGAGGGGTTAAGGTTGCGGGGACGGAGGGGATCGCAGGTTGAGGACCAACCCCCCAAATTAAGCTGACACCATGGACTAAAGTCTGGGGCGTCCCGTGTTGCTCCCCCGCCTTCTTCCCAGACCATCAAAGGCCAGTTCCGACTAACTAACGGAAACCCAACAGCTTTGTCAAGTGTGGATTTCAGCCCAGCCTGCCAGCCACTCTGCTCAAAGTGGGGGGCCCCTGCTGGCCCCCACTTGGTTTGCTTCGCACTGGCCTGGCCTGAAGTTCCTAAAGTTGAGCTCTGGAGAGTTGCGGGGAGTAGGAAAGGAAAGCCCTTTTTTCAAGTCAGCTGCAGCTGGAACCCTAAACTCAGCCTGAGCCACAAGGCAGAACATCTGCCGTCCCCGAGCGCCCAGAAGGCCACGCCCCCCCGGGGGCAGAGCCAAGGCGGCCAAGGTTAGCGCGGTGGCAACACAGCGCTTCTCGGTCTGGGCAGAAATCGCAGTCTCTCTCCCTCCCTCACCCCACCAGCTTCCAAACCTGAAAAAGATGAAGGACTAGAGAGAAGGAGAGGCCCCAGGAAAACAGCAGACAAACGGGTGCTGTCGGAAGAGGAAAATTGGCCCCAGTTCTCTGGGTTCTGGCAGAGTGTTTGTGGGATAGCAACTGGCGCTTCTTTCCAGGCTGGGGCCTGGGGCCTGGGTCCGCTTGAAGAAGGCCATCTGGGTGCAGGGTGAAGCCAGCACTGCGGAGAAAGGGCTAGGGGGCCCGAAGGGAGGGAGCGGGGAGGGGGGCTGTCAAGGGCACTGCTCGCCAGGGCAGCTGATTGCTCATGCCCAGCTCAAACCAGTTCAAGAAACCAACCTCCGATTTATTTTCTTGGTGGGTCCTTTTTTTTTTTTTTTTTCAGACTGTTAACAGAAAAAAAAATTTTAAAAAGCAGAAAACTTAAAAAAGAAAAAAAAAAAGAAAAAAATCCTGGTACATGAAATAAAGATTTTTTTTTATAGCTTGGTCCTCACGTCAGTGGATTTCTTTAATTGCTTTCCCAACTAAACAATCCTGAAGCTGTGCAGTCTCAGAGCTGGGGGATGGGAGGCTTAGAAGCCATGCAGTAGAATGTCCCCACTCCACAGGTCATGAGTCTCCTCGTAAGTATCCTTTAGGGATACTTGCACACCTCTGGCGACAGGGAGCTCATCCCCTCCATAGGCAGCCTAGCCTGGGCTGGGCAGCGTTCATTGGTCAAAGTCTCCTCTGCAAGATGAATTTCAATCCACTTCTTCCTTTGAATCCAGCAACAATGAACAAGTGCCTTCCCTTTCGAACACAATTGTCCTTTTGGATATTTGAAGATGGCAAGCATGATGTCCTTGAGTTCTTTGTTTTGGAACAAACCAGCCCCACTCAACATCCCAGTGACACTCCAGGGTTTCAATTTTTCCCCATGAAGGTGTATAGCCTGGAATGAACGTGACCCTGCAGGTGAACTCAGAGGGCTCCCTGCATGGAACTGCTCCTCCGAGGGGACTGTGGATTGGGAGGCAAATGAGGAGGGTCTAGCAGGAAGCCCTGGGTCTCTCCTAACAGGAGAGACAAAATGGGGAGTGTCCTAGTCTGCTCAGGCTGCTATCACAAGGCCAAGACTGGGAAGTTTAAACAACAGACATTTACTTCTCCAGGTTCTGGAGGCTGGGAGGTCCAAGATCTAGGTGCTGGCAGATTCTCTTCCCGGTAAGAACCCTCTTGCTGGCTTGCAGATGGTCACCTTCTCTCTGTGTGCTTACAGGGCACCAAGCTCTGGACTCTCTTTCTCTTCCTATAAGATCACCAATCCCATTGGGGCGCCTGGGTGGCTCAGTCGGTTGAGCGTCCGACTTTGGCTCAGGTCATGATCTCGCAGTTTGTGGGTTCGAGCCCCGCGTCGGGCTCTGTGCTGACAGCTCAGAGCCTGGAGCCTGTTTCAGATTCTGTGTCTCCTTCTCTCTCTGACCCTCCTGCATTCATGCTCTGTCTCTCTCTATCTCAAAAATAAATAAACGTTAAAAAAAATCTTTTTTTTTAAAAAGATCACTAATCCCATCATGGAAGCCCCGCCCTCCTGACCTCATCTAACCCATTATCTCCTAAAGACCCCCACCTCCAAATAGCCTCACACTGGAGGTTAGGGCTTCAATACATGTATTTCAGGAGGCCACAAACATTCAGCCCATAACAAGATGCCAACAGGAGAATTTGACCCTTGACATTGAAGAAAGGCCCCATTTGCAGGCAGCTAAAGAGCCAGCCTGCCGATGTCCAGCCCTGGTCTGGTCAAACTGCCAACATCAGCTATTTGAAAGAGCACTGTAAACACCTCTTAAAATCCATTAAACACATTTCATTTAGTTCCTTTTAACTTTGAGAAAAACTGTCATACTGAATAGGAGGGGAGGAAAGAAGGTCTTCCAAAATCAAATCAAGATTTAAAAAGCAAACAAAAAGGAACTCATCCGTTGGCAAGTTGTAAACTGCTTCCTTCCTCCTCCTTCTATTGCTTCTCTGGGCCCACTTGCCCATCACCACCTTGCTGAATTTATTATCCTTAATGAGGAAGGTCAGGTACAAACTCACAACCAAATGTGTGACAAACAGGAAAAGGGAAAGCTAACCAAAGCTCGTTTAAAATGAAAACATTATAACACATTGTTCTGAAAGGAGAAAAGAGCTTCATTCTGTCCTACTGATATCCAACATTGCAGACCAAAAAACAAACAAAACGAACAAACAAAACCCCACGGAAATCTCATTCGTTACAATAGCTGGGATTCACTGGCCTGGTTATTTGAATATTTTCATTTGGAAAGCCAGAAGAGTCACCTATATGTGACCTTCGACACAGCCATGATAATACACAGGGATGGGAACTGGGGAGGATCCCAGATGTCACGATGTCCCAGATGTCACGACCCCAGTCCTGACATAGATCAAGGATTCTTCATGAGCTCTGGAAGGCAGGGTCCCTGGGAGGGGAGACAGTGCATAAGACGTGGGGAGGAAGCATAGTCATTGTACAGGTCTCCTTGGGGTCCAAGAGAAAGGAGATGTACACAAAGGAGACCCAAGTGACCCAGACCTAAGAGAAGCCCATCCCCACACCATGAGGCCCCAGAAAACTCCACTCTGGAATTGGCCCATGTTCAGAACTCCCTGCTCCATTCAGCTCAGGTCCCGTCCGGCCACGCCACCAAGCCACCCCCTCCCCAAACATCTCTTCCCCCAAGATCACCCCTAACATCTGCAAGCCCCAGCGTAGGAGTAGACACAGAGCCCCCAGAGCATAAACTTGAATATTTAAAGGCTACAAATCAAACCAACAAAGTTTAAAATATGTTCCATCCTTCCATCCTGACAAACATCTCTTCGTGGTGACTTAAAATACTAGATTGGAATTTGGAATTCTCAGCCTGGTCTGGATGCTATACCCAAAAGTGGCAAGGGGCAGACCCAGCCTGGCTCCTAGCCCAAGCCTGGCCCCCTTCCCTTCCCACCTCCAGCTCTGCTCAGCACAAAGCGGGTGTCCATCCCAGCACGCCCGAGTTCCAGCTACAGACACCCAAACAACAACTCCTTGACCATCCCTCACACCAACCCAACCTCAAGGCAGATGGCGGCCAACCCTGGAGGTTGGCTTAGGATCCTTTGGGCAGAAGTTCTAGAGTAGCAGGCCCCAGAGAGAGAGTTCTGAGAGAGGGGCGTGGGCTCAGGGTAAGCACATGCCCTTGGATTATGGACTCTTCCCCCTACGGAGGGGGGCATGGCCTAGAGGGCCACAGCTAGCTTCCCCGAAGCCCAATGCCCAAAACAGGGGCCCCTCTTGCCCAAGTCTGAGGTCAGCACAGACTCTCTCTGGCTTTTCAATGTAGATTTCAAATCCTCAGGTCCAGCCCTCAAGGCAAGAGGTCACAGAGCTCAGAAGACCTATCCTTTCATGCAAAAGGGCACTGCTGAAGCCCAGAGAGGGCAAGCAACGTGTCCACACCTGCGCAGGGAACTCGCTTCCCGCAGGCTCCAGGCCCTGGTCTCCTGGCCTCCGCAGTCCCCAGCCACCCCTCCTGACGGAGGTTTGAAGGGCTCCTTCTCCTCCCTTCTCCTCCCTTCTCCATTCGCGCTCCAGGCTTAGAGTGCTGACCTCGCCGAACTCTGAGGGCAGTGGAGGCAGGGGAGGGAAGGCTGCTGTCTCAGGAGACCTGACTAACCAGGAGGGTCAGTTTGGACTGGCTTCCAGGCCAATCACAGAGAGAGCTGGCCGGGTGCCAACGACCACTGGCTCCCCTGGTGCACGGGCTCTGGAAAGAGGCCTCTCTGGGCCACGTGCGGAGACTTCTCCCAGGCCCGAGGAACTTTGCCGGCTGCCTTCCCAGCCACAGGCTGTCACAGACGGACAGCCAGCAGCCAGTGGTGTGCTGGGACTGCCTCCTACAGGTGGGCCACGCGTATCCCCTCTCAGCTCTCCAGGAGGCCACCCTGGCACCTTGAAAAGGGAGTGGGCAAATGCTGTAAGTGGGGGATTTTTTTTTTCAGTTCATTTATCGTGAGAGAGAGAGAGCATGAGCCGGGAAGGGGCAGAGAAAGAGGGAGAGAGAATCCCAAGCAGGCTCTGCACTGTCAGCATGGAGCCCGGCACGGGGCTCAAAGCCACGACCCGTGAGATCATGACCTAAAAGCTGAAGTCAACAGCAGGACGCTTAATCAACTGAGCCACCCGGGCGCCCCAGGGATTTTTTTCTTTTTTTTAACAAAGAGCTGATTATCAAACATTTGCCGGCGTATCATTCCACAAATGTGTAGATATGGTGTGTGCATATAGGTTCACTCATGCACACCTTCAAGACACAACCCCACCCCCCACACACACACAGCACGTGAGCCTATGTGTGTCCACATACGTATTTTTATGGGCGTGTGCACACACACGGCACGCGCTTCTGGAATTAGAACGACTCACACAAACATATTCGTTCGGTCAGGTTTATTGACCCCGTCCACTCTACCAGTCCTTGATCTTGGTCCCCAGCGTACAGACAAGACAAGGACAGGTACTTTCCTGCAGGAAGCTTAAGTTATCTGTCTTACCACAGCAAACTGGCATTTATAGAGAGCCTACAATACGCTCTCTATTTGACAGTATGGCACTGTCAAATCATGTATGGTCACAGTCCTGTGAAGCAGGTGTTACTACCCCCTTTACAGATATGGAAACTGAGGCCCAGAGAGGCAGAAACGTATGCGGATTAAGAGGGTAGGTCCTGGATTCTCACTGCCAGGTTCAATCCACTGCCAGGCTCTGGACACTTACTCGCAGCCTAACCTCGGGCAAATTACCTATGAGTCCGTTTCCTCATCTGTAAAAGGAAAATAATAATAACAGCACCTATCTGATAAGATTGCTAGGTGGCATAAATGAATTAAAAGCATTAGAACAGTGCCTGATACCCATAAACACGTAAGTGAACACTCAAAAAAATGTACCCATGGCACAAAGAGATACCACAGCGTGACAGAGCACGGGGTCAAACATCGGGGTCTCCGGGTCCAGAGTCCCACACCACACCGACTACTCTGTCCTGTCTGCATCGTCTACACACACAAAAGCACACAGAGTCGCAGGTGCCTTAATGGACGGCCCCACAGGGCACAGAAGAGCAAGGAGGAAGGAGGGGCAGTTCTCGCTGGCAGGGACCAGGGGGTCTGGGGTGCCAGGGTCGTGTCAGGAAAGGCTTTGCAGTTCTGAGTTGCGAAAGCCCTCCAGAGCTAAGGCTTGAGTCATACCCACCTCCTTCCTGGTGATGCCCCAGCCTGATTCCCAGAGGCATTAGAGGACCATCCTGATGCTTTCCAGTCATTCATTCATTCAGCTCCCATTACGTGCTGTTCTGTGCTCGATGCTGGAGACGGTGGTAATCAAGACAGACGCGGTCCCAACCTCCTGTAACTCCTGTTCCAGAGGGGAAGCAGGAAAATTAGCAAGAATCAAATAATTACATAATCACAAATTTTCATGAGGGCTATGAAGTAAATGCATTGGGGCAATGATTTCTTTTTTCCAAGTTTATTTATCTATTTTTTAGAGAGAGTGTGTGTGCACGCATGCATGTGTGAGCAGGAAACAAGCAGAGAGGGGGAGAAAGAGAGGGGGAGAGAGAGAGAGAGAGAGAAAGAGAGAGAGAATCCCAAGCAGGCTCCGTGCTGTCAGTGCAGAGTCCGACAGAGGCCCGATCCCATGACCCTAAGATCATGACCTGAGCTGAAATCAAGTGTTAGATGCTCAGCCAACCGAGCCACCCAGGTGGGGCAAGGATATAAAAAACAAAACAAAACAAAACAGGAGTTGACCTCTCCTTCAGTCATCTAAAACTTAGTGGCTTAAAATAATAACTATTTTATTATCCCTCAAAATTCGGAGGGCTCAGCCGGGTGGTTGTTCTGCTCCACAGGATGACGGCTGGGGATGCAATCATCCGAGGGCTTGATTGGGCTGGGACGAACAAACGGGCTCACGCACAATGCTGTTGTGGATGCTGACTGTTGGCTCGGAGCTCAGGGAAGCTGTCGACCCGAACCCCTCATCTCTGCCCCCTGCGGCCCCTCCAGGCGTCTTGGGCCTCTCCCAGCACGGCAGCTGGATTCCAAGTGGCAGAAACTGGAAGCTGCTCCCCATCTGAGGGCCTTAGACTCAGAAGCCTCAGCAGGTCCCTCTGCTATAGTCTGGTGATCAGAGCGGGGCCACCTGGGAGGCTCAGTCGGTTCAGCGTCAGACTTCAACTCAGGTCATGATCTGCAGATCATGAGTTCAAGCCCCACGTGGGGCTCCGTGCTGGCAGCTCAGAGCCTGGAGCTGCTTTGGATTCTGGGTCTCCCTCTCTCTCTGCCCCTCCCCCACTCATGCTCTGTCTCTCCCCATCTCTCAAAAATGAATAAACATGTTTAAAAAATTTTTAACAAAACAAAAAGCAAATCCCCAAGGTTAGTTCCAGGGGGAAGAGACACTGAGTCCACCTCCTGATGGGATTAGTAGAATGCAGCTGAGAGGTGAAGAAACATTAGGCACCATCTTTGAAGGTTAGATACTGCAAACCACTCCCCCCCCCCTTTTTTTTTATTTTGAAAGCAGTGCTTTCATATTTTTTTTTTAATTTTACTTAAATCCAAGTTAGTTAACATATAGTGTAATTGTGGTTTCAGAAACCGCAACCCCTTTAAATAGAGCGGTCAGCGAAGGCCTCTCACTGATACTTTCAGCTGAAATTTGCAGCATAAGGAGGGTGAGCCCGGCAAACACAGGGGATGGGAGAAGAGGGAACGTCCCAAGCAGAGGGAACAGAATGTGCAAAGCTCCTTTCACAGAAATTCACAGAAAAGAATTTGGCCTGTGAGTACACCTAAAAGATGGTCTTAGAGATAACTAAAAGATGGTTATCTCTGATAAACAAGGGACAAGTGACATGAGATGAGTGGGAAGAGGTGGGCAGGGGTCAGTCCCCGGGGGACGGGACTTTGGATTTTATTCTAGTGCAAGGAGAGCTGCTGACCCACACATGCCAGGGAAAATCACCACTGAGCTTTCTGTGCAAAATTTACCATGCCAGAGCCAGGGCGAATAGAAGTAAGGTATGTCCCGTCAGAATGGCTAAAATGAACAGGTCAGGCAATGACAGATGCTGGTGAGGATGCGAAGAAAGAGGAACCCTTCTGCACTGCTGGTGGGAATGCAAGCTGGTGCAGCCACTCTGGAAAACACTATGGAGGTGCCTCAAAAAACTAAAAATAGAACTACCCTATGGCCCAGCAATTGCACTACTAGGCATTTATCCAAGGGATACAGGTGCGCTGTTTCGAAGGGACACATGCACCCCCACGTTTATAGCAGCACTATCGACAATAGCCAAAGTACGGAAAGGGCCCGAATGTCCATCGATGGATGAATGGATAAAGATGTGGTACATAGATAGAATGGAGTATTACTCGGCAATCAAAAAGAATGAAATCTTGCATCTACAACAACATGGATAGAACTAGTGGGTATTATGCTAAGCAAAATTAGTTACTCAGAGACAGACGAATATCATAGGGCTTCGCTTATATGTGGAATTTAAGATACAAATGTTCCCTTATGTTTATAAGGGAAGGGAAGCAAAAATACTATAAAAACAGGGAGAGGGACAAAACAAAAGAGACTCTTAGATATAGAGAACGCACTGAGGGCTGCTGGAGTGATTGTGGGTGGGAGGATGGGCTAAATGGGCAAGGGGCACTAAGGAGGACACTTGTTGGGAGGAGCACTGGGTGTTATACGTAGGCGATGAATCAGTGGAATCCACTCCTGAAGTCATCATTGCACCACATGCTAACTAACTTGGATGTGAATTTTAAGCATTTTTTAATGAAACATAAATTAAAAAAAAAAAAAAGAAGGTACGTCCCTTTCCTAAAGCTCATAGTTTTACTTGAATTATGTACTTGGGATTTGCAATCTGCCCTTTTCCATTCAGTTAAGCTCTATTTACACAGCTCCTTCTATGAGTGGAACAGCTTTTAGTAAAAAAACCCGTAAGTAAAGACAATAGTAAAGGTAGAAAATGAAAACCCTGGAAGGGAGAAAGAAACAGCATGACAAAAAGTACAAGCTTCCTGGCAAGCAAGGCAAGAAGGGAAACACCGTCAACTCTGTAGCTTTCATGGTCCAAGTCAACACTTCAGTTGCTAGAGAGAAGAAAAAATGTTTCTCGATCTCACGCTCTCTGAAGAAGAGAGAAAACACGCATGAAATTAATAATTAACAACTCGAGGCTACAAGTAGAGAACTCCAGGGGAGCCTGGGTGGCCCAGTCGGTTGACTCTTGATTTCGGCTCAGGCCATGATCCCAGGGTCATGGGATAGAGCCCCATGTCAGGCTCCTTGCTGAGTGTGGATTCTGCTTAAGATATTCTCTCCCTCTCTCTCTCTCTCTCTCTCTCTCCCCCTGCCGACCCTTGCGCTTCTCCCTGCTCACGAGCTCTCTTTCTCTCTAAAATAAAAAAAAAATTACAATTAAAAGAATATATTAAAAAAAATAAAAGTAGTTGGGGCGCCTGGGTGGCTTAATTGGTTAAGTGTCTGACTTTGGCTCAGGTCATGATCTCACAGCTCGTGGCTCCAAGCCCCGCATCGGGCCCTGTGCTGACAGCTCAGAGCTCAGAGCCTGGAGCCTGCTTTGGATTCTGTGTCTCCCTCTCTCTCTGCCCCTCCCCTGCTCATTCTCTCTCTCTCTCTCAAAAATAAAAAATGTTAAAAAAAATAAAAGTAGAGAAAGCCGAAAGAGCACCCCAGCCAGAGCCGACATGGAAGTCTCAGCATCCTTGCATCTCAGGGCGGACGTCCCTTGAGGGCAGCAGAAAAGGGCAGGTGGGAGAGCACGGACAGGAGAGTTACAAAGGCCTGTGTTTGAAGCCCAGCCCTGCCCTTTACCAGCTGGGTGATGCAAGCAAGAGATAGCCTCGCAGAGCCTTCGTTTCTTCATCTGCAAAATGGGTTTAATAATCCCTACACGGGATTAGCAGCTGGAATGCTGCAAGGAGACCTTGAACGTGAAAGCTCCCAGTGTCGTGCCTGGATGTAGGTGGTGCTCAATGAAGAGTAATAATAATCACGACTGAAATCTATCCAGCCCCCCTCTTCGCGCCAGGCATTAATGTAGACACTTTACATTCTAATGCTAACAGCAACGTTGTGAGGTAAGTCCTATTTATTAGCCCCATTTTACAAAAGAGGAAATGAGGATCAGAGAGGTTAAGATCAATGCCCAAAGTCACACAGCAGGAATATGGTGGAGCTGGGACAGTAAGCCGGGCAGTCTGTTGGCACCGCGATTCGAACCCCCATTCTAATCCACTTCTCTAACAGTGGTCTCTTGGCCCCCTTCACTTCATCTTCAGCCCCCAGTACACACCCACTCAGTCTGCTAGAGTGCTCACAGCTGAAAAGGAGCACTTACCATAGAACCAAATCCCTGACCCATTCGCTCACCTCACACCTCCTTCCCATGCTCTGTCTCTCTCCTTGTCTTAGCTGGAAAACCAGGCTAAACTTTTTCCCCAAGGACAGTCCTTTAGAGTCTATTGCTCTGCCTGAGAGACTGGCAAAGGGCTCACGGAGGTAAGACTCAAAGCTGGCCATGAAAGAGGAGGATTCTTCCCACGGGCTCCTGGTAGGGAAATCTGGTAACTAAAGGTACAGAGGAATGTCCTTGGTGGGGGCAGAGGGCTCATACCAGGAGAAATAGAAAAAGAAATTCTCCCTCCTAAAGGGATAGATGGGGGTGCTGGGCGGGGGTGGGGGATGCTACACAAGTCGTGCGCTCAGTGGCTGCTGGGGAGGGAGGAGTTAACAGCGGCATGGCTCCCCCGCCAGCTGCGACCAGGGTGACACTGACAGATTACAGCGTGTCCTCCGCACTAATAACACTGCGGAGTCCTCTCCTGCCAGCTCCGGCTCCAGTGGATCAATACCAAAAGGCACACGCTGAAAATCCTCAGCCAACTCCCTCCAAGGCTTGGACACTCTAAAGCCCAGAACCGCAGAGTAGGAGGGACCTTGGAGATCAGTTCATTCCCTGGACTGGGAGTTCCTTGGGCTAGGAATGGTATCCCGTTCACCTTGGCATCCCCTGTCCCATCACAGGGCTGGGCAAGGACCGGTAGGACTCCAAAAGTGTGCCGAGTGAATGGAGCAACCTCCCGGCCAATGCAGGAGTCCTCAAAAGAACACTTCTCTGGCAATGGTCTCTCTCCCTCTACTTGTACACCTCCGGCAACAGGAGGCTCCCCACCTTCCCCAAGCAGACAGAACCTTCCTTTGTTGGACAGATCTGACCACTAAAATCACCTTCCCTGTTTTGAATGAACCTCCCCTCCCATTTATTTGTCCACAAACTTCTATTTCCCAATTTCTTCCTCTTCCCTTGTCCCTTTCCCAAATCATCCAGTAATCCAGTTCTCACCTCCGGGGATGCTGAAGTTACATGGCCGAGGACGGATAAGAAGGGAATTCACATTCACTGAGTACCTGCTCTAGGCGACGTATGTCAGAAACCTAAACGCGTTGTCTCACATCATCCTCAAGCTGACATGAGGTGAGTGCTACTGTCCCCATCTGACAGATGAGGATGCCGTAGCTCAGAGAGGTTAAGTCACTTGCCCAGAGTCACTCAGACACACAGCAGCCGAGCTGGGGCGGAATCCAGGTCCGTGGGCTCCCACCATGCCATCGCAGCCCAGGGGTGCCCAGCACGAATATTTCCCATGTCTTGTTCTCGGCCTCGGATGAGTCTGGAAAGACGTAACTGGACCTCTAATCCCCCATCCCCAGGGGAGGAGGAGGGAGCTGCCAGACTGTAGGCTCCTGGCCCCGAGCTTGCTGCTTCCCACATCCCCCCGGCCCAGACTGGGGCCTCCAAATGGCATTTCTCATGGAAGGGAACCAGGGCCAGGGCTCCTCGGAGAAATGGCGGATTCCAGGACTTGGAAAGGGAAAGTACAAGATGAATCTGGAACATTTGTTCTTCCAGAAAGCTAGGAAGTTATCAAAGACTACTCAGGCTGGGTCACAAGGCCCAGTGGTCGACTTGAAGGGGCTCCCAGGGCCGGAGATGAGAGCATCTCAGCACTGAAAAAGGGAGGACACCAGAGAACCTGCTTGTTATTTTGAAAACTGGTTTCAAAACAGAAGCAGGGGACAAACAAAATAATGTATGTATTACATGTTATTACACGCATTATACACATATTAGATCGAACATGTAAGACTGTATCTACGTACAGGCTCCCACCTGCCTGGGAGAACTCTGCACACTGTGAATGCTTGTTCAGATGCAGCCTGGAAACCTCTGGAGAAGGATCCTGTGCCCCCAGCCCATTCCAGCCAGGGCACTTCTGCTCCCCCCACCCCCCGCATCCCCCGCCACCGACTCTGCCTTTACTTCCACAGTGAGGAACAACGGGGCGATGAACCTCTGGGAAGCGCTCACTGGCACTGAAGCTTGGGGAGGGAAGTGGCTTGCCCGGAATTCCCTGCTGGCCACTCAGGCCGGACCTCCCGGACTCCTGAGTCCACGGCCTTGCTGTCAGCCCAGGGACCGAGGCCCAGCTCCGGGGTGCACCAGATGAGCTGGAACTCCTCCAGGTGTCAGCCTGAGACCTCAGACAGGGACTGTCCCAGACCCACGGGCCACCTGTCTCCCTCTCAGCGCACCTCCAGTCCTGCCAAACACCTACCTGTCGTGGCGGCCCCCCCACCCCACAGCCTGGCCCCCACCCAAGTCTCTCTCCAGGCCCCACTGGTCCTCATTCTCTCATCTCCATCCTGTCACCGCATCCTCCCCCACCAAGTCCAGCCCTCTGGCATGTCCCCCGCTCCCTCCAAGACCTCCTGACCCTTGCTCAAACCACAATTTAGTGGTAACACTCTTCAAGATCACCCAAAAGAGTCAGGACTCAATTCCCTGCAGGCTGTTCCCAAAGCCCATGCTTGTGATTAGCCACGCACTTGTCTTTTCTTACCTTTTGGGCTTGGGTCTGCATAGAACCTCTCTAGAAGAAAACACCAGAAACCAGTAAGAGTGTTCGCTTCTGGGGAGGGAGGGCTGGAAGCAGGGATGTGACCACAAGCGCCTTCACTGGGCACCTTCTGAATTTTGTACCACATGCATAAAAAAAATCCACATAAAATTAATGAATTAGTTTTAGCAAAGCTGAGCGTTAAAAAGTAAAAAAGACGGGGCGCCTGGGTGGCTTAGTCGGTTAAGTGTCTGACTCTTGGTTTCGGCTCAGGTGGTGATCTCACAGTTTCATGGGTTCAAGACCCACATCGGGCTCTGCACCGACAGCACGGAGCCTGCTTAGAATTCTCTCTCTCCCTCTCTCTCTGCCCTTCTCCCCACTGGCACTGCCTCCATCTCCCTCGACATAAATACGCTTTAAAAAACAAAACAAAACAAAAAGCAAAAAAAAAAGACACGTCCTGACTCTTACTACCACTAGTTCTATGACCTTGGACAACCTACTTAAGCACCTCAAGTCTCAGGCTTTTCAGCTAAAAAGTGGGGATGATAACAGCACCTGCCTTGCAAAGTAGGTAACCAACCAATGCTCAGGAAGCGGTTGGCACGATGCTCGGCAAAGGGTCAGCGCTCAACAAATGCGACTGCGGGTCTTCTCTGTGGCCATGTTCTCCTTGAAATTCTGAACTCTGATGGCAAGAACCACAGTGTTCAACTCCGGATCTCAAGCCTAGCGCAGCTCCTGGAGTGATCACTCAAAGTCTTGATGTGTTTTCTTCCATCTATGACACACAAATTCACTGTCCCCACGATGGCTTTCAAGGCCCATCTCTGGCTGCCCCCCATCTTTCCGGCTGCCTCCCTGTCCCATCAAGTGCGCGATGACCTTTGACAGCTCTTGCTTCTGTACGCACATCGCCCCCGACTCTCCCCCCCGCCCCCACCCCACCCTACCCCACCTCCAGGCTCCTTTTGCCTGGTCATCTGCAAACTTGTCTCATCCTTCAAGATCCCGCCAAAGGCTTCCTCCTCCGTGTGGCCTGCTCCCCTGCCCTTGGTAGACTCACTCAACCCCATGACACTTAGACCTCCGAGAAACGCCTGCCAAACTGTATTGTTCGCTCTCTGCCCTCTGTCTCCCCCGCTGCTCTGAAAGTCCCAGGAGGACACGGGCTGTGCTTTTGGTCTCTGCGTCCCTAGTAGTTAGCACACGGCGGGCACTTAGGAAGCGTTTGTTGAACGAATACATGAGTGAACGAATGAATGAATCATTCCTGGCCACTTGGTCACCCGGCAGCCTTCGGGGGCCAAATCACGGTGAGTCACTCACACCCTGCCCAGGCCTCGGAGTGAAAGCAGTGGCCTCTCTTTGAAGTCTCTTCACAGGCTCCAACCCAGACGCTGCACCTCTCAGCCTGAGTGCGTCCGGAGAGCGCTGGTGAGCTATTCGGCACTGCGGCTTCTAGAGGCTGAGTGGCCTGAGGGAGCCCGCCTGCCTCTCCCCTGCCCGCCACAGACGTCAGCTGAAGCCCTCAGTGAGGGGGACAGGAAGGAATGGGGGCAGAAAGGCAACTAAGATAGCCCCTGTCCTCACCGACAAGTACGGGCACGGAGGAAGCAGACGCCTGGTCTCCCCCATTCAATCTGCCGCCGGCCACTCTGCTCGGGGCCTTTACACAAGCCCTGTCACCTCGCTGAGCTTCAGTTTCCTCCTCAGACGTGGGTGAGAAGGCTCGCCTCATCTCACGTACCAGGATTATTTAGCAAATGGAACCGGGTGATCTCTGTAAACTGCTCAAGAAACTGTGACAACCCTTACGGGTGTTATTGGTTTTGCTGCCGTCGTTTATATAACAATAATGGATAAGCGAAGCCCTCTCCTCGGCAACCTAGTGACTTGCACATAGGAGCTGTTTAGATATTTCATACCTGGAAATGCAGTCCTGGTGAGGGGCTGGCCGTTTCATGCCCTGGGGAGCAGCGCCATCCTGTGGCCAGAACTCAGAACACATGGCTATTCTGGTAAACGGATCAGGGTGCGAGGGGGCAGCTGGAAACCCCCGCGGAGGTCATTTGGGGACAGACGCCAAGAAAGTCAGTCTGACACCAGGGCACAAGGACAAGTTTCTTCGCCCCCGGAGCTGGTATAGGCTCAGCGTATAAATAGGTACGACAAGGGTTTAAATAGGTAAACCCATTGGATTATTTCTCTATAAACAGGTCTTTGGAAGAACCAGAGTGCCCAAGGAGCAGCCCGACGGCACGTGCAGGTGGTCTGGCCTGGCCCTGCGAATGACACTGCTCATCCTTCATCCAAGGAGACTTGAGCTTGGCTCTACCACTCACAAGCTGTGTGACCTTGAGCAGACTTCTGCCCTCCCTGGGCTCCCGTTTTCTCACCTGTGCGAGGTCATAATCCCTGCCCTGACCACCTCAAAGAGTTGTTGGGAATGTCAAATGGGCTAAGGAAAACACGACCAGTTCCTAAACGGTAAAACGCGGTACAAACATGATGTACGTTTCTTATTACCATTTCCAATAACAGGAATTCATATCCGGCATTTATTAAGCTGTTCACTATATGCTAAACCCTTCACCACGTAATGTCATTTAACTCCTACAAAGCTCTAAAAAAACAGGTACTTTTAAGAAGCCCATTTTGCAGATGAAGACATTGAGGTTTAGAGAAGTTTAAAGTTTGGTCCAAAGGCACACTCAGCTAATAAGGAGGAGTCAATATTTGCACTCAGGACAGCGGGACTCCCAAATCCAGTAGTCGACCACAATGCCATGTTGTCTCAATAGTTCCAGGCACTAAACGGGGAATTGAAGGTAGCCCCTGATGCGCAGTGGCAGGTGTCTTAAAGGAAACAAAGTAACTACCGACATTTCTCCTCTTTTTCCCAGGGAGGTCGGCTTCCTTCCCAGCTCTATCTCAGCATCTCCTTTTGATGTGGGAGCCTCGTGAAAGAGGGGAGCCCTTGGGCTCTGCGCCTGGAGTCCTGTTCACAGCCAAGGCCAGAGAATCCCAAAACGTTCCCTTTCTGGGTCCACGCCTGGAGGAAGGCTGTGCACGCTCCTACATGCAAAGGAGAGAGAATGGCAAAAGCAGGTGGGGGACAAGGTCCCCGTAACATCGAAAAGATGCGCCAAATCTGTTCGAAGAAGGTGGCTATTTCTCCACCATCGTGATGCCTCTCACAGGCCTAGAGCGCTTCGGAGCTTATGAGTGTCCCCTACCCATTTTCTCACTATCTGGCCCCAGAGCACTCCCTTGAGGTCAGAATCCCCAGCCCTACCCTACAGATGAAGAAACCGAGGTTGAAGATGAAATGAGTTACCCATGGCCACGCCGCAGGAGGGTGGCAGAGAGAGGGAATCAAGATCCCAGAGTACAAACTGCAGACTCCCGAGGCCCACGGCTGCTTCTGATTGACAGCCTGGATGTGCCACGAGCTGGCTGTATGACCACACAAGCCACTGAGCCTTGGTTGCTTTATGGCAGAGATCCCGCCAGCTCGGAGGACTTTGTGTCCTCTATTCACATCCTTGAGCCATAAAGACAAGGATGTTCTGCAGCATTGGCGGGTATTACAGAGAGGCAACTGGGACTTCGGCTCCTTTGGGAAGCTCTTCCCGACTGCCCACGGATGAGTTATTATCCCTCATCGTGCTCCCGGTGCATTCACGGCATTGCATTGTAATCTGTCTGCAAATTCCCAAAGGGCCAGGCAGCAAGCACACTTGAACACGAATACGGGCGGACAGGATGCAGGAGGGAAGAGTGGGGACTGGGGCAAAGTAGAGAAACCCTGGCCTAGGCTACAACACTTATTCTGCTCCGGCTTCTTATCACCGTGCAGGAAAGCCAACCCAGTGTTGCTAGATCATAAGAGAAGCCACAAATCTGGATTTCCATGTGAAATCTGCTTTTTAATTTTTTTTTCAACGTTTTTTATTTATTTTTGGGACAGAGAGAGACAGAGCATGAATGGGGGAGGGGCAGAGAGAGAGGGAGACACAGAATCGGAAACAGGCTCCAGGCTCCGAGCCATCAGCCCAGAGCCTGACGCGGGGCTCGAACTCACGGACCGCGAGATCGTGACCTGGCTGAAGTCGGACGCTTAACCGACTGCGCCACCCAGGCGCCCCGAAATCTGCTTTTTAAAAGTCTACTCAAAACATATTTCGTTAAGCACCCCTGCATCAGCCACATCTGCTTTCCCACTAGACTTTGAGCTACTTGAGCTCATGACTGGTTCTCTCTCTGAACTCTGAGTGGCCAACTCAGGGCCTGGGTCCCCACAAGTGGCCATCGATCGCTCCAGTCAAAGCCCCACAGGCTTCTGGTGACCATGCTAATTCAGCTGGCCTGGATTAAGGGCTTACTGCACAACAGGCACTCTCTCAAGCACTGTACGTATTATCTGACTTAATTCTCACTACCTACTTCCTCTGATTCCACCCATTTAACAGACGAGGAAGCCGAGACTCAGTTGCCTGACTTGCCCAAGGCCATGAAGCTAGTGGTGACCTGGATTCAAATTCAGACAGTCTGTCCCCACGGATGTCTGTTTTTCATTGCCTTGAAGCCGTATCTCCCATGAGACCTCCTTAAATATCACCTGCAGTCACTTAGCCCCAACAAGTCTCTGCAGGCACCCACCAGGCACAGTTTCTAGTCCTAAGGCCAGCGGGAGCCAGGGCGGGCAGAAGGAAAGAGAACGACGTCCGTGTTGCAGAAAGTGGGCCCGAGGTCCTGGGAGGGGCGCCTAGTAGCTCAAGAGCCAGACTGAGCCAAAACCAGTGTGTGCCTTTGTCCCCACCACCTCCCAGCTTCCGGAAGAAGAGCAAGCACAGGGCAGAGAGAAGGAGCCATGGAGAGACCTGGTTATCGCTCATTGCTCATCCCATTGAAACAATCAAGCACTCTCTCAACTAGCTAAATGGTTCCAAAGGAAATGGGAGTCTATTTTGTCTCCTGTCACCAGGGCTGCAAATCCTGATATATCTCAGGCCCCAGCAGAGAAGCGGATGGCTCAGCACTTGGAGAGATGCCCGCATGAGGCAGGAAGTGGGGTGGATGATTCAACAGGTACCTCTCTATTCTGAGAGCTGATCCTGTGATGGGTGAGTGTACATCCAGCCGAGATAAAAAAAAAAATAAATTTGAATGCAGACCATCAAAACATACGGCAAGCCTCCCTTTCCCGCGGGGGACTCGAAGCGTCCTTTGGGGCCTTAATCCCTCCAGGTTTTCTATTTTTACGAATTTGTCGGGGCCGCAGGGCTCTTAGGAGGCTGGCGCGAGCTGGTGACTCAAGGCTTCCCTTCCTCCCAGCACACCGTCCGACAGGTCTGCCATCAGGTGCGTGCCCCGACCTTCGTGAAGAGGGTTTGCGGTTTGCACGCCCACCTGGACCGCTGTGCCACTGCACCTTTACCGGCGGCCTGACCACGGGCAAAACGTGCCTCCTCACTGCACCTCGGCCTGCTCATCTAGAAAGTGGGGTGATAACCCCCCGTGGTGGTTCACAGAAGGCACACGAGGAGGTGCAGGTGGATGCGCGCCGGAAAAAGCGCCGGCCACGCGGACAGATCGCCACCAGCCGACCTTGGTGAATCCGTCAGAACAGTCTGGGTGGGATACGCCCGCGCGCCAGGCAGGGCCAGACTCCCCTTAGCCAATCTTGTGAGGCTGACGCATCACCGGACGATCCGTCTACTAACGGAGGGCACAAGAAATGTTAGCCTGACCAGCCTATGCTTCCCGGCAGCGAAAGCTCCGTACGAGTCCATGGTCTTGCGGGGCTGCTTGGTGGGAGGGAGTGGGAACAAATAACGGTATTATTCAGAAGAAGCATTTCTCAGCAGAGGCGGCTCGAGGGGACGGTCTTGCCCAGGGACATGGCGGGGGGCGGTGGCTGCTGCCCCGGCCAGTGCGGCCAACAGCCCGCGCCCTGGACAACACCAGGCCTCTGGCTCTGTGACTCTCCCCTTCCCACAAGTTCATTCACCCCTCTGAGCAGATTTCCCTTGAGAAACCACGATCACAGCCCAGGCCTCCTCCCAACCAGACTTCCTCCGAAACTCTGGCTTTTGCTCTGTCCTAAACTCTTCAGTCACACCTTTGCAGACAACCAACTGGTTACTCTTAGAAAAGGCCAGGTGCATCTGTAGCAGATTTTAGGCTCCTCAGACGGTCACGACAACGTCTCTCACTCCACGCACTCGTCTAGAACCTTGCGCCTGTGACTCGCTGGTAACCAACAGAAGGGCCGCCTGACTTCTGAGACCGGGTTGTAGAGGGCCATGCAGCTGCCAGCTTGTTAGTCAGAATACCTGTTCCGGACATCTTCGGCCCCCTTGTATGTCGTCTGACTGCCCCGGGGCCGCCATGTTGTGAGAAAGCTCAGCTCTCTGTGTGGACTCACCATATAGCGAGGCTCTAAGGCTAAATGGAGACACAGACACAGAGAGAGAGAGAGAAGGTTCTAGCTAGCCTCCAGCTACTCCAGCCCCACCTGCACCTAACTAATACGGCCCGGGAGGCCCCAGGCTAGAACTAGACAACCCCTTCCCAAATTCCTGGCCTACAGAAGCCAACAGAGAAAACAAAAGGATTATTGTGGCTTATAGCTGCCAAATTTTGGAGGGAGGTGTTACCCAGTAATAGATAACCGGAACAGAGGGCATCTGATTTCCCTCCTGCCGAGGGTGACCAGACCTCCCAGTTGGCATAGGGCGGTCCCAATTTATACCTTCTGTCCGGTGCAATTTTCGATAGTGGCCCCTTTGTTTCCCCAGAGGGCCCCAACATGGATGGTAAGTTATATGGTCACCCTACATCTAGTCAAGATCCCAGAGCACACCACGGATCCCTGACAACTCTTTCCCTCACAGTCTAGAATGATCGAAACACACAAGACGCTCGCGCGGAGGCAGCATTCAAGAAATCAATGGTTGTTCACTCGTCCCTTCCTCTCCTTCCAATTTCGTTCCGTCTGGGTGCTCAGCAGTTTTGCCAAAGAGATGTCTTAGGGGGAAGCCCCTTCACAAGCTCCGGGGTGCCTTCCCCCGGTAAGTGTGCCTCAGTGAAAACGGGGCCTCTATGGTACAAACACAGCTTCCAGACCAGATCCCTGTTGCGCAGCCCCTCCTGTGGGGAACTTCTGGAGCCCTCACTGATCTTCAGCATAGGAAGGGTCTGAGTAAATTAGAGATCGCAGAGGCAAGAGACAGTGGGAGGGAGCGAGAAAGAGAACCTCCCAAACCTCAGGGAAGGTCTTCCCCACTACCCTGTAAGGGATGGGAAGTGGTGGTGGTTGTTGTTTTAATGTTTATTTATTTTTGAGAGAGACAGAGGCAGTGTGAGTGGGAGGGGGGCAGACAGAGGGGAGGAAAAGAATCCCCAGCAGGCTCTGCACTGTCAGTGCAGAGCCCAATGCGGGGTTTGAACCCGCAAACTGTTGAGATCATGACCTGAGCTGAAATCAAGAGTCGGATGCTTAACCGACTGAGCCACTCAGGTGCCCCAGGGATGGGAGCTTTTGAAGCCACAAAACTGCTCTCAAACAGTGGCTGTTACTCCTCGGACCAAGTATCCAACTGGGCAGAACCTGCTTCTCCCTACCCACATTGATGGGAGGGTTGAACTCTTGGAAAGAATCAAAGAGATGATTAATTATGTAATTAATCACAGGTGCCTGCGTGGCTCAGTCAGTTCAGTGTCCGACTTTGGCTCAGGGCATGATCTCACGGTTCGTGGGTTCGAGCCCTGCATCGGGCTCTGTGCTGACAGCTGCCTCAGAGCCTGGAGCCTGCTTTGGATTCTGTGTCTCTCTCTCTGCCCCTCCCCCACTTGCGCTCTGTCTCTCTCCCTCTCAAAAATAAATGGATATTAAAAAATTTTTTAATCTTAAATAAAAATCATGTTAATTAATTACGTAAAGCACTAACACAGCGCCTGGCATATACAGTCAACAGTCAAAAATACTACTTTCCTCTTTAAGATATTAGAGGTTCCTATTAGAAAATGCCTTTGTGGGACCCCTGGGTGGCTCAGTCAGTTGGGCATCTGACTCAATTCCAGCTCAGGTCATGATCTCAGGATTATGGGATTGAGTCCCGTGTCTGTCTCCACACTGAGCATGGAGCCTGCTTAAGATTCTCTCTCTCTCTCTCTCTCTCTCTCTCCCTCTCCCTCTCCCTGTGCCTCTCTCCCTCTCTTTCCCTCTTTCAAATGAAAAAAAAAGAAAGAAAGAAAATGCCTTTGCTTTATCTGGAAGGGACAGGGCAGGATAGCACAAAAGGCTGATCAGAAAACAGTAACAAGGGCGCCTCTCACTTCTAGACGTGACATGGGGGCAGGTATATGGAGGGTCCAGCAGTCACCTACAGCTTTCCCTTTCTCCAGTCTAGAAATTGTTTTGCAGTCACTGACTCAGACCAGGAGACAAGAATCTCACTACCAATCGTTACATACACAGGATCTTGCTGCAAAGGGGTAGCTCTCAGTGACACCCATTGAATGAATGGTCTCATACCAATTTTGACCTTCTTATCCACTGACTTAGTCAACAAATACTTATGGGCACCTACTCCATGTCAAGCCCTGTTCTAGCAACTGGGGATATGAGTCCTCTCTCCATCTTCTCGGGGTGCTCCATGTGATGGAAGAGACACGTGGATCAAATAGGTACATACATAATCACTTAATTATCATTGCTACAAGTGTTAAGGGGAAGCACAGGGTAGGAAGAGGAAGAAAGATGCCCCCGAAGAAGTGACATTTGACCCACAGCTGAAAACTCAGCAAAGAACATACATGCCTTCCAAGCAGGCCCTGAGGGGAGGCTCTGAGGAAGAAGGAAGGGCAGAATCCAGAATTTCCAGAATCCAGACCCTGGAAAGAATGTGGGCTGGTCGACTCAAAGAAGATGCCCCAGCCAGCAGCTGAGAAGTGGCTCATCCGTCCTGGCTCCAAGAAGATGGGGCTGCCAGAGAGGTTAGAGGAGAGAGAATGTGTTCGCGTGAAGGGTGGGTGTGAACAGAAGGAGGTTAAGAAATCCCCAAAAAGGAGTGTGGAAACCAAGCAGGAATCAGAGAGGTCCCAGAGGAGAGGAGAAGAGCGATTCCGAAGTGGCCGTTTTGTTAGAATGCTGACAATGGGGAAACGAGGACCAAGTGGCACTTGAGGTGACGCCAAGAAATAGACAAAGGAGCTGAAAATGTTTACCACACAGAAGTCCATAGAGGGTAAAGTGGCATCGGCAGAGGAATGAGCTCCCCGTCACAGGGCACATCCAAGCAGAGAGAACGGCAATCAGCCAGACAAGGAGACACCTGGTCTGGAGTGAAGGCTGTAGCAGATGAATGACTAAGAGGTTCCCTTGACGCCCCAGCACACAAGAATGGGTCCTTCCTCCTCGGAAGGTCACATAAGGGAACAGAAAGGGCCTGTTCTCTCTGCCAGAAAGCTGTTCCCCTGCCTCTCCCCTGCCTGCTCCCTCTCATCCTCCAGTCTCTGCTCAAATGTCACCTCCCCAGAGGGGCCTCCCGAACTCCCGCCTTGTAAGTGCTGCACCCCAGATCATTCTCTAACACAGATCCCTGGTGCGGTGTCTTCACCTGCTTGTTACTTCTCCATACACCTGCCCAGCGTCTACCTTCCCCTGCTTAAAAGGTACCCTCCCTGAAAGCAAGACCCTCGGTCACTTTGCTCCCTGCCACATCCTCCACACCTGGCCTATCCAAGGCACATGGAAGGTGTTCCACAAATGTCTGCTGAATGAGTAAATAAAGTCCCAGCTTTGTCTCCCACTAGCTGTGTGACCTGTGTTAGTGCCTTAACCTCTCTGAGCTTCTTCATTCTACCAACGGCAAATTTCGTGTTAAAAGACCATAGTCGTGAGTCATGAATATACATTTCATCTTCAAATGAAATTACGGACCTTGTCACTTATAAACTGCAGTGCTAATGTTAGCCATTGTTAGTAATAATGAAAAATTAGTCACTCAATTGCCCAAAGACAGTGTCTGTTTCTCTTCAAAGTGTGAAGAAGCTGTGAAATCTTTTGAGAAGTGGGCATCTGCCCCCAAACCTACCTTTTTCCGGCAAGAATGTTAAGGTTTTTACTTTACAGCTTCTAAAAGCAGTATCCAGAGGCCATGAATACAATAAACATTTCCTGGGTACACTCTGTGTACCTGGCACTGCACTGGGCCATGAGGCCTCCTCAGAAATAACGCGACCCCACGTTAGAGGAACGCGGGGTCTGGAGTACCAGAGGTGGGGGACACTGGTAACAGACCACACATGTTGTAAGCACAGCCACGGAGGGTTCCACCAAGTGCTGCAGACACGTAAAGGGAAGGACCCGTCTGCAGAGGTCCTTCGTGCCCCCAACCTTTTCCAAGCACCAACTATGTGGTAATTCGAGGTGCTGGGATACGACAGTGAACGAGACATGTAAGATCCCACCTGTCACGAGGCTTACATTCTAAAGGAGACAGTAAGTAAGCAAACAAACAGCAACAAAAACCCAAACAACTAGATAAACGAGGCAAATGTTAGTCATCCAGCAAAACACCAGAGCAGAAGCAAAGGAAGCAGGAGCCAGGCGGCCTCCTGAGTTCGAAACCCCAGTTTCACTATGCACTGTTGAGCCTAGAGCATTCCTCGATATCTTCATTTCTAAAACGGGAAGGACAGTAGGCTTGACCTCACACGGCTGTGGTGAGAATTCGGTGAGGTAATGCAAATACTTGGAATAGTGCCAGGCACGGGGCCACTGAGCAAGTCAATGAGGACAGGGTGAGGCAACACAGAGGGGCGATCAGGAAATGTCTGTCTGATGAAGACACAAGGGCATTAAGATCTACGGGAGATGCATTCCAAGCCCCAGAGAACCGCAGGTAAAAAGGTCTCCAGGCAGTAATGAACCTGGGTATGACGCAGAAAGAGAATGCTGCCAATGAGAAGACGCATTAGAAACTTGCAGCCCACAGAACAGAGTGTGGGATTTTCTCCTCCGGCTAGAGGTAAGCTACTAAACAGTTGGGGAGGGGGAGGCCAGGCATGCTCCGAATTAATGTAAAGGAGGGTCATTCCAGCTGCGTGTGGACAGCGGGGTGGAGAGAAAGAGAGGCAGCAAGGGTGTCCGTTGAAAGAAGGAATGAAGGCAAGATCTGCCACCCAAGGCCAGAGACCCACTGTGCACAACGAGGCAGGACTCTCCAAACCCTCCTCCATCTGGGGACATGTTGAGGCCAAAATATGGGAAAGATGATTAAACTCTGACACAAGGAAGAGACTGCAGTAGATGGCCTGTGAACCCAAGTGAAAGAAAGAAAGAAAGGGGAAGAAAGAAAAGAAATGAAATGAAATTAAGCAATTGAGCAAAAATACATCTCCTTGGGGCGCCTGGATTGCTCAGTGACTTAAGCATCCCACTCTTGATTTTGGCTCAGGTCATGATCTCATGGGTTGCGGGTTCGAATCCCGCATCAGGCTCTGCACTGACAGTGTGGAACCTGCTTGTGAGCCTCAATCTCTCTCTCTCTCTCTCTCTCTCTCTCTCTCTGCCCCTCCCTTGCTTGTGCCCTCTCTAAATAAATAAACTTAAAAAAATACATCTCCCTTTACATTTAAAAATGTTTTAATGTTATTTTTGAGAGAGAGAGAGAGAGAGAGAATAAGCAGGGAAGGGGCAGAGAGAGAGGCAGACACAGAATCTAAAGCAGGCTCCAGGCTCTGAGTTGTCAGCACAGAGCCTCATGCGGGGCTCGAACTCACAAACCGTGAGCTCATGACCTGAGCCAAAGTCGGACACTTAACCAACTGAGCCACCCAGGCGCCCCACCCTTTACATTTTAGAACGTATTACAATTAATATTGATCTTCCCTACACTGACACTGAGTACTTACTTATGTGCCCAGGATAATCTACTGAATTTATTTTTTCATTCAATTCTCATAAAACCCCTATCCATTCATTCAACAATTCAACCAATATGTCTTACTGGCACTGCTCTAGGTAAGACAGACAAAACCTCTACTCTTATGGAGCTTATACGCTAGAGGCAGAGACAGAACCCAAACGAGGAAACAAAAAAATACTTCAGGGCATGATAAGAACTACAAAGAAGCAGAGTAACAGGGTGAGGAGGGAGGAGGGAGGAGGGAGGAGGGAGGAGAAGCCTCTTTAGGAATGGTGGTCAGAGAAGATCTCCTTGAAGAGAGAAGTCTGAACGGAGACGCGAATGATGAGCCAGCCACAGGCAAATCTGGGAAAGACTGTTCCAGGCGGGAGGCACAGAAAGTGCAGAGGCCCTGCTGGGATAGATAAGAGGTGGATGTACTTAAGGCACAGAAAGATCATGGTACCTATAGCCGAGTCAGTATAGAAGGCAGGATGTAAAGTTGGAAGGTAAGCAGGGACCAGACAGGCCACAGGAAGACATTCATGTTTCAACTCTAAGCACATATGGGAAGGGGCGCCTGGGTGGCTCAGTTGGTTGAGCGTCCGACTTCGGTTCAGGTCATGATCTCACAGTTCGTGGGTTCGAGCCCCGCATCGGGCTCTGGGCTGACAGCTCAGAGCCTGGAGCCTGCTTCAGATTCTGTGTCTCCCTCTCTCTCTGCCCCTGCCCTGCTCATTCTCTCTCTCTCTCTCCCTCAAAAATAAATAAACATTAAAAATTAAAAAAAAAAAAAAAAAAAAACTTGGGAAGCTGCTAGAAGACTGAGCGATTGCTTTGGGCACCATGTGGAGAAGGAGCCCAGAGGAGCAGGAAGTGGACGCTGGGAGTCTGAGCATGAGCCTGGATACATTGGGGCAAAGTGGTAGCACTCATGCTGGATTTTGAAAACAGAATCAAGAGGACTTGGTAAAGGACCAAATGTGGGAATGTGGTGGGAAACGGAAAAGGAATTACCAATGAGGACTACAAGGTTTCGGCTGAACACCATTACCTGGGTGCCATCAATAAAAATTAGGAAAACTGGAACAGGAGCAGATTGGGAGAAAAGTTATAGAAACAAACAAGGCTATTAATATTTTTTACTATTTTGAGAGAGAGAGAGAGCATGCGTGCACATGAGAGAGAAAAGGGGCAGAAACAGAGATGGAGAGAATCACAAGTAGGCTCCCCGCTGTCAGCGAGGAGCCTGACTGGGGGCTCGATCCCACAAACCGTTGAGATCATGACCTGAGCAAAAAATCAGAGTGGGACGCTTAACCAACTGAGCCACCCATGTGCCCCAACAGCTGTTAGTATTTTCAGTTCACAGATGAGTAAGCAGCTTCAGAGAGAGATCGAAGAGCCTGTCCCAAGTTCACGTAAGTGGAATTACTGTTCTCACATGAATGTATTTTTACCCTCATTGCACCCAATATAATTTTATTACCTCTAACTTACAGATAAGGAAACTGAGCCCAGAGATGAGAAGCCTACACAGCTTGCAAGTAGCAGCAGAGCCAAGCAGATATCAGATCTAACAATAGATACATTTTCCGACAGAAGAGACACGCTGGGAGGAATCCCAGACCAGGTAGAAAAGGACGTGAGGTTTGAATAAAAGCACGTCCTCGGATCCTCTTTCAATGCTTTGAAATCCCCCAATAAGATTTCAGGACAAACTCCGGAGACCCGACAGTCATTGAAAGGACAGCACGGTTGCCCTTCGTAGCAAAGCGGTCGCCACTTCAGAATCACAATCGCTAAGCTGCTGATTCCCGGCCTCCAGCTTAAACATAGTTAAATAACCCGTCCAGGGAAGTGAGACCCGCAGTCTCCATCCTACACTTCGGCGCCCCAGAAATCTTTGCCCTACAAAATTTGAGAACCGTGGAGTGTGGCTTGAATCCTGGCGGCCGCCCTCTACACTAGCAATATAACCTCCCCCTCTGGGCCTGTTACCGAGACTAAAAGGCGGGGGGCGGGGGTGGTACAGGGGGCGGGGGTAGGGGATGGTAACTATAACCTCTGCCCCGACTCTCGACCTGCCCCCAGCTGTGAGACTCGAGCCACACGACTAGCTGGAGACGACCGGAGCCCCTGTCACGGTGCGATACAGAGGGGCCGAAGCGTCCGTGAAACACGGGGGGACACAGAAGGGCGGTCACCGCTGCCCGCCCCCAGCCTCCACTGCCGGGCAGCCACGTTTCAATAATTCGGAACGCCCTCTCGGGGCCTCGCCGGAGGCGCCCGTGACGTAATTGTAAACACACCTCCGGCGTCTCGGCTCCTCAGAGACCCATCGGGCCACCTAGCAGAGAGTTGTGACGAACTTCCGGGTCTGCCGTCGCTTTACGACTCGTGCGTTCCGCCCTTGAGTCCGGAGGAAGCAAGAACGCAGTTTACGACAGCGTCGATTGTGTTTACGGCGCCGGCCGCTGCGCGCGCATCTTCTCTCCTTTTTCCCTCTCTGTTCCTCCGAGGGCTGCTGGGTGTGTGGTCTTCGGCCTGGACCATCTCTCGCCATCGGGGCCGCCCGAGGCCTTTACAGGTGAGTGGAGTGTCCCTTAAGGTTCTCCGTATCTCTGGAGCCGGTTTGGGCTGGGCGCAGCCTTCGGGGGCCTTCCGGAAGAGGCCTCTCGTACGTCTCCGGCCACTTCTGCTCAGCTGGGCGGGGCACGAATCCGCCTTTCGGGGACCCCAGGCCCGACACACTTAGGGATGCGGGGCACGGCCTTATGGGTAAGGTTCTCTGACCTTGGGCTCCGCTTTGCGGCCACGGGCTGAGCGACTTTGATAATACCACGTAACCCCTTTGGGTCTCAGGGTCTTTTCAAAGCGATCAGAGGCTCTCTGAGCTGTCGTGGAAGGAGGTACTGACTGTACCAAGCTGAGCAGTGTTCGATCCTGCTCTGAGGAGTCCGCAGTCCGAAGGTTTTCTTTCCTTTTCTGTGAAATGGAAGGCTGTGGTGGAGCAGGTGTGATCTCTGATTTGAAACTCTCCCCCCAGGGACTGATGGCATATGATCTGTGGTGGCCACGGTAATCTGCACAATACCGTGCCCTGCCAGCCATGGGCCCCTTCTGACTGCCCTGTGGTGGCCTCCCCACCCTGTCCCTGTAGCCAGTACAGCTGTCACTTCGATATAACAGAGTGGCTCTTCCTGCTTCTGGTTCTGTTCTGCTCACTCTTATTTTGAATGGGTTGAAGCCAGGGGACTTCCTCCCCCTGGAGAAATGTATGCCAAGCCTTGGATCTGTTTCCTTCTTGAGCTGTGAGAGAGGACTCGATTTCTTAAGCGTTTTGAGACATCATTACCGGGTTACTAGGTATAGTCTAAATCCCCATTTTTTCGGGGTGCCTGGGTGGCTCAGTTGGTTGAACATCAAACTTCCGCTCAGGTCATGATCTCACACCCCGTGAGTTCGAGCCCTGCATTGGGCTCTGTGCTGACAGCTCGGAGCCTGGAGCCTGCTTCAGATTCTGTCTCCCTCTCTCTCTGCTCCTGCCCCACTCATGCTCTCTCTCTCTCAAAAATAAAACATTGTAAAAAGTAACACCCCATGTTTTCTCAGCCTGCTGCCCAGCTATAACGTAATGGCAAGAATGTTGGACTTGGTGCAGACAACCCTGGAAATCAAGTCTGTTTTTGAAACAATGGACGGATCGACAGCTGAGCTGCAAATTTTTAATTTAGCATAGTGTCTGACATTGTAGGAGCTCCATAAATACGTATTTTAGCGTGAATTGTCTTGAAACTGCCACGCCTGCCCTCAGTCCCCTTTCTGTAGTGTAGCTTAAGCTTAGAGTTGAAGGACGAAGGTCCCTGTTGCTGTCACCCAGGTGTCACTTCTGGAGGAAGCCTGAATCTCTCCCCGTCATGGGACACTGAGAACTTACTAAGGGCACTGTGCCTGTGTGCTTTGATGGCTGCCTCCAGAAATACTCGTGTGGTGAATGTTCCTCTGGGAGCTCACCTGAGGATTATGATGCATGATGAGGTTTTTGATAGAAACCGTCAGGCAGAGATGTGCTCTGTAGCCCCTGGCTTTTTCTCTCTCGAGAGGAGCTGTAGCCTCACACAGAGTGTGAATTCCAGCCAGACTGCTTCGGTTCAGATTTTTTCGTCAACTAGCATTGCAGATTTGAACAACTTCTTAGCTTCTCTGTGCCTCAATTTTCTTACCTGAAGAGTGGGGATGATCTAGCCGCTACACCAGGATCGTTGGGAGGATTTACGGAATTGGTGCAGAGTAAACACTAAGAACAGTACCTGGTACTCGTATCATTATGAACATGTGATGATTGGCCACTTCTACGACCTAAGGTTCATGGTAACGTCAGCTTTCTGACAGGTTCTGTCCACTTGCTCTGCATGAGGGTTTGCATTGATGGCAGAAAATTGGGAGAACGAGAAAGAAAAGTTGAATAGCGGGATATACTTACGGACTCTTTCCCGGCACTCTCTGTAAATGTATTTTTGCAAGTCTAAGTAGTAATGGTGTGGCATTTTACAGCGAAGGCATTTTCATATGCGTAACTATTAAGTCTCTGACCCTGGTCTTGTGGTATGAATTAGACAAGGGTCTCACTCACTTTACAGATGAAAAGACTGAGGCTTAGGGACGCTACGGATTGTTTGCCTTGGTGAAGGTGTTTCTGGAAACTAGATGGTTATTACGCTTGAGAAAAGGTTACTGCATTCCATCAAATCTAAGACCCCGCTGAGTTTAAGAAGCACCACTGTCGTATGTAGACTAAGAAAGAAAAACTGCCATTAAGGTGAGACAGTCCATCAAGCGGAAGATGCAGCCTTATTTCAAAGATATTATAGTGGAAAAAGTGGGTGTCACAAGCAGCACAATACGGTATATGAGTCTTCGTATTTGTCCTCTGAGTTTGAAGTACTCACAGTATTATCTGTGACTGTTCCATTTTGTGTGTCGCTTTTCTAATTTTATCATTCTGTCTTAGCTTACCTCGAATGGAAGGCTTTTTGTGCTTGGAGGCCTTTCTTCACAAAGCTCCTCACATTATTTGTATCTTTAAGATTCTAGAAGATGGCAAAGTTCATGACACCTGTGATCCAGGACAACCCCTCGGGTTGGGGTCCCTGTGCGGTTCCTGAGCAGTTTCGGGATATGCCCTACCAGCCGTTCAGCAAAGGAGATCGACTAGGAAAGGTACTTGGCCCGTCAGTGACGGTGACTCTTTCGAGCCGTGACCACTGTCGTCCGTTAGATCGTTTCGATTTTATTCTCTCAAAAGAATTTTAACTCCTGTGCTCCTCACGGAGACGCTGGCTGGGAACAGCTATAGTGTCTGGGTCCTTCCAGTAGTCATGGGAGAGCTGGGCACTTGGCAGAGGCATCGTGAGCCAGTCCTTACACTTTCCCAGACTGCGTCTTCGCGTACAGGGGCTTCTGGGTCAGCAGAAACTTGCCTGATTGACCTGCGTGCTCTGTCTTCTCTTGTTGCCTCACAGGTTGCAGACTGGACAGGTGCCACATATCAAGATAAGAGGTACACGAGTAAGTGTTCAACTGACCGCCCAGATCAAGGCCTTGGGAGGATTGTTACTTTTTCCAGTGACCTCCATCCAAAAACATTCCAGGATGGGAACAAAATGCTAACGATAACACATAGTTTTTAGGGGCAGGATCTGAACTGTAGACAATAACCACATACATTTTTTTGAAACGGTCCCAAAACTAAAGACTGGTCATTAAAGAGGTTTAACCTGTTATAGTGGGATTTTTTTTCCTTCCACGTTTAGGGAGCCATAAACCCTTTCGCAGATCTGTTGAACTCCTTCCCATTTGGTACCCTAGTGCCTGGGATTTACTGAACCTGTGAAGCCAATCGGTGGACTCCAGGTCTACAACCCCTGATTTTAAGATCTTGTTACAGTAGATGGGTTGGTGGTGTTGGTGTTGTCGTCTCGTTTTTTCCTGTGCCAGTTGAGATTGTTGGAAGTGGCTTAGTTGCAGTGAGTACCCAGTTAGGATGATCTGAGGCTAGGGTCAACAGTAAAGTATATCATAACCCATTAGACCTGTCTGCTTGGGGTACCAGATGATGTAAGTGGTTGCATATTTGCATAACGCATGCCCCATATTTGCCCTTTCTGGAGTAGTAAACCTTAATTCCGGTCCTCATAGAGTAAGGCAG
Source organism: Panthera tigris (assembly GCF_018350195.1). Lineage (NCBI taxonomy): Eukaryota > Metazoa > Chordata > Mammalia > Carnivora > Felidae > Panthera > Panthera tigris. Next base: position 129,360,271 of record NC_056666.1, on the reverse strand, counting down.
GGTGTGAAATGGGCTTAAGGAACTCAAACTCTGTCTTAACTTAGAAAGTTCTTTAGACCAGAGCTTTCCAGACTGGAATGTGCACAAGAATCACCTGGGGATCTTCTGAAAACATTGATTCTGACGTAGTGGGGCTGGGCGGAGTCCATCAACGTGCACTTCCGTTAAGGGTCCTGAGAGCACACTCGAAATAGCAAGGCTTTAGGGGCGCCTGGGTGGCCCAGTCGGTTAAGCATCCGACTTCAGCTCCGGTCATGATCTCACGGTGCGTGAGTTCAAGCCCCACGTCGGGCTCAGTGCTGACAGCTCAGAGCCTGCTTTGGATTCTGTGTCTCTGTCTCTCTCTGCCCCTTTCCCAGTTGTGCTCTGTCTCTCAAAAATAACTAAAAACGTTTAAAAAAAAAAAAAAGTTTTAAAAGAACTAGCAGGGCTTTAGAAGAGCAGGCGTGCAGAGTCTGTAGGTAGTATCTGTTACACGTCGTCCCCTTTGCCTGCAGATAAGTACTCCTCTCAGTTTGGTGGTGGAAGTCAGTATGCTTATTTCCACGAGGAGGATGAAACCAGTTTCCAGCTGGTGGACACAGCACGCACACAGAAAACCGCCTACCAGCGGAATCGGATGCGATTTGCCCAGGTAGGCCAAGAGCCGGCAATCTCACCGTCTTGGGGCCATTACCCGTGGCTGCCACCTGCTAAAAGTGCTTCCTTGCACATAGTGACGGGAGGAAAGTGTGTTCTCCTAGGTCTTCCAGTGACTCCCAAGTAGCTGACCGGTGACACGTTGCACTAAAGTAAACGTGGGCTGGGTCCAGAGATGGTCTAAATAGTTTAGCTTTCTGCTGACCAGTGGCCAGGACCTCATGCCTCTGTGCTGAGAGTGGGGTGTTTGTGCCAGGTGAAAAGATGCCTGATGCCTCATTTAATTGCTGTGTGCAGGCTTTATTAAGTAGATGGTCTGGTCGGGCTGCATCTTCCTATGTATAAAGAGGCAAACTACAACTCTGACAAGGGCCCATAAACCTACTTCAATAAAAAATGTGTGAACGTCTAAGCCAATTCCAAGTACAGACTTACCCCTGGGCACTCCCTGCTGTTGGTCAGATCCCCAAGGTTTTAGCGTGGCTGTTTTTTCTTGATTCCCAGCGGAACCTCCGCAGAGACAAAGATCGACGGAACATGTTGCAATTCAACCTGCAGACCCTGCCTAAGAGCGCCAAGCAGAAGGAGAGGTGAGGTTTCCCACATCCTCCTGGATTGAGTTGTTCTTCCGGGACCGACCGACCGTGCTCTGAAATCACTAGGCCAACGGTGGTCTTCCCCGTCACTGCCAAACAAGCAAAAATTCCTTCCTGAAGGCCGTTAAGCCACTGGTGTAGCCTGGCCTCATTCTCCAAGGGCCAGTTCTTGGCAGACAGCATGGTGGGAAGGTCCCTGGCAATGGGCGTGTGCACTGGCCGGAAGCGAGGGTAGGTAAGATGAGCTGTGGGGCCCAGCTAGGCTCAGCTCTGCTGTGGCACAGGTCACACTGGGCCCTGTGAGCTGTGCGGTGCGGCGGCCACACCCAGGCTGGTGCTGCCATCGGACCGTCCATAGGGCGAGTAAAACCCAGCTGGTGGGTGCTGGGGGCAGTATGCCTCCTGTAGCACTCTTAAGGTCTCCTCTTTTTCACGAAGTCCCTGTTTTCTTAGTTCAGAGAAGTCACTAATGATGCTGAGGTTCAGCCGAAGAGAATGGCAGCTTTTCTGCCTTTTGAAAAGCCAGTGACTCACAGATCTGCACCAACAGCACAGTCTTCTTGTCTTTCTAGAGAACGCATACGACTGCAGAAAAAATTTCAGAAACAGTTCGGAGTGAGGCAGAAATGGGACCAGAAGTCACAGGTAGTGTATCCACACCAGAGTTCTGTCTAGAAATTCAGTTTCGTGTATGTGTTTGGTTTTGTAACTGCTTTATTGAAACATAATTCACATATCACACCATCCACTCATTGAAAGTGTACAAGTCAGTGGCTCTTGGTATATTCACACATACGCGCCAGTCAGTTTCAGAACGTTTGAATCATTGTGAAAACAACACATACCCTTGGGCAGCCGGCCCCGGTTCTCCCCAGCCCTTGGCTGCCACCGGTCTTTTCTGTCTCTGGATGTGCCTCTTCTGGACATTTCACATAAATAGAATCCTACGACGTGTGGTCTTCTGTGTAGCTCCTTTCACAGTTCATCCCTGTCGTGGCGTGTGTCGGCACATTGCTGAATTTGTTGTGTGGACACACTGCGTTTTTGTGGCTGGTTTTTTGGTTTTTTTTTTTTTTTTTTTTTTTTTTTTTTTTTTTTTTTTTTTTTTTTTAACGTTATTTATTTTTGAGAGAGAGAAGGCGACACAACTTGAAGCAGGCTCCAGGCTCCGAGCTGTCAGCACAGAGCCCGATGCCGGGCTCGGACCCACAAAAGGCAAGATCATGACCTGAACTGAAGTCGGAAGCTTAACCGACTGAGCCACCCGGGTGCCCCCACGCTGCGTTTTGTGTACGCGTTCACCAGTACATGGCCGTCCGGGTGGTTTCCACCTGTTGCTATTATGAAAAACGCTGCCGTGAACGTTCGCATACAAATGCTCGTGTGGACACTGTGATAATGGAAGAACACGTGAGGGCAAGTGAGGAGCTCCAGATTGCAGCGGTTAGATTTTGCCGGATGTGATGTTTCTATGTTAAGGGTAAATAGCTGACGTCCAGAGAGAAATAAAAGAAGCTGCCACGGCTTCTTTAGGAAGAACCCATACATACGTACATTCCCTGGGCGCCGGCATTACGTGCGAGTCAAGTTCCGGGTTGTTTTTGACCCCTTGACTTCTTCGGTACCCTTCAGGATCGTAAACTCTGAATTCGGGGTCAGGGATTCCGGCTCCTACAGCACCCAGCACGTGGTAAACGTTCTGGACACGTTTATTGGCTAAAAGCGCTTCGTGCTGCTAAGCTGCCTTTTGCTTATGCCTCGCACCGGCTGTAACTCTCTTCCCTCCCCTGGTTTTGCACCGCAGAAACCCCGAGACTCTTCAGTGGAAGTCCGTAGTGACTGGGAGGTGAAAGAGGAAATGGACTTTCCTCAGTTAATGAAGATGCGCTACTTGGAAGTGTCAGAGCCTCAGGACATGTAAGTGGCGCCTTTCACTACCTTCCGCCATGCACTCGTGTGGACCGGCTGGCAGTGAATGTTTTCTCAAGCCTTAGTGTTTCCAGAAAGGATTGGCAGGCGCTTAAATACATTGTATAAGATTAACAGACACTTTTTTATTTTTTTTTTTAAGTTTATTTTATTTTGAGAGAGAGAGAGCACGAGCAGGGAAAGGGCAGAGAGAGAGAGAGAGAGAGAGAGAGAAAGAGAAACCCAAGCAGGTTCCACACTGCCAGCGTGGAGCCCGATGCGAGGCTCGAACTCATGAACAGTGAGATCACGACCTGAGCCCAGATCATGACCTGAGCCGAAACCGAGAGTCAAACGCCAGGCACCCAACAGATACATTTTTTAAAACTCAGGGCCAAGAGGGGACCAGCAGAGAGTTCGCTGAAGTTAAACTTGAGATTTCTTTCCGCTTCCTGACCTCACGAGCAAAAGAGAAACTTAAGTTACGTAGCTCTTTCCGCAGGACGAGAAAGACCACAGGTCGTCCGCAGGAAAGCTTTTCCCGATGTTTCAAAGAGCTGCTTACCTGAAGCAGATTCAAACAAACAGCTGATCTCCTTCCCATTTGCTTTGCGTGTCTTCCCCGCCTGCCCTCAGTGAGTGCTGTGGGGCCCTGGAATACTACGACAAGGCCTTTGACCGCATCACCACGAGGAGTGAGAAGCCGCTGCGGAGCATCAAGCGCATCTTCCACACCGTCACCACCACGGACGACCCGGTCATCCGAAAGGTGGGCGCCCCCTTCCGCCGCTCGCCACACCCCTGTGTGGGGAGTGCCGCTGGCCTCTACAGCTGAGGCCTCGGGAGGAACAGAGCCCGCGGGGACCTACGTGAATCATCTGAGCCTTGGAAAGCCCTTTATTTTATTTTATTTTATTTTATTTTATTTTATTTTATTTTATTTTATTTATTTATTTATTTTTTTTTTTAACGTTTATTTATTTTTGAGACAGAGACAGCATGAACGGGGGAGGGTCAGAGAGAGAGGGAGACACAGAATCTGAATCAGGCTTCAGGCTTTGAGCTGTCAGCACAGAGCCTGACGTGGGGCTTGAACCCACGAACCGTGAGATCATGACCTGAGCCGAAATCAGACGCTTAACCGACTGAGCCACCCAGGCACCCCCAGTTTCCATGTTTTTAGTTCTGCTTTTATTTATTTATTTATTTAATGTTTATTTATTTTTGAGAGAGACAGAGACAGAATGCGAGTGGGTTAGGGGCAGAGAGAGAGGGAGACACAGAATCTGAAACAGGCTCCAGGCTCTGAACTGTCAGCACAGAGCCTGACGTGGGGCTTGAACTCACGGACCGTGAGATCATGACCTGAGCCGAAGTCGGCCGCTTAACCGACTGAGCCACCCAGGCGCCCCTCCGAAAGCCCTTTGGATGCGACGCTCCTGAATCAGACAGGATTAGGTGGAAGTACGGGCCCCTTGCTGGTTAGCCCCTGATGCTGGTAATAGAGCAGAGCCGGGCCCGCTTCCCAGCCCTGCCGCGCTTCCTGGCACCACCCCCTCGCATCTCCTACCTCTGAAGTGGGTCAGAGGCACTTACCGCACACCATCGGGGTGAGAGGTGTGAGGTGCCATCCCGGAACACGGAGGGCGCTCAGAGAGCCGCGGGGTCCCTCGTACCTTAGGATGGGGACCGCCAGCAGGCAGACCTGCCGCACACACGCTCCTCACACGGCTAGAGGGCGCGTGCACGCGGGAGGGTGTGAGGGCCCCTTGCAAACGAGTCCTCTGTGCGAATGGGCAGTGAGACCGAAGTGTCTTCGCATCTTGCCCTCTGCCCTCTTTGCAGCTGGCAAAAACTCAGGGGAACGTGTTTGCCACCGATGCCATTCTGGCCACGCTGATGAGCTGCACCCGCTCTGTGTACTCCTGGGACATCGTTGTGCAGAGAGTCGGGTCCAAGCTCTTCTTCGACAAGAGGGACAACTCTGACTTTGGTAAGAAGCCTGTCTGGGAGCGAGGCGACGGGGTTGGGTGTTCTGAGGGCTCAGAGCAAGTCCCTGGTCCTGGAGCAGGGCTGGGAGGTGGCCTGTCTCCCCACGGGCAGTGACAGCTATGGCCAAAGCCCTCCCGGCCCCCTGAGAGGCCTGGCGGAGGGAAGGACGGTCCCTGCTGTCCCAGCTCGAGGTGCCAGCTTCCTGAGTCCTCCCGGGACCCCAGCGCTGTGCTGGCAAGCGTTACCTGTTTGAATGGTACTTTCCTGACTTCCAGCTCTCCGTAGCACCTTTAACGTTACCTTCACTTTTTTTTAATGCTTTTTCTTCTTCACTTCGGTGTGTTTATACAGGGAAAAATACATTTGCCTGTATTTCACACGACACAGACGTGTGCGCGCGCGCCATGGGGGGAAACCAGGTCGCTGAGAACTAACGGCAGTGAGACAGAATGATACAATTACATTCTATGCCTGAGCCTTGGGGCCCTCTCTTTGTTAAAAAGCTAACAAAATCAGACAGGCTCTTGAAGAATCCAAACAGATTGAAATGGGGTAGGCTTCTTACAGCTCGCTCGACTGTGACATTAGAGGGGATCTAAAGTTACCCGGCAGCACTCCCCACTCCCTCCCCAGCCTGCCCGCACTTGACGGAGCCATGTGAGTAGGTGGCGGGTCTTGGAAGGACAGGCCTGCATCGCTGGCCCCTCCCTGCAGTGCCCGGCACACCGTGGGCGACCCGGTTTCACGGGTGCGTGACACGCCGCTGCTTTTGCAGACCTCCTGACGGTGAGTGAGACCGCCAACGAGCCCCCACAAGATGAAGGCAACTCCTTCAACTCGCCCCGCAACTTGGCCATGGAAGCGACCTACATCAACCACAACTTCTCCCAGCAGTGCTTGAGAATGGTGAGGCGGTGAGAGCGTCTGGGCATCGGCTTCTGTTTCGTCAGCTACCGTTTACTGAACATCTGCTTTGTGGTAGGCTCCGGGGGTGTGGGACCGAGCAGGACAGACAGGGTCCCCGCCTGTCACAGAGGAGCTCCAGGCTGGGGCTTTGAGGTCAGGCTGCCTGACCGAACCTTAGATGCAGTGCTTTGGAGCTTTGGGGTGTGGGGTAGGTTTCTTGTCTGGAAAGTCAGGATACTAATAATACTTACCTTCCACTGATAGGCCGTATAGATACCTTCAGTGTCGGACAGATAATGCTGATCTATACAAATACAGCGTTTAGGTGTTGAGGATATAGCGGTACACAAAGTTCCTGCCCTTAAGAGGCTGTGTTATCGTGGAGGAGGAAAGACCGTAAACCTAGGTTGTGACAAACGGTGATGTGTGCTGTGGGGCAAAATGAAACAGGAGGGGCATGGCCGCTAATTAAATGAGATACTCGAAGCTCGCCGGCAACACGTATAAGCATTCAAGATCCATCGGGGTTCATGCTTAAGGTCAGGAGAGGTAAATAGCCACCCGCCACGCAGGGAGCCCACAGCCCCCTCGAGGGCCCCAGGGAGCCGGCCACGGCTGTAACTAAGCAGAGCGCAGGGTCTGGCCGATGGGCTTGGAAGCAAGTACTTGCTGTCTGGTGACGCCTTTGTCTGTTGACAGGGAAAGGAGAGATACAACTTCCCCAACCCAAACCCGTTCGTGGAGGACGACATGGACAAGAATGAAGTCGCCTCCGTCGCATACCGGTATGTCAGCCCACCTGCGTGGGGTGGCTTCTCTGAAACGGGGGGTCTCCAGTGACCAGATAAGCTCCTTGTGCGTTGCAGTTACCGCAGGTGGAAGCTTGGGGACGATATCGACCTTATTGTCCGTTGTGAGCATGATGGTGTCATGACCGGAGCCAACGGGGAAGTGTCCTTCATCAACATCAAGACCCTCAACGAGTGGGATTCCCGGGTGAGGCATGCTTCGTCACCCTGTCTGTAGTTCCTGCGAGCGTGTTGTCCCCGGCTGGTGTTTGCGAACCTCGGTTTCGTTTCCGCGTGCGTTACTTACAGAGCTTCCAAGATTTTTTTTGTCTTCAGAGTTTTTCTCCACCTAGTTCCTCATTGAGAAAGAGAACGTGTGTGTGTGTGTGTGTGTGTGTGTGTGTGTGTGTGTGTGTGTGTGTGTGTGTAGAACAGAACATGCTTATGGTTGAAGAACTTTTCTGCTTACTTTGCACATGGGAGCCAGTAGGAACTACCTTCTGACAGGACTCTCTCCTTCTCTATTCCACGCTGACCTCCCGTTGGCGTCTGCTCCCTGCAGGCGTCTGGTTTTGACCTCTCATCTGGGCTGGCGGGTTTCCTCTAAGCCTGGGAGCTCTTTGAGCTGTTCTTTCATTTACTGCAGCCACTACCTTCTTCAGCCTTCTGATTCCTTTTTCCAACTCCTTCACTTACTGAACTCAGAGACTGTTAGGTTAGCTAAGATTTGGCTCTTCGGGAGGCATCTTGAAAGAAATGCGCTTCCTTCATTTTTCCACTCTCTACTTCCCTCTCGTGCTGGTGCTCCGTGAGTTTTGGGCTGCTTCCCTTTCTGAAGTTGCCCAGGCTTCTGTGCCTGAACTGGCAGTGGGTGGCAGTGCTCCTGGGTGCTGCTATAGAACAAAGGGTCCTCAGAAGGAAGGACGGCTCGGGCTAAGCCAGTGTCGAACAAGGGTCTGATGAGATGGAGCCTGTGGGCCATTTCCTTCTGACTTCGTTAGAGGCACGGGATTAACATTAACTGCTGCTGATTCCCACTCCCTGGGTGTTCCTTCGCCTCCGTCAGCTGACGGAAGAGCACTCCAGAAGCATTTCTGCAGACCCAGCTCTGAGGCCAGTGGCCTCTTCTCCGACTGTCCTCCAGGCCTCCCTGTAGCGTTCAGCATCGCTGTAGCCGTGTGGCCTTGCCCTCTGTGCTGTTCCCTCACTCTAGTCCCGTACATTTCTTGGTTCCCTTCACTTGTTTTGACACCAGTGGAGCCTTCTTTCAGGGTCAGTTCCCGACGCGGCTGTTTTTGCCATAATGACTTCCTCATACAGCCTTGTATTAGTTTCCATTTGCTCCATAACAGATGACAGCAACCTAGAGGCTTAAAGTGAATCTGAAGGTTCTGGAAGAAACTTCCAAGCTCATTCTAGTTGGCAGAGTTCGGAGTTCCTTGCAGTTGTGGGACTGGGGTCCCCGTTCTCCTGCCACCGTCAGCTGGGGCCTCTCGGCTCCTAGAGGTCACCACACCCCGTGCCCTGGGGGTCATCCACATCCCGCGCCATGGGTCCCCTCCGTCTTCCAGGCAGAAACAGCACGGCAGGTTCTTCCAGTCTTCGACTTCTCTGTGTCTGGCTTATGCCCAGATTTAAGAGATTCGGGGTTAGGTGAGGCCCACCCATAGTCTCCTTAAGGGACCTTAATTACGCGTGCAGAATCCCTGACGTAGAGGGAGCGTAAGCACCGGAGCAGGGTTTCCTCATCCATACGGCCTCCACCCGCACTCGGGTAGGCGCCGTAGGGGGCCACCGTAGAACTCGGCCTACCCCAGGCCTCAGCCTTGAACTCTTAACAGTGATTCCTCACATCTCTGGCTCGGCTGTGTACCAGCTTTGGGTCTCTCCTGCTCCCTCAGGCTCGGCCTCGAATGGTCCCCGCCGCGTCCCCCTCCCCCACACAGACTCTTCGGTCACCCTGCTTTCCGACGCTGTTGATTATGCCTGTTACTGTGCATTGACTCGTCTCCTAACTGACCCTCGTGCCTTCCTCCATCCCACCCCACCCCACCCGGTTGATCTCTGCCAATTAATTCTGTCGAGCAGCACAGATTTGTGGAGAGGCCCTTAAAATGCCACAGCAAACTCGCAAGGGTAATTTTGAAGAAACACATGTGTCCAAATACTGCTCCTGAAAGGTTTTGATCTAACTACTTGAACTCTAGTAGTTGTTTTTTTTTCGCCTGTGGTTGCCATGAACCGAGACAGGCTGAGCACGTTGTGCCACGCGAACTTCCAGCAGTCACTTCACTCTGGGCCTCGAGTTCCCAAGTCTCAGAAAGAGGTGGCTGGGGAAGATGGTCCCTCCTTCGTGGGCACATGTATATCCACAAGGCCAGACTGACCTCCTCCCCCTCTGCAGCCTCCACCCCCCACCCAGGGCTGACCCGGCCTGTCTTTCCCTCTGTGTCTCTCAGGTCACGCCTCGCCCAGCCTCTGTCACTGGCCTCCCCTTGGTCAGCTAGCGCGTTCCCCCCACGAAGCCCTTCTTACCACACAACACACGGTGAACCCTTGTCCCCGCCGTTCATCTGGCACTCAGTCGGCTTGTGCACGCGTTGTGTCCTTGTCTAGACAAGCTCTTGTGGAGAGAGGAGTTGCCGTCTGCCGGGTGGCACGTCTCTGCCTTTACGGTGATGACAGTCCTACCCGTGATTTACGTGCAGACTCCCCCACTTGCAAGTCAAGCCCCCCGGGGAGTCCCTTCTCGGCCGGAGGAGGTTCCAGGCCTTGGGCGGTAGGAGCCCACCCTCATTCTTGTGCCCGGACTCTCCTCCTGCAGCACTGTAATGGCGTAGACTGGCGTCAGAAGCTGGACTCCCAGCGAGGGGCTGTCATTGCCACCGAGCTAAAGAACAACAGCTACAAGTTGGCCCGATGGACCTGCTGCGCCTTGCTGGCCGGGTCGGAGTATCTCAAGCTTGGGTGAGACTCTGTCTGGGGGCCGTGAAGTCTGCCAAGAGGAGGGGTGCGCGCGGAGAGACCCGTGCCTGCCTTTCCCCCTCCCTTGGGAAGAACTGGCACTTGGCCCCAGGCATTGCTGTGTCTCAGTGCGGCCCCGCCCCCACGGCACTAACACCCCTTCCCCCCCACCCCCACCCCGCTAGTTACGTGTCCCGGTACCACGTGAAAGACTCCTCACGCCACGTCATCTTGGGCACCCAGCAGTTCAAGCCCAATGAGTTTGCCAGCCAGATCAACCTGAGCGTCGAGAACGCCTGGGGCATCCTGCGCTGTGTCATCGACATCTGCATGAAGCTGGAGGAGGGCAAGTACCTCATCCTGAAGGACCCCAACAAGCAGGTCATCCGCGTCTACAGCCTGCCCGACGGCACGTTCAGCTCTGACGAGGACGAGGAGGAAGAGGAGGAGGAGGAGGAGGAGGAGGAAGGTGTGTGGCAGGCCTCGTTCTGAAGCCTAGAGTGAGCTGTAGGCTGGCTAGGGCCCGAGCCTCGTGGCCACCGATCTCTCTCTGTAGCCTTGATGTAAAACTTGCTGACGGTTCCGAGACCGGACTTTGGGGCAGCCTCCAGTCTGGCACCGGGAGCTGCTTTCAGGAGCCTTTAGATCCCAGGGGTCTGAGGAGGAGAGATGGGCTCTGGGCTAGTCACGTGGGCCCAGAGCCGCCTCTCCCTGCTTCACCAGAAACGCGTTGGCCCCACGAGGAACCAAAAGGCTTCGGAGTGGAGGTGGTGACAATCCTAAGCAGCTCACCAGTACGGCACGGCTCATTTCTCTAACCTTTTTGTGTCTTTCAGAGGAAGAAACTTAAACCAGACGGTGACGCGGAGCTGGAGTTTGTCCCACTGAGCCTAGAAGGGCCTTGGATGCCTAGCAGGATGCTTGTTTGCTTGCTTGCTCTCTGCAGTTGAACAGGGAGAATAAAGCGTAACTGTTCAGTCTCTTACCTTCATCACGTGCTGACATTGTGACCGGCAGCCATTCCACCCCCCTCCCCCCATAGCCCTTGGAAGAATAGGTGAGATACAGCAGTTTTCTACCTGGAGTTCATAATCACGGCTCCTTCATTTGTTCTTGAGAGATATTCGTGTCACACCGCTGTTAAAGGGTGAGCGCCCTAGGTATTTTCATTCCTGGACCCCCCCTGACACAAACCGTTGCTGGGGAGTGTCGTCAGTTGTGAGGGGCCTCCTGGAGGTCCCCATGGGAGGTCCATTTCCACAGACGTGGGTGCCTGCTAGCTGTGCGCCAGACCCGTCTGTTGCCCCTGGGAGACATAACTCCCTAGTGAAAGGTAAAGCAGGGCACGGTCTTGGAAGGTCGAGGTGGGTGTGCTGTTTATGAAGAAGACTGCCCCACAAGATTCTGATGGATGTTCCAGTGGGTGATGCTCAATGGTTTGTAAATTATTTTCAAGTTTGGTTCGGGCAGGTGACAGTCTCAAGCTGGCACCCTCAAAGCAATGTGTCATAAATCTGCCACAGATGCTTAGGGTATGCCAACTTTTTTTTTTTTTTTTTTTAATGTTTATTTTGACAGCAAGAGCATGCGAGCTGGGGAGGGACAGAGAATCCCCAGCAGGTTCTGCCCTGTCAGTGCAGAGCCCGACACAGGGCTCAGTCCCACGAACGATGACCTGAGCTGAAATGAAGAGTCAGGAGTCAGACGCTTAACCAACTGAGCCACCCAGGCGTCCCTGTAAAGTTTTTATAAATGAATAGTGTTCTGTTCTGGACACTAGGAAGTAATTACCTTGCCAGGTATACTAAGCTTTCTATAAATACATCCTCTGAGCCTGAGCCCAAACTGTAATGCTGGTTGAAGTGACATCAGTGTACTGATGAGGAAACAGGCTCAGCTTTTGAGTAACCTTCCTAAAGTTACCATTTAACCAAAGTAATTGAGCCTCAGAAGGCAATGAAACATTTATTCCTGTTCACGTTAGCTAGTGCATGAAGCATGCTTCCTGGGGAGTCTGTGAAATAGGCAGATTGTTAAAAGTGGTGTGACAAGTGCCATGGGCGTTCAGACCTGGGCCTGGTACTCCCCCAAACTGCCTCTTGCAACCCCATGATGCAGTCCAGCGGGATTCACTGGGGGAGGGGGGCAGGTGGAAGTTCGTTCCAGCCCTGGTCTCTGAAACCTTGACACTGGCTTCCACACGCTTCATTTATTTTCTCTATCCCCTACCTCTGTCCATCCTGCTTGGGGCCATCAAACTGCACTGCTTCAGTCCCGACTCCGAAACCTTCCACTGCTGCCTGTAATTCAGGGTCAGCCTACTCTCAAGGCCCTGCCCTGCTTTATCGGGCCAGATTTCCCACCACTCCCCAAATAAGACCAGTAACTATTTCAGGTACTTCGTTACTTGCCAGCACATATTCTCAAGTCTTCACAACCACTAGGAAGCAGACCTTCCTACCTTAGTTTTGGTTAGGTACTTGGCATAGCCCGTCTGGTTTTGGTGTTTAGTCAACAAATGCTTACTGATGGCTCCCTATTTGCCAGATACTGGAGAAAGCACCGAGGTCACCAGAGTGAATAAGATCATTTCTGCTCTATGGAACTTTTCTCTGATGTGGACACAACCTATAAATAGATGAGTGGCATTCCTTAGTGGATACGTTGTTCTGAGAGATGGAGGGAGACTTCTCTAAAGGACCCAGGGCCAATTTTTAACTAGAGGCTCCAGCCATGCGAAGCTAGACCGCAGAGTTCTTTCCACACTAGGCATGACTGCCCTAACCAGGAGCACTCTTGGCCCCGTCTCACCGAACTGCTTAACGCCCCCTTGAAGGTTCCTGTATTCTCAAAACTGCATATGTTCTGCCCTGTAAATCTAATGCAGAATCCACATTCCACCTCTGCAAAGCCAACCTCCATCAGCCAGTTCACCTGAAAAGCGGTTCTCCATCATCCGGCCATCCATCCACGTTGCGTGCTTCAGCCACACCCAGTTGCTGTGAATTAGCAGTGGATTTGCGTCTATACTGGCCTATCACAGGCCCCTTTGTTTACAACATTACCAAGAATACAACACGTGACTCATGAATTAGAAACTTCTTGGAAAGAGCTCATAATTTGGAGTAAAAGGGGAGGGGTGAATTCCAGGTTCCACCGAACTGGGTGGTCTCAAGCAAATCGCTCCTAAACTTCCATTTTGGCCAGTAGCTACACAATGTAGGAAACAGAATCGCCTGCTTCTCCGGGTTGGTGGGACAGTCAGCCAATCACGGATGTTACTTTGCAAACAACAGACTGAAACCCTGTAGCAAACACCTGTTAATTTCTTTTTTCTGTCCTGACTTCACTAACCTGGCTTCCAGGCTCCCCAAACTGGGTAGCCAACAAGTCTTTGGCGACGTTAATAGCAGAGTGTAAGAACTGGGTTTATCTCCAAAAGTCACCTGCCCCTGTGCCTCACCTACACGTGGAGACGTACAGCTTTAAAACGAGAGCCCGGCGCCCCAAGAGCGCCGCGATCCCCAGCGCCACCAGCCTCCGGCGGCTCCAGCCCGCTGGCAGCACGTGCGCGCCCGTCCCGCGCCGCCGGGAGCCCGCAGCCCCCCCGCCCGTCCCGGCGTGCTGCGCGCCGCGCACGTGACCCCCGCCCTCTGCCATTGGCCGGGCGGGAGGGGCGGGGCCGCCGGGGCACCCGCGGGCAGAGCGCGGCCCCAGTCGACTGCGGGCTGCCTCCCGTGCGGCTGGGACGTTCGCGCTCCGTGCAGGGAAGTGGGTGCTGCAGACGTGGGCACCGCGCACGCGTGGGGAGCGGCCCCCGGGGAGCCCGCGCCGGCAGGACTGCGGCCTAGCGCCGCGTGGCGACAGGTGTTCTGGGGCATCCCTGTCACGTGACCGGGGAGCCCGGCGCGCCCGGCACCTGGAGGGGGCGGGGCTCGTGCAGGCCACACCTCCTCCGGTCCAGGACCTGAGGACGGGGGCGTGGCCAAAGAAGCGTACCTCGAGGGTCTCAGCTGGGGAGGGCCCGGGAAGGGTGCTGGGCACCCTCAAATTAGGGGAGGAATGGGGGAACACCCGCCCTCGTACTACTATGGCAATAAGAAGGAGGGTGGCGCCCCTGGGAACCGAGGCCCTGGAGGAGATGGAGGCGTTAGGGATGCCTGGGGGGAGCCCCAGATTCGAGCTTGAAAGGATGAAGGCAGGCAAATGAGCTCAGAGGGTCTTTGGGTGTGGTCCTGGCCCGACTTCAGATTGCGGTGGGCGAGCCCCTGCCCCTCTCTCGGTCCCCAGCCCTTCGCCCATCTCCCCGGTCCTGGAGGGACCAAGCAGGGTGCAAGTCCCCACATCCCTGGTCTGCCACAGGATGAGCCTCTTGGCCGCGGCCGGGCTGTGGGGCCCGCCCGGGCTGCTCCTGACCTTCGCCCTGCACCCGGCTCTGTGCTTGCGCCCAGCCCCGACCTCCGGGCCCCCGCACCGGGACTACTGCGTCCTGGGCGCCGGGCCCGCGGGCCTGCAGATGGCCTACTTCCTGCAGCGGGCCGGGAGGGACTACGCGGTGTTTGAGCGCGCCCCGCGGCCCGGCAGCTTCTTCACGCGCTACCCACGCCACCGCAAGCTCATCAGCATCAACAAGCGGCACACGGGCAAGGCCAACGCCGAGTTCAACCTCCGCCACGACTGGAACTCTCTGCTCAGCCACGACCCGCGGCTGCTCTTCAGGCACTACTCCAGCGCCTACTTCCCCGATGCGGGCGACATGGTGCGCTACCTGGATGACTTCGCAGACAGGCTGGGGCTCCACGTGCTGTACAACACGACCATTGCCCACGTCACTCTGAACAAGGATCGGCAGGCCTGGAACGGCCATTACTTCATCCTGACGGACCAGATGGGCCACGCACACCGGTGCAGGTAAGGAACCTGGCCCCGGAGCCGATCTGCTGCCACCCCTTGGTTGGCGGGTAAGTTTGGAAGAAATGAGAGAATACGCGCATTTCTGCCACTCCTTGCTCCCACTGAAATCCAGTGCTAAGAGGTTCAGCTCACCCAACGTTGCCCAAATGTTTCCAAAAAAATTATGATCAAATGTGCGTGGAAGATACTTACCAGCTCTTTCCTGCAGGATTTGTCAGTGTTTAAGACCTTCGTGTTCACTGTGGCACTCTGGCACTGGGCATTCAGCATTGCCTAAACACATGTACCCGCAAAGCTCTTTTGGCAGAGCATCTCCTAGAACTGGTGTTCCCCAAAATACATTGTGGGAAAAACATCCAGCAAGTGTTGGATGGGCCCGGTGGGATTTCAGGACTGAACAAGAGTGAGAGGTCCAACAGGCAGTGCCACCAGCATTCGGTGTTGGCTGGCTTTGGCTTGGGACAAAGCCCGATATTGTGTAGACAGCCCAAACTCGGAGTCACGCACCGCACTGCCCTTATTTAATCCCCGCAAGGACCCTGGCGGGGAGTTCTCTGGTCCCAGTTTTACAGATGAAGAATTGAGGCCCAGAGAAGTTGATTAACCGGCGCTGTGTCACACAGTTTATAAGCGATCCAGCTGCAGTCTGACCCAGGCTGTGTCTTCCTGACCCCCAAAACCTGTTTCTGCTATACCAGACTGCTCCCTCCCTTCCTGGCCATTAGCCTGACACCCGGCTCCAGGCAGGTGCCCAGAGTTCAAATTCTCATGCCTTTTGCCGGAGGCCCAGCCTTGCTCCTTGCTTGTTACAGCCCCGGGGAAAGAAGGGTAGTGCCAGCTTGGACCCTTGCACTTAGACAACCCAGCGACACCATGGGGGCGTCGGATCCGAGCTGCGTGAACAAGGGTCAGAAGTTCTGTTTTTGAAACCACCTGTTACCAAACCAACCTGCAGGCCCCGCAGGATCCCGCTCCCGGCTGTGCCCCTACTGGACTGTAATGCCCACCAGTATGAAGGGCCAGACTCGGGAATCAGGCTGATCCGGTTTCAGGTTCTGGCTCCGCTGTCGTGGGCCTGCAGGGCTTGTGTCTCCTCACCTGGAAAGCAAGCCAGATGACCCCAACTCACGGTTGCTTTAGGCAGTAAGTTGATGCACGGAACACTTAGTTCCTGGAAACTACTGCATCTGCCAGGCTGGTCAGAAAAGAGAAAGTAGACCACTGAGTTTCATTGTCACCCCTGAGGGTGACAGTGGCCCTAACGGCTGTGTCCAAAATTAGGTGAACGATTCGATTTCTCACGTGTCACCTCAGGGAGTCAGGTTGATTCTCATGTCTGGGATCATCCCAGGAACATGGAAAGGAGACTGTCCGCTAGGGTGGGCTCAGTGAGGGTAGGGGTCACATCTCTCAGATACTCGGGGATGGGTCCCTAAATGGATGAAGGAATGGACGTTCTCCTGTGTTCTTTTAGGAGCCAGCAGTCTGCGCGAGGCGGGCGAGCCAGGCAGCTAATCCAAGGAATGCTTTTCACATAGTAGTCTTACAGCTGAGAGACTAAGCCATCTTCCCTCTGTCCCCTCCCTGCAGCGTCCTTCTGGTAGCCACCGGTTTGTCGGTCCCCAACCAGGTTGACTTCCCGGGCTCCGAATACACGGAGGGATACGAGTCTGTGTCCGTGGACCCCAAGGACTTCGAGGGTCAGAATGTGCTGATCCTGGGGCGGGGGAACTCTGCCTTTGAGACAGCAGAGAACATCTTGGGTGTCACCAACTTCATCCACATGCTGAGTCGCTCCCGCGTCCGGCTGTCCTGGGCCACCCACTATGTTGGAGACCTCAGGTATGCTGCGCGGCTGCTTGTGGATCGAAAGCCCTTCCTGACCCCACCGGACCAACCACCCCTTCCTCTGAGCCTCCTTGTCCCCCATATGGACTCCTTTCTCTCTCTTGGCATTTCCCTTGGGCCCCAGGGCCATCAACAACGGCCTGCTGGACACCTACCAGCTGAAGTCCTTGGACGGGTTGCTGGAGTCCGACCTGACGGATCTGGCCATCGTGAAGGACCGTGAGGGCAAGTTCCGCGTCACCCTGAAGTTCTTCCTGGAGGAAGGCAACCAGAGCGCCGACGCCATCACCCTCCCCCAGGACGACAATGACAACTTCGCCATGCGCGTGGCCTACGACCGGGTCATCCGCTGCCTGGGCTGGAACTTCGACTTCTCCATTTTCGACAAGTGAGTCCAAACGGGGGAGGAGTTGGGATCACTTAGCAAATCCCTTCTGATATCTCCCCTTGGGGGGGGGGGGGGAGGGGGGGAGAGTCACCGTCCAGTGGGCCAGCAACGGCTTTCAGGACTGCGCCGTCACAGTGGATGTAGCTGCTGCCTCATCTCCCACCCAGGACATGAGCTCTCTGTCCTCACAGGGACCGATGGCCCTGAGGCCCTCCATCGGGTAGCAGCAGCAACAGTGGGTCTTTTTCTGCGTTGTGATCTTCCACCGGAGAGAGGGGAAGATGAGCCGAGGCAGAATAAAATGGTGAATTTGCTGCAAGGTGGCTAAGGACACAGGCACTGGTGTCGGCCTGAGATTCTCCACTTAGCAAATCTGCGGGCTCTGGGACAGTTACTTAACCGTGCTGTGTCCGGTCTCTTCATCACTAAAACGGGGATCATACTTTCTCACAGGGCCACTGTGAGGATTAATCCAGAAAGTACTCGGCACATGTTCTATGCTTAACAAAATGGTGGCTGCCAACGTCACTTACGATTGTGAACTACCTTGCTTTAGACATCGCTGCCCCAGTACCTTGGCAAGGTTTGGTATTAAAGAATCCGTCCAGTGTCTCACTTTTCTCTGGCCAGAGCACGGGCGGACAAGGAGAAGCTGGAAGGCCTCAACCAGACTGCCATCCCATTAAGTCAGAGCCCAGAGCCTAAGCCTCCAGTCAGGCTTGAATCCTGGCCCCATCCCTGACCCGCCCCAACTTCAACCTGAGCCTCGGTTATCCTCGTCTGTTACATGGAGATAATCATACCCACCTTCCAAGGTCATGGTGTGGTTTAAATGCAACAAGGGATATAAAGCACTTAGACTTAGCTCAGGGCTGAGCGCAGCATACGTGTTTCATACACAGCAGTGATTTCTGTTAACCACACTTTCTGCTCACAGGTCCCTCCGACTGTCTTCTGGAGGTGAGTTCAGCAAGAAGTACCCACTGGTGAAAGCTAGCTATGAGTCCAAAGGAAGCCGGGGTCTCTTTGTCCTGGGTACCGCCAGCCACTCGGTGGATTACCGGAAATCGGCCGGGGGCTTCATTCATGGATTCCGATACACAGGTGAGCCCGGCAGAGAGAATAAACCCCAGGGTTTATAAACATACTCCTGATTTCCAGCAGCCTCAATGAGATTGCTTATCAGTAGTCGATAGGTCGATCTGTCCGGGACAGATGGCAGCATGTTTTTGTGGTCTGAGTAATTTGTCCAGGAAAGTGTCAGATGAGGTATGAAAGTTAAGTACATTGGGAGTTGGCAAGTTACATGCTTGAGTCCCGTGCCAGCGAGGTACCAGGTATTGGCAAGAAGGCCAAGCTTGGGGGGTGCTGATGTGGGTTCCTCCCCCGCTGGGTGGTCTGAGAGGTGAGGCTTTATGACCTCTCTAGAAGCCTCATCTGGACGGCCTGACATCAGAGATGTAATCGAGGTGAACTTTCCGCCCTCGGGGCTGTTGTAAGGACTAAATAAGGCAATACCCGGGGACCTGTAGCTATGAAGCATTACACACAGATTCTCTGGGTACCAACAAATTTCAGTCAAAATTGCGGTCAAATTAAATCAGTCGTGAGCGTATAAATTCTCTGCACCTCAGGCGGGCTATTGGATGGGTACTTGATTGCATGGTGAGTGTTATGTGGACCAGTTGACTCTGCCATAGACACCACGAGGCTTCCCGCATCCTGGCATTTCCGTGTTTAATTTGATGACTCCCAGTGGCTTAATGTTCATTTTTGCATTTGACTATCCTTCCTGTTTGGCAGGGAAAAATAACCATGTTTGATTTCCAGACAATGTATTTTATGGCCCACGGGTGATGGGTGTTGTCGGAGAAGGAAACCAGAGAGAGTGTTTGCCATCTATAAGCCAAAATATCCGCAGATCGAATACAAACACACACACCCAGAAGGAGAAGCATCTGTCCCTTTAGCTGTGTCTCCCCGATAAGAAATCCTTGGGGCGCCTGGGTGGCTCAGTCAGTTAAGTGTCCGACTTCGGCTCAGGTCATGATCTCACTTTGGCTCAGGTCCTGATCTCACGGTCTGTGGGTTCGAGCCCTACGTCGGGCTCGGTGCTGGTAGTTCAGATCCTGAAGCCTGCTTCAGATTCTGTGTCTCCCTCTCTCTCTTCCCCTCCCCTGCTCGCTTTCTTTCTCTGTGTCAAAAATAAACGTTAAAAAAAATTTTCTTACAGGAAAAAAAAAACCTTCATCATTGTTCCCATGCATGTTACCCTCCCTGCACCTGCTCTCCTGACAGATCCTGCCCCCCCCCCCCACCTCCTTCCTTCGGTCCCCTGACCTTTCCCCAGCTCACATACTTAATCCTCACGGCACCCCTGTTATTTCTGCACCATTCTTCCAGATAAGGAAACTGGGGCACAGAGAACTTAAGTAACTTGCCCAGAGTCACCGAGCCAGTTGGCAGAAGGGTAATACGAACGCACACGTGTCTGATTCTAAAGCTCACAGCCGACCACGAAGCTCCAGGCAAATGGGAAGCAGTCCTGGGTTGCTGTGTGGTCACTACTACCGGCTGAGGATCCTGCTGGGGGAGGGGTGACGTGGCCCACATATCCTGCTCAGACCTGAGAAACGGGTCCCACAGGAGACCAGAAGCAAACAGTAAGGCAGAGGAAAGCAACAGAAGATAAAATGTGAACGGCACAGACCAATACCACACGGAAGGACAGGCCAGACGCCCGGCCCGGCCCCCTCCTGTATCTCTTCCAGCTGCCTGCCAAAACACCCTTTCTAGAAATAAACAAAAAATCTTCTCTTTCCCCTGCTTACAGCTTAAGCCGCTCTTAGTGGCTCCCCTCCTCCCCCGGGGAAGGCTCCAGCTCCTTGGCGTGCCATTCCAAGCTTTGCCAGGCCCCTGCCAGCTCACCTTTCCAGCCTGGTCCCTTGCCTGCTTTTCAGAACGTGCCAGGCTCTCCCAAGATTGTGGCCCCTTTTGTCAGGGCACCCTCCCCAGACCCCACTGGCTGCGCAGTTCCTCGACCTTGTGCAAAACTCAGCTTAGCCATCGTTTCCTCCAGAGCCGGGTGTCTGGGGAGGCCGAACAGCTTCTCCCGTGACTGTTGGCGAGCTGAGTCTCCCGTCACGCGCGTGGTCTGTCTGTGTTCTTGCCTTTCTCGGATTTGGATATCGTGTTGATTTGTTTTGGAAGAGCAAGCCCAATTCCACAACTGTGCACGGCAGCCCCAGATATGCGGCAGAACATCTCCCTGTCATTTCAGACAGCTGTCACTGTGCTGTCCTTCCATCAGTAGAATTTAGGGACAGCTTGGATTTAGACTCTGGAGGACGGGAGGCACTGAAAGGTTTCCCAGCTGGGAGTCTCTGAGGGGAACAAAACCCCGGGAAGGGGAGCGGGGTCAGAGGGAGGCTCAGGGTCCGGGGTTGACCTAGCACCTGTGAGGGGTAGCGTGGGACATCCACGTGCAGGGGGCCCTAAAGCGGGGCCGGGCCCACTCTGGCCTGGAGCCGGATCCAGCCACTCCCATCCATTCAGGTACCCACTCGGGCTGTTTTCACGCCGGAAGCAGAACTGAGTAGTGCAGCCGACCGGGCTGTAGAGCCCAAAATACGGCCCATCTGGCCCTTGGTGGGAAACCTTGACTGACTCTGCTCCAAAGGCATGTTCTTTTTTTTCTTTTTTTTTTTAAGTTTATTTATTTTGAGAGACAGAGTAAGAGCTGGGGAGGGCCAGCAAGAGAGGAGATGGAGAGAATCCCAAGCAGGCTCCAAGTTGCCAGCACGGAGCCCAGCACGGCCTTCGGACTCACAAACTGTGGGATCATGACGTGAGCCGAAGTCAACAGTCGGATGCTTAACCGACTGAGCCTCCCAGGCGCCCCGCCGGAGGCATTTTGGAGCCCCGCACACAAGCGTTATTGAGCCCCAAGAAGTTGGCAGGGGCCGTGCGTCCCTCTGGGTGGTGAAAGATGAAATCTGAAGTATGGCATGCTGTTCCTCCCCCTGGCCGTTTCAGCGCGTGCCGTCCACCGCCTGCTGGAGCATCGCCACCACGGCGTCGCCTGGCCCTCCACCGAGCACCCCGTCTCACAGCTGACGAGCTCCATCATCCGGCGCATCAACGAGGCTTCTGGGCTCTACCAGATGTTCGGCGTGCTGGCCGATGTCGTCCTGCTGAAGGAGTGAGTAGCCCAGCTCCACCATTCACGGGTCGGAGCTCTTCTCTGCCTATCCCTGGCATGGAGTGGCCCAGTGGTTCCCTCCTAAGTGAAGCCTTCAGGGGGCGGGGGCAGGGGCGGCGGGGGGGTGGTGGAAATCAATGAAATCAACACCACAAGCTCGACAGACAGACGGACCTGGGTGTGCCTCCCAGCTCTGCCGCCGTCTGCCTGTGTGACCTTGGGCAAGTCACTTAGCCTCTCTGAGCCTTTCTCACATCTGCGGAATGGGGATAATAACCTTTACGTTGCAGGCAGGAGTAAAGGTAACTGGTAGACCGCACTTGGCACTGAGCGGATGAGCAGTAAACCGCAGCGATGCGGATGAAGGGTCTCCCTCAGGCCAGGACCGTGTTGTCTCCTTATCAGTTAAGTGACAGGTGGCAGATCACAGACGACACACAGCAGAGCAGGGATGGAGAAGGGTGCTCAGAGGACAGGTCACATGCAGGGGGCATCTCTCAGAGGGAGCAGCCCGACCCAAAGCCAGGGAGGGTGACAGCTCGCCAAGTTCAAGGACACGTGAGGAATTCGCCTGTGCTCAGCACAAGATACCCCGCACCCTGACTCCTCTCTTCCATACCCACTCTCCACACTCCGACTCGCCCCACACCCCGTAAGCGCTGCCTTCAAATTCTGTCAAGAATCTGACCACCCCTCACCCGCCCCGGTGGCGCCGCCTTGGTCCAGCCCCCCAGCATCTCTCACCTGAACCACCTACAGCCTCGCACCTCTGCCCGTGGTCTGCTTTCAACACAGCGGCCGGGCGGTCCTCTTAAAACCTGAGTCACACACGTTCGTCTCTGCGCAGCACTCTCCAGGGGCCGGTGGCCTTTACTTCTCAGGGAGAAAGCGAGTGGGAGAACCCACATGAAACCGAGTGTTCCCGTCATGGCACCCACAAGCCCTCCTCGACCTGCCCCCAGCCCTTCTCCTGCCCCTCCACTCGAAGCCGGCCTGCCTCCCTCCCGTCCCTCGAAGACACCCAGGCTCCCTCCCGGGGCTTTTCCGTGACTGGCCTCTCAGCCCGGGTCACCCTTTCCCCAGATACCTTTCAGGTTACTCAGAGTTTTCTGGAATCTGTCTCCTGTGTAAGTCGGGGTTCAGCTGTGACAGTAAGGCTCAAGTGAGGTGTGTGCACAACAATCGGAGCCCGTAGGCAATTGCACGAGAGGCACGCGCGCACCTGCCCCACCTCTGCCGCGGCACTGAGGGTCTTGGCGGCCCGCGCTGCCCTTATCCCCAGGAACGCCACGGCATTTGAGTACCTGGAGGAGCTCCCCGTGCAGATGCTGGCCCAGCTGGAGACCATCACAGGAAGGAGGGCCAGGCACGGGCTCTTCGTCATCATCATGGAGTATGGCAGAAATTTCTCTGGGCCCGACAAGGACGTCTTCTTTCATGACCGGTCCGTGGGGCACACGGAAGACGCGTGGCAGTCCAACTTCCTCCACCCCGTCATCTACTACTACAGGCACCTCCCCACCGGTGAGCCAGGCCTCTGCTGTCCCCCGACACCGCTCGGCCCCCGCTGCCCGTTACCTCGTCACCGCTAAGCCCTCACACAACACTTTCAGCTGACAGGAGGACACGGGGTGGGGAGGGCACTGGGGACTCCGCCCACAGAGCAAACGAGGCACAGGGTCCACGAGTGAGAAACGACGTTCCCAGGTTCTGGCGCATACCGTGACCTGGGCAGGCCACACGTGGAGTGTCGTGATCTCCTCCAGGCGCCACGGTCTTGCTCTGTGTCTCCAAGGGAAGCTGAGCGTGGAGAGGGAGGGGACCTGGAGACTGACTCTCAGAGGGCGCAGGGATAGGAGCTGGACATGATTAACACAGGCGTGCAGCATAAAAAGCGCGGAAAAGCCGGGCAGCGTTCCCAGGCTGCCCTTTTCCTTGCTGCGTGGCCTTGGACCGTTACCTACACTCTCTGAGCCTCCGCTTCCTCATTTGTAAAGTGGGGCTAACAGTAGAATTGTGTGAAGATAAACGAGATTAAAAAAAAAAAAAAACACAGAACGTGGGGCACCCGGCTGGCTCACTCAGTAGAGCATCCGACTCTTGATCTTGAGGTTTTGAGTTCAAGCCCCCACACTGAGCGTAGAGATTACTTAAAAATAAAATAGGGGTGCTTAGGTGTCTCAGTCGGTTAAGCGTCCGACTTCGGTTCAGGCCAGTGATCTCACAGCTCATGAGTTCGAGCCCTGTGTCGGGCTCTGTGCTGACAGCTCAGAGCCTGGAGCCTGTTTCAGATTCTGTGTCTGTCTCAATCTCTCGCTCTCTCTTGCTCTCTCACTCTCTCTGCCCCTCCCCTGCCCACGCTTTGTCTCTCTCTCAAAAACAAACATTAAAAAAAATTTTTTTTAAACAAAGTCTTGGGGCACCCAAGCGGCTCAGTCAGTTAAGCATCCGACTTCAGGTCAGGTCATGATCCCACAGTTCATGGGTTCAGTCCCTGCATCGGGCTCTGTGCTGACAGCTCAAAGCCTGGAGCCTGCTTCCGATTCTGTGGGTGTGTGTGTGTGTCTCTCTCTCTGCCTGCCCCTCCCCTGCTCATGCTCTGTCTCTCTGTCTCTCTCAAAAACAAGTAAATGTAAAAAAAAAATTTTTTTTTTAATAAGATAAGGTCTTTAAAACAAAAACTGAAAACACAGAATGTCAGCACGGTGCTTGGCACAGAGTAGCTACCAACAGATGAACCCCCCCTCCCCGCTAGGGAACGCGATTCCTGCTCCAGAAACTAAAGAGCTGTCCCTGGGAAGACGTATTCTAAAAACAGGCAGAGGTAGTATCAGCAGGTCAAAGTGACAGGAGCGCAGGCTTCTATTCAGAATCAGGAGTGACTCATACTCAAAGCTGTCCAGCAGTGGAACAGGTCGCCCCCGGACATCGAGTTTCCCAGTATGAGGATGGTCGAGTCGCGACTTAATGGCCGTCTGTCCGGGACACCACTGAAGGGAGTCCACACCAGGTGGGAGGCTGGACTAGATGAGCCCCCAGACCCTTCTCGCGGGGCCTCCGAGTCTCCTCAGAGAAAGAGCAGTTCTGAAGCAATCACCGTGGCCCTCAGTCCATGCGCGTCTTAGAAAAACACCAAGTGCAAGTAATTAGTCTTGGTTCCGCTTTCCGATACCACAGGGAACAGATCCAGTCCCTCCCTCGCGCCAACCTTGCAAACACAGAGATGGCCGTTGAACAGGCCGGCCGCTGCCCAGCGCAGAGTGTGGCCGGTGAGCCGAGCGTGAGGGAGCGCGGGAAGCACCTGGGATGTGTGGGAACCACGCTGTCAGCTCCAGGATGGGAGCCCGCCGGGCCCTGACGCGTCTCCCCTCTCGTCCCCACAGAGCAGGAGGTGAGGTTCCGCCCTGCCGACTGGGCCCTGCCTCGGCCCACAGCCATCCACCACATCGTGGAAGATTTCTTGACGGACTGGACCGCCCCGGTGGGGCACATCTTACCTCTGAGGCGCTTCCTGGAGAACTGTTTGGACACCGATCTGCGAAGCTTCTATGCAGGTAACTTCAGTTCCTAGAAGGACAGAGTCGGTGAGCCGGAGGTTGAAAGAAGACCAGGTAGATCCGTTTCCCCTGAGGTTTCAGGATTCACATCTAGAAATCTAAACTTGAGAATTCGGTTATCCACGGCATAGACTAGATGTCCGCAGATACCTCTCCCAGGACAGCACACCTGAAGTTGCTGAATTGAATGTCATTTTGTTTAATTTTTTTTTCATTTTATTTATTTTAGAGAGAAAGCTGGGGAGAGGGGCAGAGGGAGGGAGAAAGAGAGAGAATCCCAAGCAGGCTCTGTGCTCAGCGTGGAACCCGATGCGGGGCTCGATCCCATGACCTTGGGATCATGACCTGAGCTGAAATCAAGAGACACTCAACTGACTGAGCCCCAAATGTCACTTTTAAAGAACCGGCAGGAAAAAAAGGGAACTCTCCAGAGGCCGGATGCTAAGAAAAGCATAAGGCCATTGCTGGACATGGTCTGTCACCAATTATCAGTAGTCTAGAGCCCGGGTAACTGACAGCACTTGCGGGTGGGAAGGTAAAGCAGCAGGGTAGGAAGTCTGTTTAGAGACTCTCACATAAGCTTGGATCTCAGTGGATCCACTAGGAGGCACAAAACACTCCCAAGAGAAGATGATGGAGACTCATGCTTTTGGGCTCTGGGTAGAGTAAGGGAGAATCTCTCCTGAGAATTTCTTTTTTTTTTTTTTAATTTTTTTTTTTAATGTTTTATTTATTTTTGACAGAGAGAGAGAGACAGGAGCATGAGCGGGGGAGGGTCAGAGAGAGAGGGAGACACAGAATCCGAAGCAGGCTCCAGGGTCTGAGCCGTCAGCACAGAGCCTGATGCGGGGCTCGAAGTCACAGACCGCGAGATCATGACCTGAGCTGAAGTTGGACGCTCAACTGACTGAGCCACCCAGGCACCCCTCTCCTGAGAGTTTCTAACCACTAAGCCTCGCTCATGTGAGTTTGGGGCCAAACTTCACACCATCGGTGTGCAAAAATCACAGAAGTAAATGCAAGTCTTCTGTGAAGAAACACACTTTAAAACTAGGACTCAAAAAAACATTCCCACAGATGAAGCTCCAGGTTAAGGTGAACCCGTGTCCCTCCCCAACCAAGCAAAAAGCACTTAACATATAAGGACACAAATAGCCATGAGGGAGCGTCAGTAGAAAAAACAAACTGTGGGATCAAACCAAAAAAAACTGTGGGAATTGGAATAGTTACAAACAGAGGAGACAAAGTCTGTCTAAAATATGTAAGAAAAATGGAGCGCCTAGGTGGCTCAGTCAGTTAAGCATCTGACTCTTGATTTCAGCTCAGGTCGTGATCTCACGGTTGGGGAGTTTGAGCCCCAAGTCAGACTCTGCACTGGCAGCATGGAGCCTGCTTGGGACTCTCTCTGTCTCTCTCTGCCCCTCCCCTGCTCATGCATGTGCACTCACTCTCACTCTCTCAAAATAGATAAACTTTAAGATAAATTTTAAAAAATTAAACATATAAGGAAACAAACAGATTCTTAAAAATATAATTGACTGGTCAGCTCTCAGAAAGATCCAAGTAAGACTTCTGGAAGTGAAAAAAAATGTGTAATTAGAAACTCAACCTAAAGATAAAGTAGCGCTTTAGACAGAGGTGAAGAGAGAATTGATGAACTGGAAGATAGCATTGACAGAAGTCTGACGATCCAGAGGGAGAACTGACGATCCAGAGGGAGACAAGCCAAATTTTTGTCTTTTTTTAACCCCCCCTGAATGCCTAGGACATCCACTCTTTTGTGTTCAGCAAACATCTTTTGAACATCAGTTGTATATCAGGCACTATTGCTATCAAATCAGGTTACAGATGGTCGGTGTCCTCTCAACAGCCTCAGTCAACTTTGAAATCAAAATGCATATATTAAGAGAGATGGCTTGGGGCGCCTGGGTGGCTGAGTCGGTTAAGCATCCAACTTCAGCTCAGGTCATGATCTCACAGTTCATGAGTTCCAGCCCCGCATTGGGCTCTGTGCTGACAGCTCAGAGCCTAGAGCCTGTTTCAGATTCTGTATCTCCCTCTCTGTCTGTCCGCCCCCCACTCACAGTCTGTCTGTCTGTCTGTCTCTCTCTCTCTCTCTCAAAAATAAACATTAAAAAACACTTTTTTTAAAGAGAGGGATGGCTTGAAACAATAGTTTAAATTCATAGTCTAAATATACGTAGATGCTCAGAGGTAATTAGTAACGCAGGGCTAAGCAGCTTTGAAGGGCTGGCATCCGCAGACTATCAACCGTGACCATGCGCTTGCACAGGAAATTACGTGATACAGGTCTAAAGATCTCAGCGACAAAATTCCTGCCTGTTTCTCGAGGTTTCGGGAGTACACGAAGACGACCGTGCCTGTTAGGGAGTGTATCCCACCCTGGGGCACGGCCACCACAGTGCCTCATTCGGGCCCTGCAGCCTCCTGGCTCCCACCCCCCAGATCCCGCTCAGCACTGCAAGCCACTGAGCCTCACTGCCTTTACCTTGGAAGAGTCCTCCCGCCTCGGGGCCAGCTGGCAGGGAAGCGGGCTCTCCTCGACCCCCTTAGCTGATGTGCAGCTGCTAGCTTTGGCCCCAGATTCTGCTGGGCTCCTCCGCCCCCTGGCCCCTGCAGAAGGGGTGACGTATGTCACCGGAAGGTGGTGCTTGCCAAAAGTCTGCCGCTCCGCCGTCCTCCCCTGCACCTGCGGTCTTCCCTGCTCAGGGCCGTTCTCCCATGGGCCGTCCGTGCATAAGTCAGAAATAAAATAGGAAATACTATCCGTGTAGCTCCCTACAGCCTGTTCACCCATGCAAGCCTCACAACGTCCTTTGTAATGTGCCTGTTTGGGGTGGGCGGGGGAGGGGGGAGGGGGGAGGGAGGGGGTTGTTTTTTGTTTTTGAGATCTAAGCCTCAAGACAGTTTTGGACATTTGCTCCTTCTCATCTTGTCTCTAATCCCTGAGAAGACTGAGCCCCTATCTGTTTCGTCTTTTCTGTTTTGTAAGTGAAAGTTACATAAGCGCTTAGCTAAAAGACTTCTCACTTACACCCTCGTTCCCCAGAAGGAACTACTTCTCGCTCTTCTGGTGGTTTCTTCATATCTCTGGATCATAAACATCCACAGCTGTTTCCTGATAGAGCAGACTGGATCTGTGTGCCAACTCTCTGCTGTGGTACAGACGAGGGTTTGCCAGTTTCCTCTGCCCGCCCCGCATGGTGCTTAGAACACCGTGCTTCGCACAGTGCTTTACACACGGTATGTGCAACCCAGATATTGCTGAGGTGGATAAATCCTCGCAGGCAGCTCTGAGCTCAGAATAGGACTGACCGACCACCCAGCTCCTGGCCCCAGCCAGGCCAGCTTCTAGAAGAAAAGGCTGAGGGGTCTGCTTCAGGGTGGCCGAGCTCCCAGCTGGGGCTGGCTCCCTGCAGAGCACCATGTTGGGCCCAGACCCCTAGGAGCTGAGTCATATCTGTGGTTTTTGCTTTCCATTTGGAGCCTTGTTCTTCCAGAATGTCCGGGAAGCCTCCTATTCTTGGAACCTTGGGGAGGGACGAGATCCGTGGCTACTCAGATCGGATGGGAGGTACCCACAAAAGTGAGCTCCCAGCTCAAGGCCTGGGTGAGGCCCTGGGACGTCGGCAGCCCCTCCTCATCTTCCATCTTACTCATTTATCTCCTTTCGCTTCTGTGTAGAGTCCTGCTTCCTGTTTGCCCTAACACACCAGAAGCTGCCTCCCTTCTGCCAGCAGGGGTACCTGAGAACGCAGGGGCTCGTGGGAACTGAGAGCCTCCGGCGGCACGGAGCGGAGCGCAGGTTCCCGCAGGACTATGCCACCGTGGGCAGGCGCCGCGAGGACGGGGCCCAGGGGCCCGAGGGTGGCCCCCTGGCCCCAGGGCCTCCGCTGCTCCAGCCCCACGACAGCAACAAGGAAGAGTTGTGACAGCCAGCCTTCTCCCACCCAGGCCCACAGCTGCGCCTCTGTCCCACCATTGTGGTTGCCGAAGACCACTCAGGTTGTCACAGTGACCAAGAGAACACGCAGGGGGCATGTCAAGGCTGAGGGAGGCCAGCCAGTGGTCTCCCCTCCGGTCTGGTGCCTGGGAGGCAGGGTCGCCTCCCACAGCCAGGCCCATCCGCAAGTGGACTGCCCTTGAGCACCAGGCTGGCTCAGTTCTGTCCCCGTCCAGCACCCAGCAGTTCCATTTCCTTCTGGTCTTCTCTTCAGATGAACCAGGATCCCGCCTGCAGATCGTGTCACAGGCGGAACTGTCCTCATCTTCCTAAGGGTTTGTGGCAGGCACTTTATAAAGCAGACGCTCTATTGTCCTCAACCATCTCAGGCAGGTGGGACTGTCACCCTTGATGAAGATATCAGCCCAGAGAGGGTAGGTGACTCCCACGAGCCCCTGTCTGGGGTGGCCCTGAGGCCTCCACCCTGCCCACCTCACCACGGCCTCTGTTCCCAGAACCCAGGGGGGCCAGCCCAGTTTATCATCTTAGGCCCAGCCACTGTCACCAGGCAGAGACAGGACAGCTCCTGCCAAGCCACCGTATCTAAACAGGTTTCTCCCTGAGCAGCTGTATTCAGAGCTGCGCCCGCCCCAAGACTGCACTCCCCGACTTAATCTTCAACCTCTGTGTTCTCTTCTCTTCCCTCCTGCTCGGCACCGTGCCCTTGCCCTCTGGCATCTCGAACAACACTCTGCCTCTGGCCTGCCCGAGCACGTTTTGTAAAACTGTCACCATGCTATCTTTCAGAGAGGATTCTTTCTGAGGTGATTCACCTGCTGTTTGTACGGAGCCTGGCTCAGCAAGGAGGCATTTCCAGCTGCATTTGTACAATAAACAATGCGATTACTTTCTGGTTCTCTTACCTCTTCTCGCTCTTCTTCCTCCCCAGAGATCTGCTCCCTTCCTACACTCCTGTCAGGCATTTTCGTCCCATTTAGGAGTAGATCATGGAAAGGAAAGCATTTGTACATAAAATAATCATGGTGATCTTTCAAAGCTCAGGACCCTAAATGATTGCTTCTTCACTGGTTCTTACTGTCCACGTATGTGTTCAGAATTCAAGGGACACAGGCTTTCTGGATCCAGGGCCCTTTTCTGGGAACATCCTCTTCCTCTTTCAGCCTCCGCCCCCAGGCCCACTGCTTGTCTGCAGACCCCTCTCCCTCCAGTCGTGCAGTTACAGTAGTGACACTCGGCAGTCTGAGCCTGGAGGGGAGTACTTCCCTGGGACGATACTTGGCATCATTTGTCCAGGGCTGAGCCATCTAAGGATCTCTCTCTAACCCCAGGGGGCTGGGTTCGCCATAGTTCATACAAATTACATGTAAACCAGATATGGGGCCCGTCAGCCTGGCCGCCCTTTTCCAAAACGTTTTGTAAAACAAATCCTTGAATTCAGACTGTCCCGTAAGGTCACACACATCACACACCTAACCAGTTACCAACGGCGGTAAGCTCCTTGTGCCAATAAAAGTTCAAGGTGCTTCAACAAATAATTCACTGATGCCTGTGTGACATCTGCTCCCATCATCTGCCAGATCGTGAATTCCATCAGAATTTCAGCCAGCCTTGTTTGTGTTTCATAAGACATGGTTTCATGGGTTAGCTGATTAGAGATGCCTTCCCTGGTATTTTCCTTGTAAAACTGATAAGTAATTTGGAAAAGAAAATAGGGGCGCCTGGGTGGCTCAGTCGGTTAAGTGTCCGACTTCGGCTCCGGTCATGATCTCGCAGTTCGTGAGTTCTAGCCCCGCGTCGGGCTCTGTGCTGACAGCTCGGAGCCTGGAGCCTGCTTCGGATTCTATGTCTCCCTCTCTCTCTGACCCTCCCCCGTTCATGCTGTCTCTGTCTCAAAAATAAATGTTAAAAAAAAAAATTCAAAAAGAAATCTCATTTCAAACCCCTAGTTCATGCTATACTTCGAAATTAATTCCTGAGGAATTTTTTAAAAGCCATACAGAAATTGGGGACACCTGCGTGGCTCATTTGGTTAAGTATCCAAGTCCGGCTCAGGTCATGATCTCATGGTTCGTGGGTTCGAGCCCCGCATCGGGCTCTGTGCTGACGGCTCAGAGCCTGGAGCCTGCTTCAGATTCTGCCTCTGTCTCCCTCTGCCCCTACCCCACTCACATACTGTTTCTCTCTCTCAAAAATAAAGACAAAAGAAAAAAAAAAGCCACACAAAAACTGGAGGTGGAGAAGCGGTGCTATGACAAAAGAAAGGACTGTCCCAAGTTTAGAAGCCATGAAATGATTCCCCAGAGGAAAAGGTTTTACATTTCCAGCCCATAGTTAAGTTTCTTAAATTCCACTTAGTTAACATATAGTGTAATATTGGTTTCAGGTGAAATTTCTTTTTTCCTTTTTTTTTTTCCTTAAGTAATCCCTACACCCAATGGGGGGCTCGAACTCACCACCCCGAGATCAAGCGTCCTCCTCTCCACCAACCAGGACAGCCAGCCACCCCCACCCCAGCCATATTTCATTAATGGGACTCTTAAAGGGGTAGAGGCGCCTGAGTGGCTCCAGTCAGTTAAGCATCCTGACTCCTGATCTCGGCTCACATCCTGATCTCACAGTTCGTGAGTTCAAGCCCCGCGTTGGGCTCTGTGCCAGTGAGAAAAAGGACTAGCCAAGCAAACTATGGACATTCACCCAACAAAATACTACGCGGCTCTCAAAAACGCCCAGAGGTGAAGACCGTGCAGTAAAGATACACGTGTGACAAAGTCCAGCGGAAAGAAGCAGGACATGAAATTATAGTTGTGAACTACTTAGAACTATATAAAACTAGAAAGCCACCCACAGGGGAGACTCTGGCAAGGACAGATCGCAAAATGTCAACAGTAGTGGTATTAGGCTTGTGGAGGCTTTTTTTTTTTTTTTCCTTTCTCTTTTGTCCAAATTTGTGGTTACACTCTATAGTGAAATAAATACTTTCTTTCTTTTTAATCATCTCTGGGGGGGATGCCTGAGTGGCTCAGTTGGTTAAGCAGCCGGCTCTCAATTTCAGCACAGGTCGCAATTTCACAGGTCACGGGATTGAGCCCCGAGTTGGGTTCTGAGCTGGCAATGCAGAGCCTGCCTGGGATTCTCTCTCACGCTCTCCCTCTCGTTTTTTAAAAAATAAAAAATCATCTCTGCTTTTGGGATTTAAAATTGCTAGGGGTGAGAGGATGGCAGGGGGGCGGGGGGTGACCCTCCCAGGGGACATGCTCTGCCCCTGGTCCCGGGGGTGCCCATGGTTTTATCCCTCTCCCAAGTTGGGAAACCCCTGCACCCAGTGTCAAGGGACTAGACATGGCCAGTCTAGAGAAGGGAATTTTAAGTGATGTGTATTCCTACCCTGCAGTGTTTAGACTCACTGACCCAGCACAAGAGAGGAGATCTCTGGAAGCATCCCCCCTCCCCAAGTGGTAGAAAAGGAAAGAGAAAAATCCTCGTTTTCTTGTGGAGGTTCCCTGGGTGTAATCTCCAACCCACTGTGGAGCCCCCAAGTCCTTTGGTCTGATG
Source organism: Panthera tigris (assembly GCF_018350195.1). Classification (NCBI taxonomy): domain Eukaryota; kingdom Metazoa; phylum Chordata; class Mammalia; order Carnivora; family Felidae; genus Panthera; species Panthera tigris. The sequence goes on along the minus strand of NC_056666.1, from coordinate 129,328,033 downwards.
AAAGTGAGGGCGTAGCCAATTGAGTCACCAAGACGTGACTTTGTCTGCTAAACCAATTCCAACTTCTAGTCATTTATTGAGTACTGACTGCGTCCCCAAAACTGTGTCGTGGTGGTTTTAAAGACAGGGTCACAAACTCTTTGATACATCCTCAGAGAGATGGACTAATTCCCCTCCTGCCGAGTGTGAGTGGAACTGAGTGATTCGCTTCCAGCAAATAGAGCAGAGGTGACAGGATGTTGGGACACCTGGGTGGCTCAGTCGGTTAAGCCTCCGACTCTTGATCTTGGCTCAGGTCATGATCTCTGGGTTCGTGAGACCGAGCCCAGCATCGGACTCTGCAATGATAGCTCGGGGCCTGCTTGGGATTCTCTCTCTGCCCCTCCCCTGCTCGTGCGCTCGCTCTTTCTCTCTCTCTCTCAAAATAAATACATTTAGAAAAAGAAGTGACAGGATGTAATTTTCAAGGTTATGTTATAAAAAGACTGTAGCATTCACCCACCAAGAGACTGTTTTCTTTCTCTCTCTCTCTCTCTCTCTCTCTCTCTCTGTTCCATCACTTGCTCAGGTTATGAAAAGACTAGAGCGTTCACCCACCAAGAGGCTGTTCTCTCTCTCTCTCTCCCTCTCGAGTCGCTGGCTCAGGCCATCCAGGCACGGATGGAGAGGTCCACGTAAGGAACTGAGATCTGCCAAGAGCCATGTGCGTAAGCCTAGAAGCAGACCTACTCCCACCCAGCCCTTGGATGACTACAGTGATGGCCACCACCTTGAACGCAGCCTCATGAGACACCCTGAGTCAGAACCCCCCACCTAAACCGCTCCCAGATTCCTGACCCACAGAAACTTTGACATAATGCCTGTTGTTTTAAGCTGCTAAGTTTTTGTGGGGGGTTTTGTGAGGGGGGCGTTTTGTTACACAGCGATAGGTAACTAACACATGCACTAACCAGCTTTTACCTGCGTTAACTGTTGCCACAACCCTAAGGGGTAGATATTCCTATCCTAGCCTCCATTCTCAGGCTGAGAACAATTACACAGGTGATTTGCTTCGAAAATCCACCTCCTTCCAGCCGTCCTCTAAATATTAAGTCGTGAAAACAGCCATCTCATCACCTGTGGGCTCCCTTCTCATGAACACTGGGTGACAAGACATTAAGAGAGCAAACAATCCTTCAAACCTAAGACACGGTGAAGTGTGTGTGGTCCCACAGGATGGCAGAGGAGTGTCAAAGTGCCGGTTACACAAAACATACCCTCAGAAACAGTATTCAGCCACTGCATCAACCAGACATCCTGTGATACAGGCGGGGCGGGATGGTTCAGATGGGGACCTGGAGTCTGGACTGTCCACCTTTCTCCAGGCTTCAGCCTCAGTTAGGATCCTCAGTTCTCTGACCAATTACAACATCAACCCCAAGAGCCAAATTGGATTCTTCCTGAGAAAAGAAACCGTAGGCTGCATCATTTCCCTGCAGATGCTTATTTTTTTAATACAGTAAAAATGCTGAGCGGGGCAAGGCTTTTGTCAGACTGCAGGCTTTAAAGAAGCATTTAATTCAATCTGGCACCCCAGACGGAATGTAAATCTGCCACAGAGTGAAGCTGATGGGCAAATATATGAGATGCTTTAGCCCAAGTATTTAATCCAAGTACATCACACGACCAATCCATCAACCCTGAAATAAAAAACAGCATGTAACAGATGTATTTAAGCAGGGAAGAAAAGACCAGCAGAATATCCTGTCTCGCTCCTTTCTCAGTTCTGCATAAGTAAAACTGATTCGCCTGCTCTTCTGGAGAAGGCCCCAAGTTTAGTGCTCCGTGCAAAATGTTTCAGAAGTCTGTCACCTGTTTTTTCATTCTCTTTGAGATGTCACCGTCTCAGACCAGTCTCTCGGGTCATTCCAAATTATTATAAATTCATTAGATGCAGAAGAGTCTCGCCACCAGAAAAAAATTAATGGCAATGCAATCTATCTTGAAATTTCAGTGTGTGGTAGTCTGTTGTTGTAGTTTAAAAATAAAGCGACGGAGGCACCTGGGTGGCTCAGTTGGTTAGGCTTCCGACTTCAGTCATAATGTCGCGGTTCTTGAGTTCAAGTCCCTCACCAGGGTCTCTGCTGTCAGCGCAGAGCCCGCTTCGGGTCCTCTGTCCCCCTCTCCTGTCTGTTCCCCCTACCCTGCTCTTTCTCTCTCTCTCTCTCAAAAATGAATAAACATTAAAAAAAAGAAAGAAAGAAAGAAAGCAACTACAAAAATGTATGAGATGAGCTCCTTAACACCAGCCATGTTTAAGTTTTAAATAAGTCAGTCTATCAGGAAAGGAAAAGGTGCCCAGAAGCCTGTGCTATGAAGCACTGTGGTAGGTTAAAGATGGCCAAAGACTTTATGACAATTCCTATCAAGATGTGAGGTCTCTGCTCCCTCCCCTTGAACTAGGGTGGCTTCTGGGACTTTTTGGACCAAAAGAACATGGTGGCAGTGATGCCCCACCAATTTCTGGGCACAGGCCCTTGGAGACTGGCAACCTCCACTACTTCTCTAGGAACCCAGCCAGCATACTGAGAGAGGCCCACGTAAAGACGAATTGAAGCATCTAGCCGAGCTTCCAGCTAATAGCCAGGACCAACTTGCACCATATGGGTGCGCCATCTTGGAAATAGATCCTCCAGTCCCAACTGGGCTCCCCATGTGGAGTGGAGATGAGCTATCCCTGCCGAGCCCCACCCAAATGTCATACTTGGGAGGAAAATGATCCCTGTGCTACGCCACTAAGTTTTGGGGTGGTTTGTTACACAGCAATAGATAACAGGGATAGTCACCCCAGGGTGGCTATGAGGTGGCTCCAGTGAAGGTACACTTATAAGAGCAGATACAATATTTGTAATAGCAACTTTGGTTTGTTTATGTTTATTTATTTTTGAGAGAGACAGAGACAGAATGCGAGTGGGTTTGGGGCAGAGAGAGAGGGAGACACGGAATCTGAAGCGGGCTCCAGGCTCCGAGCCGTCAGCACAGAGCCCGACGCAGGGCTCCAACTCACGAGCTGTGAGATCACGACCTGAGCCGAAGTCGGACGCTCAACCGACTGAGCCACCCAGGCGCCCCTGTAATAGCAAATGTTAATAAGCTTTTTGTAATTACAAAGATAATTACAAAGCACACTCATCGAAAAACTCTTGGTAAAATATAGCTATGGTATTGCACCATTTAATATGCATATGCTGAGGGATCAATGAAAAAGAAAAGTGGAGGGCGCCCGGCTGGCTCAGGCAGAAGAGCATGCAACTCTTGATCACAAGGTCATGAGTTCGAGCCCCACGTTGGGTGTAGAGATTAAATAAATAAAAATAAGTAAATAAATAAATAAATACTTTAAAAAATAATTGTAAGAAAATAAATAAAAGTGAAGGAAAGAGAAGCACGAGCCAGTTAAATAAAGGAAGCGAGTCCATGGAGACTCAGCCCTTGTTATGTGCTTGCCTGAAACTAACTGGTGGAAACTCAGGAGTCTGATGTCCGTCTTTGCCTCAGTAAAACCACAGGTAGCCTGCTAACTATCGTACATTTGTGCGCATCAGCAAGACAACCCAGTATTCCACTGAGATCAAACGCTCTGCACTTGAAAGGGACTTTCGCCTAGGCAAAACGAAACTGGCCCAGCACAACTTTTTTTGATCAAAGGACTCTCCTCCAGCATCAAAGTCTTCCCAACTTTGTCAGGCATGAATTGATCAAGAAGGGATATGGCAAATGGAAGGATTATTGGACTTGAGTCAAAGAGCCCTCACTGCCTGCACGTTTGTGATCCACACGCCTTCCTTTGGAGAACCCACTCAATGTCCACCCAACTCTATGGGACCACCCATCACAGTGGAGGCAGGGAGTGGGGGTGAGGGGTAGTCAGACACATAATGCAGACTGGCCAATCGGAGACTGCCCTACAGTCGGACATGTGACCCAAACAGGTCCAATCAGAGTCTTTCCTGAGACCTGACGGATGGACACTGGGAGGGAGAGGGACTTTCCTATTTTCAGACTGTCAACCCAAAGCTGGACTTCTTGTGACTGGTAGTAGGCATCTCTCCCACGACATGGAGAATGAAATCAACATGATGAGGAAATCAAAACAAGCAATGGAAAGCCCACAGAGCTCCCCAACATTATTTGGGTCCTGATCCCACTGTACCTAAGCTAGCTGCATCCCTGAACATGCCAGTTATGTGAGCTAATAAGTCCCTTTTCGTGAGCTGGTTTGAGTTGGTTCCTGACCTTGCTGGGTGAACTGTGGAGACCGAGCGGCCATGGGGCCTCGACCCAGCCCCTCCCAAAAGTCGCCAAAGGTTCTTGGTCTTGTCACAAGAAGAATTCAAAGACAGACATGCAGCACAACGGACACGCAACACAAGCAGGAAGGTTTATTAAAAGGAAAGTACGCTATTGAGATGTGAGCTCCAGCAAGCTCAAGAGAGAGAAAGACAGCTGTGTCCCTGGGGTTTGGGTTCCTATCTTTTATCGGCAGTTGGGAACTAGGGGGCAAAATATTCATTACTTGCAGCAGAGAAACAGGGTTTCACACTTTTTCTTCCTAATATGGTCAGAGGTTTCCTGTTACGGCGCACGCCTGCCATCTTGAGCCTGTCTGCTTTGATCTGGCTTCTTGTGGCATGCTGCCAGGACAGGGCCCTGACAGCTGGCCACAACTTCCTCCTTGCTGGCCTCCAGGTATCTTGTTTGAACCTAACTGCCTACTGTAACGCGGAAGAATCCTGACTAACCCAAGCCTCAAAGAGGGCCATTCTTGGGGACAGGGTTAAGGGACTTCCATTCATACACCAAAACTGAAGGACCTCTCACTCCATTCTTCTTTCTCTCTCTGTCTTTTAACACACATTTGCTGAATGCCAACCATGTTCAGGCTCAGGGCTAAGCAGAGCATGCAACTCTTGATCTCAGGGTTGTGAGTTCCAGCCCCATATTGGGTGTAGGGATTACTTATAAATAAAATATTTTTTTAAGCAATAAAGTAATAAAATCTTAAAAAAAAAACTTTTACTGGGCATCTAGGGCTAAAATGGAGAATAAAAGAATCAGAATCCCTTTCCTCATGGAGTTCATAGTCCAACAGAGAAAACAGACCATACACTTAAGCAGTAAGAGTCCTCAGGATACAGAAAGTAGAGCGGGGCTGAGGGATTACATAAACTCCTTGCCCTGATCTACTTCCATTTCCACCTGTGATACTGTGACTCAAAATAAGAAAAATATATTTGGTTTTCATCTCCATTTCTGGCACAGAGCTCCTAAAACCCTTGGAATTTCCTAAGTGACAAGAGCAATAAAGGTGTCTTTTGCTATTCAAACCAAGGCCCTATGAGCCACCCTGGAGTTTCTGTTTATGTGGGGACTTTTGAAAAACCCCTAAGGATGAGAGCTGGTTGCTGGGGGAACCATCCAGGTGATCGGAGGACTGGAACTTTTAGCCCCACCCTCTCACCTCCGGGGAAGGAGAGAGGGGCTGGAGATTGAGTACAACCACCAATAACCAGTGATTTCATCCATCGTATCTTTGTACTGAAAGTTCCATTGGGGCGCCTGGATGGCTCAGTCAGTTGAGCGGCCGGACTCTTGATCTCGGCCCAGGTCATGACCTCACAGTTCGTGACAGCGAGTGGAGCCTGCTTGGGACTCTTTGTCTCCCTCTCCCTGCCCTTCTCATGCACTCTCTCTCTCTCTCTCTCATAAATAAAAAAACAAACATTTTTTTAAAAGAAATTTCTTATCAAATATATTCACTAGTATTTTTTTTATATGTACACAAGACATATATTAAATTTTCTTTAAATAAATCAAAAGGATGGGCATCTGGCTGGCTCAGTAGGTAAAGCATGGGACTGTTGATCTTGGGGTAGTAAGTTCAAGTCCCATGTTGCATGTGGAGATTACTTAAAAATAAAATCTTTAAAGGGGCACCTGGGTGGCTCAGTCAGTTAAGCATCTAACTTTGGCTCAGGGCATTATCCCACAGTTTGTGGGTTAGAGTCCCCGCATCGGGCTCTGCGTTGACAGCATGGAGCCTGCTTGAGATTCTCTTTCTCTCCCTCTCTCTGCCCCTTCTGTGCACTCTCTCTCTTTCTCTCAAAATCGATAAGTAAACTTAAAAAAATAAATATGATCTTTAAAAATCAATCAATCAGTCAAAAAGAACTCTTTCAATAAGCATAAAATAAGAACTGTAAGTGATGAGAAAAATGGTTTCATTATTCCGGGGTCAATCAGAAACACAAGCTACACAACACATTTCAGATGAGGACAATTAATATAGAGAATTTGTTGGGGGCACCTGGGTGGCTCAGTTGGTTAAGCATCCGGCTTTGGCTCAGGTCAAGATCTCACAGTTCATGGGTTCGAGCCCTGCGTCGGGCTCTGTGCTGACAGCTTCAGAGCCTAGAGCCTGCTTCGGATTCTGTGTCTCCCTCTCTCTCTGCCCCTCCCCTGCTCATGCTTGCTCTCTCTCTCAAAAATAAATAAAACTTTATATATATACATATATATGTGTGTGTATATATATATATATATATATAGAGAGAGAGAGAGAGAGAGAGAGAGAGATAATTTATAATATAGGCATTGAGGACCAAAAAGGCAAAGGGAACACAGAGATAACTCAGGGACAATATGTGCAAACCCAGCAGCATCCCTGCCACCTCGGGCCGGAACCCAGACCTCTGAAAAGGAGGCGCGACTTGCCTAGTGTCGGTACCTCTCGAGGCATATGATGAATCCAGTTCTGAGGTCCCGAGGAAAGCTGGAGGCTGGAACCAACAGCTGCCGCCTGGGAGAGGAGCCAGTGCTCTGGACAGTAGTAAGAACGGGAAGCAAAGAGGAAGGAGCAAGTCCCTTCTCCCTCCTCCCGCCTTCTTGTTTCCCTCCAATGGCCCTGAGTGGCGGAAGCTGGCCAACAGGCAAAGGCACGGTGTAGCTCACAGGTCTCTCTCTAGTGCTGTCATCACAAAGCACAATATGGCAGAGTGGATCTGGAGTGGAGAAACAAAGCTTAATAAGAGGCACAGCGGTGGTCTTGTTTCTTAGTGACACGTGAAATGATTGCGCAATGTGTATCTGATGGCCCCTTAGGGTCTCTGAAATAAGGGAGCTAAGCTATTAATATGGTGGCCATTGCAAGACCCAAACCACGAGTGATGGACAAAAGATGCGCTTAGTCCTCCCCAAACGCAACAGTCACGATGACCAGTGCAGAGCGGGTACGTGGTTCCGCAGAGTGAGGGACTCAAACTCCTACCATTTTTCTCCACCATTTTCAACAAAGGACCTGAACACCGTGGTCCAAAGTAGTTACTCCAGCTCCAGCCGACACACCCACATTCCAACTAGAGAGAAAGGGATGGCGTGCCCCCATCCTTTTATTTATTGTTTTTTAATTACTTATTTATTTAAAGTAGTCTCTACACCCAACATGGAGCTCGAACTCACGACCCCCAAATCAAGAGTCGCACACTCCCCTGGCTGAGCCAGCCGGGTGGCCCCATGCCCCATCCTTTTAAAGCAGAGGCTGGCAAAGCAGAGGTTGGTGGTAACCCATGGGCCAAATCTGGCCTACTGCCTGTTTGTGTAAATAAAGTTTTATTGAGACCCAGACATGCTTATTCATCTACGCATTTGCCCATTTCTGCTTTTGCGCTTTCAACAACAGAGCTGGGGCGTTGCAGCAGAGACCTTAGGGCCTGCAAAGCCTAAAGTATTTACCATCTGGACATTTAAAGAAAAAGTGTGCTGACCCTTACTTTAAAGGAACAGCCTGGAAGTTGAACAAATGACTTCCATTCCCCCCACCTAGTTACACGGCCAGAGAGGTTGGGAAATGCAGTCTACAGCTAAAAAGCCGGGGCTCGATGTAAAATGTTATTACTGTGTAAGACCACAGTCTCCACCACCCTACCCTTCCATAAAGTTCTGCCCCTGGCTCTCCTCTCTCCTGACCTTCCCATCACCTGAACCACTGAGTGGTCTGAACTCATTTGCTGATACTAGGTGTACTTTATTTTACTGCTTTCTAGAAGTTTCCAGCAACTTCAGCTAATTCTGATAACACCAGCTACCTTCCCAGTAGCCATTCCCTCACTGCTTGCAGGCTAGCAGCTTCCTGATTTTGTTCAGAGTGTATACAGCTAGAGGGGCTCAGGGAAGGTGGGCCCAACTCCAGAGAGCGAACCCTGCCATGGGTCTAATCCATATCCCTTGGCCAGTTACTGGTTTAGAAGAGGCCGTGTCATCCACTACTGGTCAGGCAGAAGTAAGGAGGGTTTCAGGGAAAGATTGTCCTGCCTGATTTTTAAAAGCCACATCACGCGGGATGAGAAACCCACTTGCTTTGGGAGGATTTGATGGAAGGGTAGGACGCTTGCAGCCAGGAGAGCCACGCTGGAGGTGGGAGAAGGCCAAGAAAGTTGCAGAAAAGCTGACCCGGTGCCCTAACATCACTGAATCCTGAATTCATCACCTGAAACTACCTACGTTCAGACTTCTCATTTAATAGGGTAATAAATCCCTACCATTTAAGCCACTTTTGGGTAAGCATTCTGTTTCTTACAGCCAAACGCATCCTCTCTGAAATGTCCTTTAGTGTGCGTGCCTACTATGCACACAGTGTGGGCCTACTATGTGCCAAGAATATTGGCATTTTTTTAAAACAATGGTTCAGGGTTTTTTTAACATTTGTTTATTTTTGAGAGAGAGAGAGAGAGAGAGAGAGAGAGAGAGTGTGTAAGCGAGTGAGGGGTGGAAGGAGAGGGAGACACAGAATCTGAAGCAGCCTCCAGGCTCCAAGCTGTCAGCATAGAGCCCCACGCAGGCTGAAACCCACGACCCGCAAGATCATGACCTGAGCTGAAGTTAGACACTCAACTGACTGAGCCACCCAGGCGCCCCAACAATGTTGGCATTTTAATGCTTACAGTTGCATAAGATTTCAATTTTATACTCATTCTACACATTTAAAGAAACAAGGTCTAGGGGCGCCTGGGTGGCTCAGTTGGTTAAGCGCCCAACTTCAGCTCACGTTATTATGATCTCGTGGTCCGTGGGTTTGAGCCCCATGTCAGGCTCTGTGCTGACAGCTCAGAGCCTGGAGCCTGCTTCCGATTCTGTGTCTCCCTCTCTCTGCCCCTCCCCCACTCACTGTCTTTGTCTCTCTCAAAAAAAATAAACGTTTAAAAATTTAAAAAATATATATATAGGTATCATAGAGTTAGGATTTTTATTAAATCCAAAGGCTATTTTTACAGCATCGTATCCTGGCTCAAAAGAAGAAAAAAATATGTATCTTCTTACTCTTGGCGGGTGTCTCAGTCAGCTCTGATGCCATTAACAAAATACCACAGACTGAGTGGCTTGCACAACAGACATTTAGGTCTCATAGTTATGGAGGCTGGAAATCCAAGATCAAGGGGCTGGTGGATTCAGTTCCTGGGGGAAGCCCTCTTTCTGACTTGTACAGGGCCACCTTCTTGCTATCTTCTCATGTTCTCACATGGCAGAGAGAGAGAGAGAGAGAGCGAGCGAGCTCCGGTCTCTCTTCCTCTTCTTGTAAGTGTAAGGACACTGGTGCCATCATGGAGACCCGACTCTCATGACTGATCTAAATTTAATTATTCCTCAAAGGCCCCACCTCCAAACACCATCACACTGGGGGTTAAGGCTTCAACATACGAATTCGGGGAGGACACAAACGTTCAGCCCACAACGGTGGGCTCTCTGCTTTACATACACATCAGTGGACTTTTGTGGTGGCTGAGAAGAACTGGACCAGGCCCTGGACTCTAGAATACCTGTAAAATGGGGGCACCTGGGTGTCTCAGTCGGTTAGGCATACGGTTAGGCATATGGCATTTCATGGTTCATGAGTTCGAGCCCCACGTCAGGCTCTGTGCTGACAGCTCAGAGCCTGGAACCTGCTTTGGATTCTGTGTCTCCCTCTCTCTCTCTGCCCCTCCCCCGCTCATGCTCTGTCTGTGTCTCGAAAATGAATAAATGTTTAAAAATTTCTTGAATAAAAACCACACAAATTATCCTCAAGATGGAAACTGAAAACAAAGATACTCGAGAAACACCTCTTGAAAACTCTATGAGCTTAGACTGTGGCCCGCTACCTCTCTCTTTGTTGACTTTTTTCTTAAGTGCCTCCCTCCAGCTATGAAATCCTCGGACATGTGGTCACTGAGATGCACCTGTCTCCCACACCTGTCCCCTGCCCAGTGGACCCGAGGGAGCTGGTGCGTCAGGGCCATGCCCAGCTTGCCTGGTCCGCTGAGGAGACTGTGTGAACCACACTGCCACCGTGTGGACACTTCTGCTGACAACGGCTGCTGAGAACCGTTGCTGCCCCGCTCGGCCACCAGCTGGGTTAGAGCCCCATGTTGCATTTCGATGGCCTAGACTAACTGGCTGGTCTGTAGGGATTGGTGGGTGGGAAGAAGAAGCAGACTTGAGTCAGATCAGATCCTTGCTAGGGGCAATATAGCACTTGTAAGCTTCTATCTATCTCCTATTGTTTGGGGGACCCTGGACAAACCACTTAGCCCCCATGTGCCTCATTAGGGGGCACAGACGGGGACTCACAGGGTTGTAGGATTGAGTGGATACGTGTAAGGTGCTTAGAACAGCATCAGGTGTTGGGTAACTCTTCAGTATATCAACAGCTTTCAAACCCTCTGACCACGACCCACAGTAAGAAACACATTGTATATCACAACCTAGGACACACAGACCTAGACATAACACCAACAACTGTTCCAGTCTTTCCTGCAATCTCCCGGCCCCCTATGGGGAAGGCATAATTCTTCCCATTTCTCAGATGAGAAGCCTGAGGCCAAGAGGTGAAGTCACTGTGGGATGAGGATAAACAGGACTGGTCCTCCTTCAGAATTCAAAATGTGAACTGAGCAGGGACATTGGCCTTTCAGAAAATGCAGTGCAAAGGAGGGATAGGATTAGGAGGCGACTGGAAGAGAAAGTGCTGGAGCTTCAGAAACAACAGAAGTGAAAACGGACGAGGGGGAAGCTCCCCAGCCAGACGGCATCTGGCACTAGCAAACACAGCTGGACCAAGGGATGCTGACCTCAGGTGCTCCCACCGTGGATTACCACTGTTGGCTCCAGCCCTGGGCACGGGCAGAGGCAAAAGCGAGAGATCAGACAGGGCAGGGAGGGCCACGCCTGCCCGTGGCTCTCACCTGGCCCCCTGCTGTGGTGGACAATCTATTGAAAGTGGAAGGCTGACACAGCTGGTGATGGCCAGGGGTTGTGGGTCTCTTCCAAAGATTCCCTCACCCACCCCAGAGGACGTGCACGCCAGGGGAGTGAGGGAGCGAACCTGTCAACCGCACAGAGAACAAACAGCGTACTATGGCCAAGACGAAGGGGAAACAAACAAACAACAAAAAACATGGCAGCGATTTGGGAAGGGTATAATGGAGCCACGTGATATGGTGGAGACAATGGGATTTGGGGTAAGAAGGTGTGATTTGTGCTCCTGCTGTCTGTTCATGGGACAAATAATCACGGAGCACGTGCTATCATGCACCAGGCCTGGAGATAAGCCATAGAGAGACAGATGGACCCTTTGGGAGCTGACAGTACAGTGAGGAGTGAGGAACAAAGAACAGACAATATTTTGTAGTTTCCGCACCAGTAGCCCGATCCCCACCGCTCTGGTCTGTGATCGCTGCACTTTGGGGAACTGTGCATCCCCCTCGTAGCTTTGCTCAGTGTCCGTGGTATCTTTGCGGACTTCCCAACCCCAGAGTAAGTTTTTCTGCCAAAATGAGAGGTTCTTGGTGCCTTCTAGACTTTCCACACCTCCCAACGTGGGAGGACTGTGAAACTTTCCACAAGACTGCTTCCCTGGCCTCTCCATCCTTCTGGTGTTGGTTTTTCTGGGTTTGACACAAGCCCACGAGATGTCCTCCAAAGCCTCTGACGGTCTACCCATCTCCTCTCCAGCCCACTTTAGTTAGACTGCATCACTGTGAGGCCACCAGCCCTTTCGTCTGAATTCTGTGAATCTCCACCCGGCCTGCCTGTGGGTGGAACCTGGACGGTACTGTCACCCTCCTGTCATCTCCCCCCACATCCCGGGCACTGGCTGTTTTCTGTGAAACTGGGAGTGAACACGTTCGGCTTTGAACTGGCCCTGAGGAAATGGGTCAGGAGTTGTGTGGGCAAGAGGGAAGGCTGAGAGCCATTGGAAAACTAAGAATGAATTTTGTTTTAGATTTTTTATTTTTAAGTAATCTCTATACCCATCTCTATCTCACAACCCTGTGATCTAGAGTCACCTGCTCCTCCAACTGAGCCAGCAGGGTGTCCCGAATTTTTTTTTCTTTTTAACATCTTTCTGTATTAGTAATAAATGCAGTGGAGACAAAACAGACAGTAACAATACAGAGTGCTGAGTGTGGTGGCTGATGTACAGAGGCACAGGGGCTGTGGAAGGTCGAAGAAGGGCATCTCCCCCGCTAGAGAAGGTTCAGGAAAGGGTCTCCAGAGATGATGCCTAGTCTCTCCCTTGGAGAGTAGAGGACAGCGCCTTCCGGTCATAGAGCAACTACAAAATCCAGGGACGGGAGCGACATTTAAGCACACTCTGGAGCTGTATGGGATTCCCAGTGGCTGGACTAGACTGAAACGGAGGTGTAAGAAGGGGCTGTGCCAATTTACCTGCCTTGTGACCTTGGGCAAGTCACGTAACCTTTCTATAAACCGCTCCCTGAGATATCCAAAGACAGTGTTTAATAAACATCTATCGAACATCCTCGGAGTCAGGCACTGTATCAGATTGGTGGGCAGATGGAGTCAAACAAAAGCTACAAATTCCTACTCTCAGGAAGCATAAAGTCTAGGGGGGAGAGGCAGACACCCACAATGTGTTACATAAGAGTTTCGAACAAAGCACTACAGAGAAGGAAACAATTACTGCTGCTCAGAGAAGTGATGAGTAGGTGTTCCGCCAACGGGAGAGAGAAAAGAGCATTTAAATTAAGCATAAGGCAAGGAGGAGGGAAAAGGCAGTGATGTATTCATAGACCCGCCAGGCCACGAGTGGTTGTAATGTAAGGTAGAGGGTGCGGGGGCGGGGGACAAGAGATGGCTGTGACTCCAGCCTGGGCCACACAGATACTTAGCCCCTGTTGTCCACGCCAGCGACGGTGGGTGCGAAAGGAAGGCCCAGGCTCAAACAAGTTCACGGGTCCCCACACCTTACCCGGGGCCTCAAAAGCAGGCCGAGTACCACCACCACCTGACATCTTGTCCAAGCCCAGTTCTCCAGCAACTCCGGAGACAGGCTTGAACCACGCCAGCCTTTCATGTCACGTATTGGGAAACCGAAGCCCCCCCCCCCCCCCCCCGGGCCAGGGTGACTTGTCCAAAACCACAAGCGGGTACAGTTGCGTGTGAAAGACAAGGGCCACAAAGCGTCCTCTTTACTCCCAGTCGGGGTCTTTTGCCCCTAACCGGCACTTCCGCCTTCAAAGAGCTTAGCTGCCTCATCTGTAAAAAGGAGGAAAAGAATCTCCCGCACCTGTAATTTTCGGAAGACACTGAGGCAAAGGGGTGGCGGGTGGAGGAGTCTGCAAAACCCGGAGCCACGCCTCCCTCCCGCCCTTTCGCCCTTGGGTAACTCCCTCAAGCTCCCACCTCCTTCCTCCTCCTCTTCTTCCGGACCCTCCTCGAGGGCCCGCCTGCCTTTTTCCGGCCCCTCCCCGAGGGCCGCCCCTCTTCCGGTCTTTCCTCAAGGACCCGCCCCCTCTTCCGGTCACTCCCCCCCCCCCGAGGGCCCGCCCCTTCCCCCGGTTTTCCCTCCCAAGGACCAGCCCCCTCTTCCGTTGTCTCTTCCCGAGAACACCTCTCTTCCGGTCCCTAACTGAGGCTCCACCCCTTCCGCTGTGCCGTCGTCCGTCATCCCCATTGGTGGAAAATCCAAGCCGCCCTCGAGTTGCGGAGAGCCGTCCTCCAGGTTGTCTGTCCCCGGAAGTGATGCTCGAAAGGCCCTCCCCCGAGGAAGTGACGGCAGGAGTGCCCTTGACTGACGGGGAGGGCCGGGCCGTGCATCCCTCCGCTCGCGCTGCAGGGAGGTAGGAGGCTCGTGGGGGTGGCTCTAGGTGGTGTCGCGGCGGAGGCAAGCTCCGGGTCTGTTCCTGCGCTGGCCGGCGGCCGACCGGGCGAAGGCCCCGGGCGGGGGGACCTGTCCTCCGGAGGGCCGGGATCCCCGGCGGCGTCCGATTCCCCAGTCCCTCAACGCATGTCCCTTCTTTTTTATTCCCCCACACACACTCCGGGTCCGGAACCTCTTGGTTCCCCCCACCTTGAATTGTTGCGATTCCTCTTTTCTGATCCTTTGATAACTCCCTTGTGCCTTAATTTCCCGTTAGAACACTCATTAAAATGAGTAATAAAGAATCTGCAGACGGCCTTGGGTTCCAGTGTTGACTCTCATTTAATAGGTTACTTTGGGCGTGTCACAATTTACCTGAGCTTCGGACTCCCTATCTGTAGTGTGAGCAGTACTGTAGAAACTTCCTCCTGGGTGATCTGGGAGAACTAAGGCCCCCTTGGCCCTTGGCAGGTTCTCCATGAATATATGTTCCTCCCTCCCTTCTGTTATAATTCTGAATATCCTGATTTCTCTTTTGTCATCAGCCCAATTTCCGAGTTGTGTTATGTGACTCCTGCTTTTTGATTTTCATTCTTCACTTACCTCTATTCTAGAAATCGTTTTTTTTTTTAGGTTTATTTATTTTGAGAAGGAGAGAGAGAGAGAGAGAGAGCATGCGCCCACGAGCGGGGAAGGGGCAGAGAAAAAGAATCCCAAGCAGGCTCAGCACTGTCAGCCTCGAACCTGTCAGAACTTGAACCCATGAACCGTGAGATCATGACCTGAGCGGCAACCAAGAGAGTTGGTCACTTAAACACTGAGCCACCCGGGCGCCCCCTCCTCTAGAAATCTTACATATCATTTCCTGGAATTCTTCCGGCCCTGAATGTGGAGCCCCCCAGTTCTCCCCAAATACCTTTCTTTTCCTGCAGTGTTGACTTCTCGAACTGTTCCTGCCTCTTTCCCTCACAGATGGCTCAGCGACTTCTCCTGAGGAGGTTCCTGGCCTCCATCATCTCCAGGAAACCGCCTCAGGGTCGGTGGGCACCCCTCACCTCCAGGGCCGTGCGGTGCAGTCCTGGTGACCTCACAGTAACACCCAACCAAGCCCGGTCAATATACACCACCAGAGTCTGCACAACGACCTTTAATATCCAGGATGGACCTGACTTTCAAGACCGAGTTGTCAACAGTGAAACACCAGTGGTTGTGGATTTTCATGCACAGTGAGTCCCAGGGGTCAGCAGAAGACTGGGGTGTTGCTCGGTCAGGTATTTACTGAGTACCTGCTGTGTCTCGTACCGTGTTCGATGCTTCTCAGATGTAGTCTCCTTACAAAGGCTGGTAAGACCCAGTCCCTGCCATCAAAGATTGAGTGCAGTCTGGTAAGACACACACTAGTAAACAGTCCTCAAAGCTCCCTGTCATTGGTGCTGAGAAACACTCACGTTCTGTATCTCGCTGCCCAAATGGCTGAGTCCCCTTCAGCTTGGACCAAAGCAGGAAAAATAGGGACCATCCCATCATCTGGTTTGTGGGGTGTATATCAATTCCTGGCCCTGCGGATAGGTTGATGTTTAACATCTTGCCGCCCAAACTGGGAAGGGCTGGCAAAAAGTTATCAGGGTCCCCACAGTGATATCCCAGCATGCAGGGGACGGGCAGGGTTTTCTTTCCAGTGCTGTACAAGTGTGTTTTAGGGAGACTTAAATGCCTCTAGCCTTCTAATTGTTAGCTTGGCCTTCTCATTTCCAGACTTTGGGTCCTAAGCAGCCACCTGGCTACCAAAGAACTGGACAGACCTGGCATAGCCTGAGTTAACAAGCTGGGAGGCCTTCCGGACAAACGTCAGGCAGATTGTTTTGCCTTCTTTCCCACTCTCTCTGACTCACCACATTGCCTTGGTCAGGCCGTGTGACCTCCTTGTGCCTCCCTTTCTTCTCACAATAGGAGATAAGCTCTTGCAGTCTGGGTTTTTAGGTGTTGTGAGTTCCTTAATTGAAATCTCCGAAGGGAAAGCGTTTTCAAGGCTGAGCATAAAATAGGGGTCATCAGCCAGGGGTTCGTGGAAGGCGGAGCTTTCTACCTCCCCTGTATAGTGAGCACTCCAGAGAGGACTTCCCAAATGAGTGATAAATGGGATGATGCTTCATTTCCTTCGACGAGGAAGTAAGACAGTGAGCTTGTTCATTTAGCGCCTGGCACTGTCCCTAGTGCTCCGGAGATGACAGCCTGTTCCCAAAGAGCTCACCACCCGAAGGGGAACAGCTGTGATCGGTACCGTGCTAGCACTTGACGCGGGGCCTGTGGGATCCCAGGATAACCAGGGCTGGAGGAAGACATTTGGAACACAACCTCGGGTTGCAGTTCCCGTGAGCCGCTCGCCAGATCTGGGACCACGCACATGTTCCTTAGCTTGTGTGCTCCTCAGTTTCTTAGGAAGGCGTGTTCTTTTCCTTTGTGGGGCTGAGGGTTCTGGGCAGTAAACGCTGAGAAGGCCCTGGCGCAGTGACTAGCATGTCGTAGAAGCTCCCTAGCCACAGGTCTGTCCTCCCTGTAGTTGTGGGTCCGTGAAGCATCTAGAGTAACCCTGCAGCTTATAGAGTATGTTTATTCATGTTGCCTTAGTAGATTTCTCGTCGCTGCTTGGAGAGACATGGTCTCTCTTTCTCAAAAGAGGAAACCGAGGCCCCAGAACAGTGAGCTGATAGGTGAGGAGTCTTTGTTGGAACACAAACCTTTTAACTTCACATCTCATATTTTTTTCTGTGACAGTGCAATTCTCTTATATCTATTGAAATAACCCTTATAAGAGTCTTCTGATGAAGACTGTGATTTAGAAGCCCAGGACCCCTGGAAATTCCCCCGCTGCAGAGTTCTGGCTTTATCATTTGACCTGTTGACATTACAAGTTAATATTCAAACACTGTAAACGGAGCTAATAAGGGCAAAAGGCCCCTCAGAAAGATGTGGGTCAAGGGAAGTTTCTGGGGAGGCAGTAAATCGATTGCTGAGCACTCTTGTGACTGGATGCTTCCTTTCTCCCCTTCTGAGGTGGTGTGGCCCGTGCAAGATCCTGGGGCCAAGGTTAGAGAAGGTGGTGGCCAAGCAGCATGGAAAAGTGGTGATGGCCAAGGTGGATATTGACGACCACACAGACCTCGCCCTAGAATATGAGGTATGAATCGGCAGGGGATTGCCACAGTGCAGCTGGTGTGAGGGGTGCTTGGGCCCTAGGATAGCAGGTGCGGGACACATCTTGGGGACCACCAGGCAGCCCGGAAGAAGTGTCTCGGTTTTTCCTAGAGCTCTCAGGAATTCAGAGCCCTTTGCAGATGTGACTCTGTTGACCCTCTGAGCCGCTTGTCTGTTTACCCACCTTTAGGAAGTGGAGTGTATGATCCAAAACACCAGGTTATTGTCTGGGAGTCTTGGGGCACTGACGCACTCCTTCGTTCATGTTTTCATCCACGCACATATTCCGTCAGCCGTCGTTCGGGAGCCGCGCAGTGAGCCAGGCATCCGTGATTCTGGCACAAAGAAGATGAACACCTTGTGTCCAGCACCCCTAGTCTAGCCTAGCAAGAGAACAACAGGTAGACAGGTCATTTCAGCGTACGGTGAGAGGTGCTGAAAGCAGAGGTGCACAAAGGAAGAAGGGACTGATTGTTGGGGTCGGGGGAGGGAATGCTTCCGTTTTGGGGGACCTCTGACTGGGGCCATGAAGGATGCGCAGAGAAGAAAGGCCAAGAGCACAGCACACACTGAGACAGGGTAGTCTAATGCATTTGGTTGGTCTCTGTGTGCATTTAACAGATGTGTGTTCAGAGTCTCTTAAATGCCAGGTGCTGTTACTTGGTTGTCGATATGACAATGAACAAAGCTAACCCCCTCCCCCCCCCAAAAAAAAAGGGGATCGGCACACTTTTTCTCTAAAGGACCAGGTGGAACATACTTGAAGCTTTACAAGGCATTGGTCTCTATTGCAAAAACTCAACTGCCATTGAAAGCAGCCAGGGACAGTGTAGAAACAAATGGGCATACTTGTATGCCAGTAAAACTTTATTTACACAAACAGGCAGCAGGCTGGGTCTGGCCTATGGGATCCCTGCTTTAGGTAATAAGTGCTGTGGAAACAAATCAAGAAAATGAGGTGGGGCTGAACATGGGGCTGGGGAGGGTTTCTCTTTTTTTTAATGTTTACTCATCTGAGACAGAGTGTGAGTGGGGGAGGGGCAGGGAGAGAGGGAGACACGAAATCCAAAGCAGGCTCCAGGCTGCCATCTATCAGCACAGAGCCCAACGCGGGGCTCGAACCCACAAGCTGTGAGATCATGACCTGAGCTGAAGTCGGACGCTTAACCGACTGAGCCACCCAGGCGCCCCATGGGAGGGTTTCATTTTGGAAAGGGTGTGGGGGCACCTGGCTCGAAAGAATATGTGACCCTTGATCCTAGGGTCATGAGTCCAAGCCCCATGTCGGGTGTGGAGCTTACTTTTTAAAAAATAAATAAAAATAGAAATAAGTAAATAAAAAATAAAAGGGTGGGTTAGGGAAGGTCTCTGAGAAGCTGACATCCGAGCAAAGACCTGGAGGGAGGAAGGAAATGAAGCAAGCAGCTCTTTGGAAGAGTAATCTGAGGCAGAGCAGACATCAAATGCAAAGGCCCTGGGGTCAGGGTGAGCACAGTTTGCTCACAGAATAGCAGTGCCTGTGTGCCCGGAGCAGGAAATGAGTGGGGTGTGGGGGCATCTTCTGGGCCTCAGAGACCACAACAGCTGGAGAAAGGGGAGAGATGTACTGCGGCTGGATGGCCAGCGTGGGGAACTGAGCAGAGAGTGAGAGCACAGGCCACTGGGGGAGTTGACTGTGGCCAGACGGGAAGGGGTGCTGATCGAGTTTGTAAGTCCAGGCTCAGCGCCCCCCCCCCCGCCCCCACCCGAGCCCAGCTCAAGTCGAGATGCCGCCTCCAGCCAGTCCCCAAGGGGATGGGGATGCGCATAGGCTGGCTGCCGGCTGCACTGGGGTGGCAGTGATCCCCCCGCCAGGAAATCAGGCTGCCCCAACCAGAGGGAAAGGAAATAGATGCCGGGCAGGCAAAGCCACCGATGGTCACTGCAGATGAGTGAGGGGGTGTAGGACTGCCTGTGGCGCTGAGTGACTGAGGGCGCCTTACGAGGGCTGGCGCAGGGGAGAGGGATGAGTTACTACTTTGATGTTCTGTTTTGTCTTTTTTTTTTTTTTTTTTTTTTTTAAGTAAACAACGTCCCTATTTGGGGCCCGAACTCACAACCCTGAGATCAAGAGTGGCATGCTCTACTGACCGAGCCAGCCAGGCATCCCAAGTTGCTGTGTTTGAAAGCTCTCTCACGGAGCGTTCAGTCAAGGGGGTACTTACTGGCCATTCAGATGCCCCTACCTTTCTCCTACTTGTCCGTCCCTCCCCCAAGGCCCGCGGCAGCTGTGGGGGTGAGCTGAGGGCTGGAGCTCCCAGGACATTCCCAGGGCGAAGGGCGGGCATAAGATGTCTTCGGCTAACTCCTGCCGCCATGCCAATCAGCCCCAGCCAGTAGAACTTTTTAGCAGACATGCCCTGAGCGCCAGCCATGTTCCAGGAACCGTGGTTAACCGGTACAGATGTGAAGAATAATCCGGTTCCTGCCAACAGGGTGCCCCCCGGGTGGTGAGGTTCCCAAGACCACCCCCACCTGCATTCCAGGGAGCCTGGTGGTTAGGGCTGGGCACTGAGGTCCTGTGGTCAAGCCTGGAAAGTGTATGTGGACTTGGGTCCTCTTGTAGGACCTTCTCACTCCTCCCTCTGTCCACTGTCCAGATCTCATGGGTCACATCAGCTGGTCCCAGCCTCCTTGTTTTGCCAAGCCCTGTTTTGCCAAGGTCACTGCAGGGCTGAGGAAGCTCCAAGAGGGACTTTCCTGACCCCCTTTCCTTCCTTCCTTCACACCTGTTCTTTTGGAGGAGAGCCAGAGGACGAAGACGTTTCAGCTGAGAGATCCAGGGTACCTCCCGGGACAGCTTCCTCCTTTTCCGAGTGTTGGATGAACATGTGGTAGAAACTGCTTTAAATGGTGTTCAGGGAGGGGCGCCTGGCTGCTCAGTCCACAGAGCATGTGGCTCTTAATCTCAGGGTCCTGAGTTCAACTTCCACGTTGGGCTTGGAGCCTACTTTTAAAAAAGGAAAAAAAAATTGTTTTCAGGGAATTTGGTCCCTCTCTCCAGGCTTTCCTGAACCTCCCCTCGTGCCCAGCACATGCCCTCGGGGCAAGTCTCCTCCCTCAGGCACCACACTTCTGCTTCGCTCAGCTGACCACCCTGGACCCCCACGGTCTCCCAAAGGACAGGGAAGGGAAAGACTCGGGGCTTCAGTAGTTTTAGGGTACCCCACCACCACCACCACCCGATCGTGCACTGCCCTGGCTTGGCCAGACGAAAAGCTCTCTGCTCTCCGTCTCCTCGTCCCGGCTGCCTGGCTGGGCATTCCGTACAGACCTTGCCAGCTACTGGGGGCAGAGAGTGCATCCAGATGTGGACCCTCGAAGCTTTATGCTTTCCTCTGGCTTCACACTTGGAGCTGTTACTCTTTTATTTTCTCCTCGTATGGAGAAGGCCCTTTAAAAAGCATTAGGAAAACAGCCAAGTAGTTAATCGGGGAAAGTCAGCTGTCATCTTACTGCCCCAGATACAACCACTGTCACCATCTTGGGTGGTGTTTTAAACTCGTTTAAGGTTTCATTTGAATTATTTTTCCTTTTAATGTTTCGTATAACCCCATAGTTTACTGAGTATTACTATTTCATATTATTATGAATACGTAGCTAGAAGCGATCGTTACCGTATCTCCCCGCTTTGCAAGTATTCTAAATCAGTGCTTCGCAAACATGAATACGATCTGGGATGTTGCTTAAAAGCAGATTCTGATTCAGTAGGTGTAGGAAGAGCCCAAGATTCTGCTCTTCCGACCAGCTTCTAGGTGAGCACTGCCAGCAGCGTGGAAGCAAACATCAAGAAGCAAAAGTTGGAAAGTCCTATGCTGACCTTCTGGGGGCGTGCAGGGGTCCCACCAGATGGTGTCCATCTCGTGGGTCTTGACAATGTACACGCATCCGCCATTACAGTTGTGTGCAGAATAGCGTCACCGTCTTACAAATCCCCTCGGGTTCCACCTTTTCCTTTTTTTGCCTCCTCCCCTGGTGCCCCTGACAACCACTGATCTTTTTTACTGTCCCCATAGTTTTGCCTTTTCCAGAACGTCATAGAGTTGGATTTGAGTTTTTCAATAATAGCTTTGTCCCAGAACCCTCCCGTGTCCAAAGGCTTCTCATTTGAAACGTGGAGTGTGACACCACCGGGAGCTTCCCAGGCTGGAGGCTGCCCAGCTGCCCGTTCATCCTCGCCCTGCTGGGACCCGGTAGCTCTTAGGCCAAGGGATGGCTCAGCTTGGTCACAGACAGCAAAGTCAGACAGATCCCGCGACAGATCCCAGCTCCCGCCCTTCCTCATTCAGCGCTTGTGCCTCTGTCTTCTCCTCTTCAGAGCGACCCCACCTCGAGGCAAGAATTTATGAGGTAGCCTACGCAAGCGGTTGGTGTCATTCGTGACCCTTAAAGGAGCCCCCAGTAGGTAGCAGCCTCGGTGACAGTGGTCTTTTCCTTTGCATCAGTTCTGCAGTTAGCTGAGGAGGAGGTGGCCAGCCTCCTGTGACATCTAGCGCTGTGTCTGTCCCTCAGTAGGTCCTCACAGGTGGAGGAGGTTGTGGGGGGAGGAGGGGGAGACTGAGCAGGGACACCGAGCTCAGTCGCACAGGGTGAGCCACTGGGCTGCAGGTTGGTGGGGACGGACCACACACACACACACACACACACCCCACCCTACCCTGAATTCTCAGGGCATCGGGTCCAGCCTGGAAGGCTCCCGGTGGTGTCACAGGGCAGGAGGAGAAGCAGTGCGTCTTCGCACGTCTGTTCATCTCTCTCCTGGCCCCTCGGTCCCTTCAGAGCTGCCAGAGTTGGGAGGGAAGCAGCATTCTTGGTCCACCACGGCCCCTCTTGTACTTGGATCACATTCTACAGGCGTGTGCCAAGGACCTGTGCACTTCCATTTAAGGCCGGGTTTACAAGCAGCAGCCCCTCCTGATTTGTGAGCCCAACTCCGGATCCGCAAAGCCACCTCAGGGGAGGGAAGTCCCATCACACCCCAGGTACCACAGCAGTGTCCCGGAAAAACCGGCTTCCCGCAAGCCCGTTGCTCTGTGCGCCTGTGCGATTTGGACTCACGCTTGGAAGAATGCCCTTGGTCAGTAATGACCAGGCCTCGGAGTGTCTGCGGTACAGCTGACCGCAGTGTGGCTGTGCGCGTGCGTGCACGCATGTGAACACACAGGTGTGATCGTGGTGGGACTCGTGAAGTTCTTGAAAACTGAGTCCCCTCCAGGCCCCATGGTGAGCGTCGTCCCGAGAGGACACGCGAAAGCAATCAGACTACTTCTCGTACGATGACACACAGCTTATTTATTTAGAGAGTGAGAGAGTACACGCGGGCAGGGGAGAGGCAGTGAGCAGGAGACAGAATCCTAAGCAGGCTCTGAGCTGCCGGCACAGAGCCCGATGCGGGGCTTGAACGCTCAAACCGAGAGAGATCATGACCTAAGCCGAAACTGGGAGTCAGATGCTTAGCCCACTGAGCCACACTTAGCCCCTGACACACAGCTTTTATATTGGTTGAAGAAACGGGAGGGGAGGGAATGCAGTTAGTGAGGGCTTGAGCCTGGTGCCTCCGTTGAATGGCTGGATTTGAGGCGCCCTAGCTGCCCTCGCAGGCCACTAGAGGGCGCATAAGACCATAGCTCTGGGGGTGCGTGGCTGGCTCAGTCAGCGAAGTGTGGAACTTTTGATCTCTGGGGTTGTGAGTTCAAGCCCCCACGTTGGGTGTAGAGATTACTTAAGATAAAACCTTGGGGCGCCTGGGTGGCTCAGTCATCGAGCGTTCCGACCTCAGCTCAGGTCACGATCCAGCAGTTCGTGAGTTTGAGCCCCGCGTCAGGCTCTCTGCTGTCCGCACGGAGCCCACTTCAGATCCTCCCCTGTCCCCCTCTGTCTGTCCCTCTCCTGCTCACCCTGTCTCAAAAATAAGCAAACGTTTAGAAATACATATTTTAAATTAAGTTAAAATTAAATCGTTTGGGGCACCTGGGCGGCTCAGTCGGTTAAGCATCTGACTCCTGATCTCCGCTCAGGTGTTGATCTCAGGGTCGTGACTTGAGGCCCTGCGTTGGGCTCCAGCCTGGGGATGGAGCCTACGTGTTCCACGCGTGCACACGCGCACCCCAAACGACTGGGTGTGCGGCCCGGCCGGAGCAAGTTTCTCTGGGCCCTGCCTGTGCCTGGAGACCATAAGAGCCACATTCCGGACCTTTGTACTTCGTGCCACCTCCCCTGCCACAGTCGTGAACGACAAGGACGGGAGCCAGTGGTCGGGCCACGGGCAGTGGCACGCGTGGTCAGCCCCCTGCCGGATGGGTCTGAGGAGCATATCAGCTGCCACCGCGTCAGCCCCAGGACAGCCCTCAAAAGGGCCGGGAGGGACTAACCGGAATAGGGACTTTGTCGTATTACCTGCCGCGTTTGTCCACCCAGAGCCAGTTAGCGGAGGTCAGGGCCTGCCACACAGTCGGGAGCGAGTGGTAGCACCGCCCGAGGTATGAGCTCGGGCCGCTGTGGCCTGCGGTTCTCTCGTAAGTGACCCGTGCACGGTGTGAACGTTCTAACCCCGAAGTCTGGTTTCCCGAGATGACTCACGGGCAGGATGCGCTCAGAATCCCGAAGACGGGGTGTGTTTGTGTAAATTGCTGTTGTTACTTTGTAGTTAACATGTGTAAGAAAAGTCTGTTTATCTTGTTCTGTGTATCCATTTTTTAAAAAAATGTCTACAAACGTCAGGCAGGGAGCCCAGGCGGCAGAAAATGCTAGATGCCAGAGTGCAGCGGGCCTCATTGACATGCCGTGTAATCTGCACAGGTCCCCCGAGGGAACTTGAGAAAATGCTTCACAGGCCAAGAATGTTGCCCCCGACCCCCCTAATAAGTAAACATCGGATCGTGTGTAGCCGAGCCCCTCCTCCCACGCTGTCCAGTCGGAGTCCGTGAGTTTCTGGACCCTGCTAACCGGCCACGGCAGCGAACCGACGTGGCTCCTGCGGTAGACTTTTCTGCCATGCTCTCTGCAGCCACGATTTGTTGAGCGCCACTGCATACCAGGCCCTCTGCCAGGTCCTAACACTCGATGTGCCTGCCAGGCGCAGGGCACCATGTGCATTATCCCACGCAGCCCCCAAGCCCAGCACGAGTGCCGCCGGTGGCTCCGTTCTGCCGATGAGGACACGGAGACAGTGATGAAGTGGCTCCCCCAGAGTGGCCGCTTCCAGAGCCTGAGCTCCTGACCACTCAGCTTTGCATCTGGATCGTTTGTCCTAAACCTTCAAGGGAGATCCTTTGGTCCCCGTTTGACAGAAGAGGGCACCGGGGCCGTGGAGGTGGCGCGGCCTACCCGCGAGGGGCCAAGCCAGGCCACGGACCCCAGTCTCTGGGTCTTCCCTCCTCGGGAAGCTTCTCTGGGCTCCTCAGCCACGCCCCGCCCCCAGCCCCGGCCTGCAGCTGCACGGACGGGTTATTTTCATCTCTCCTGTCATTGCAGCCAAACCACTGGGCCAGTGAGTCAGTCGTGCGGTTGGGGGAGGAAGGGGACCGCGGGGAGCCTGCAGTGGAAAAGTCTTCCCGGCGGGTGGACCTCCAGGCCCCGCAGGACCCCTGCACCAAGAGGAGGGGCCGCGCCCGCCGCCTGGGCCGTCAGTGCCCCGCGGGAGCCACCGGCCTTCTCCACAAAGGCTTGGGAGTGGTGGTCGAGAGGAGTTCACCTCCCCTTGTCTCCTGCACCCAGGTGTCCGCCGTGCCGACCGTGCTGGCCATCAAGAACGGGGATGTGGTGGACAAGTTCGTGGGCATCAAGGACGAGGACCAGCTGGAGGCCTTCCTGAAGAAGCTGATTGGCTGACACGCAGGGAAGAATCCTGGTGGCCCTTGCCCACCTGGGCCCCGGGGTTCCAGGAGGATCCCCGCTACAGCTCAGACCTTCTGTGCTGGC
The DNA here is from genome assembly GCF_018350195.1 of Panthera tigris. NCBI lineage: Eukaryota > Metazoa > Chordata > Mammalia > Carnivora > Felidae > Panthera > Panthera tigris. Next base: position 129,302,703 of record NC_056666.1, on the reverse strand, counting down.
CCTTCCTGCCTCCTCCCTTCTGTCCAGCCCCTGTGGACCCGTGCTTTGGAGACCAGGCCCCCAAACCCTGGGAGCCTCCGGGGCTTCCCGGCCGGCTGACTGCCACTGACCTGGGGACAGCCGTCTTCCCGCCCACTCTCTCTTGTCTGCTCCCACCAGGGCTCGCCTCAGTTCCCCCAGGATGCTGGAGAGAGCCCCAGGCCAGCCAGCCCGCGGTGCGCCAGGCCAATGGCGGCCGCGTGTCCCTGGCCCCTTCCGATCTGCACCCCGGTGCCTGGCCCATCTGCCTCCTACAGTTTTTCTTCCCTGCTGCTGTTTTGTAAAAAAGAAGAAGGAAAGAAGAAACCCAAACAAGTGAGAGTAATATATAATTCTCTCATTTTTTGTAGGTCTGTAATAAAGAACTTTATGTGATCCCTTCTACCTCCTGCTGTGAAGAACAGACCCTGGGCCCCACACTAAATTACCCTGTAGCCACCGCCCCCCACCAAAGAGCCACCTTCCTTCCTTCCCAGGCACGAGGGCGGAGAACATGCACCGGGCAGAGGGAGGGGGGAGTCAGGCCCCTGCCTCTGGAAGCCTCACTGTGAACAAACCAGACCAATAAAGCCAGGGTTTGCTCTGTCGACAGCTTCTGTTCTGTCTGGGCTCCAGGAGCACTTGTGTCCCCTTCCCAGGCTGGCCTGCTGTCCCTGCTTCCTCTGACTCTCCGCCACCCTCTTGCCCTTGGCCAGCCTCTCCTGTTACTAACAGTGCTGTCAGTCGTGGCTGCTGTCCCGGTGCCACCTTCACACACAAGGCAAGAGGGCGCTTCCTGTCCCGTTATGCAGATAAGGACATGGGCTCATAGGGCGCAGAGCCCGGGTTTGTACCCAGGCGTGGTTGCCCCTGGAGCCTGGGCTCTTACAGCCGATCCCCTGGATGCTTCTAGCGCTTCCGTCTCTGCCAACGGGCACAGGGCCACTCCCTGCGGCAAGCCTGGCCCCCTGAGGGAGCTGGGCTGGCTGTTCCCTGTGTGTGCCACAGGACCTCCTCCGCCTCGGCCAGCCTCTCCGCCCCTTCCTGTTCCCGGCTCCCCTCGGCCCGCGGAGCAAGGTGCCAGCCCAGAATGCCCGCCCTCTATCTCCCTCCTGGGGCCAAACAGCCCTTAGGCTCAGTTGCCCAGCCAAGGCGCCGGCATCCTGGGAGCCGTGGGCGCTCAACACCGGGGGTACCCTTGCCCTCGGCCGTGGGGTGCCGTGACCACTCCTGTGTGCTTTGTCCTCGATGGCTCTCGTGTGCCTATTGAAACCGTGTGAGCACCACCTGGGGAAGGCCGCTGTGGCGGAGGCAGGAGAGCCGGGCCGCCCCGGGAGCGCCCAGAACCACAGACCGGGACCTGTCACAGGCGTGCGGAGGCCAGATAAACCAGCACCTGGCAGTAGCGGAAGGAGGCCAAGGGCCGCGGGGCAATGGGCAGTAGCAGCCAGTGCCCGGAGGGCGCTCACGGGGCACCGGGCCTCGTTCTGGGCTCCTGACCCCTCGGTGGCCGCACAGGGTTAGCGTCCTCGTCAACATTCCCTTTTACACGTGGGACCGACTCAGAGGTTGAGGCCCTCGTCCAAGATCACGAAGCCCACGGGCCCCTGGGCCAGGGGTCGAGGCGGGGCAGGCTGCACCTGTACCTCTCCTGTCATCCTCCAGAATGTAGCGTATGATCTGAGTCCCACAGCCCACGGGGCAGACGGGCCGGGCGGCGGCTCACTTTACAGAAGAGGCGCTGATGCAGACATTGAATAACTTGCACAGACGCCCGGTGAGTAAGGTGGGGGCGGGCAGGGCTCGGAGTTCAGGGTCGGGGCGCCGTGACTCCCGCGCCCGGGCCCCTCCCCGCGTGCCCCGCTGCCACTCCTTAAAAGGCGCCCTCTGCCAAGCACTTTCCACACTCATTACCTCACTCCATTCCTCTCTCGTGAGGCAAGCACTATTCCCAAATTACAAGTGCAAAAGCCAGTTCGGAGAAATTGACTTACCCAAGGTCATGTCTAAAAAGTGATGATGCTGGGGCGCCTGGGTGGCGCAGTCGGTTAAGCGTCCAACTTCAGCTCAGGTCATGATCTCGCGGTCCATGAGTTCGAGCCCCGCGTCGGGCTCTGGGCTGATGGCTCGGAGCCTGGAGCCTGCTTCCGATTCTGTGTCTCCCTCTCTCTCTGCCCCTCCCCTGTTCATGCTCTGTCTCTCTCTGTCTCAAAAATAAATAAAATGTTAAAAAAAAAAAAAAGTGATGATGCCACTTGTGAACCCGGGTGGGGGTCCGGCCTCTCCACCCCCGGCAGGTGTGAAAGGCTGGCGAAGGCCTCGGGGCCTGGGGGGCGAGGCCTCTGCACTGCCCCGAGCTCCCTCTCCTTAAAAGGTGTGCCGCGGCGGGAGGTGAGCCGGTGGCCTCGGCCATCCCAGGCTGGCAGGCTGTGCCGGTGCGGCTGTTCAGGCCATGAGTCACTGGCTGCGAGCACAGAACCCTCAGGGTGATCCCATTTGACTCATTCCACAGCGCTGACCTCACCGGGACGCTGCTGGCTCTGCATCATGGCCCCGCTCTTGCCCTTCTGGGTGCCTCCTCGGGCTCCCGGGCTCCGGGGATTGGCGGTGCAGCTACAGGGCCGGGTGGTCCCGCTGCGGGGCAGGGGGGACCGGCGCTTGCCCTCAGAAGCACACACGCCCTCCGGGAAGGCGGGCACGGCCACGTGCACTTGGGGCCCCCCAGACGTCCCAGGGGCGGCATCTATACGTGCATCCTCCCGATGCCTGAGGTCAGGGACGGAAGCTCGTTTGTCGTGCTGTCCGCGTGTTCTCCGCTACAATCCCCTGCGCTCCCTGCCAGGCCGAGTTCTCCCCATTTCTCAGAGGAGGAGACTGAGGCCGGAGTGATGGCCGTGGAATGGCTGAGCCAGCAGGAGGGCGCGCCATCAGAGCGCGCATTTGGATGGGGAAGGAAACCGACCGTGCCCTCCAGAAGCTCGCAGAGCAAGGGGCTGCGGGCCACCCCGGAAGTCTCCCTCGGAGGGGCACCGGGAGGGTGACTTACCCAGGTCACAGCCCATTTGCGATAGGGACGTGAGGCCAAGGGCCCTGACCTCGGCCAGCCCTAACATGAAAATGAGTCACAGCCTTTCCTTCCCTGGGCTTCGGGAGAGGTGGGGAGCACGCCGTGGCTCTGAGGAGGCCAGTCTCTGGGGCCGGGACCAGTCAGGTCAAGGGGATGTTGACCGTGCTGCTGCTGCCCTTCCCGGCAGTCCCTGCCCAGGGCGAGGGGCTCAGCCCCTGCCCCAGACCCCCCGGGGGAAAGTTTCTCCGGAAGGTGAAGGCAGTTCTGGCCAGGCCGCCGGAAATCCCTGATGTGTGGGCCCTGACCTGGGAGGGCCCGGAGAACAATGTTGGGGCCTTGGTGGCCGGCAGGATGCTGTGCGGCCAGCGAGGCCTCCAGGCACGCTGCCCCGGTTCCTCTCCACGGCCTGGAACACCGGCCGCAGGCCTGACCCTGAACCTCGGGCGCCGGCGCTGGCTTCCGTGGCTCCGCCGGAAGCCGGGACCACGGGTGGTTCCAAGGAGCTTCACCTCTCCAGCCACCTTGGGAGCCGAGGGCTGGCAGCGGCCACCCCGCAGTGGTGTAAGGAGGGCAGGAAGAATCAGATCTGGGTTCAAGTCCTGACCCTGCCCACCTACTAGTCGCGTGGCCTGGGGCGCATCGCCGCCCCGTTCTGATGCCCAGCTGTGACATCAGTACAGTGAGGCGACGGTGGCTGGCTCTCTCGGAGGGCACATTAGCGTGCGTCACGTCACTGAGCCTTCTCCACGACCCCGGGACGCCCGGTCTTCTGTCACCACTTTACCGACGAGGAAGGCGAGGCCCAGAGCACTTGAGCCTCAACAGGTGTCGGGGCTCGGCTCTGAACTCGGGCGTGTCTGATGCCCAAGTCTCTGGGTCCTTAGCCATTGGCTCTACTGCTTTCCCTTGGGGACAAGGTGCGGCACCGTTTTGAGCCTCAGTGGCGCCATCTGCAAGCTGGGCCGGTAACCACCACTCCAGAATGAGGTCACGGTGGGGCATGTAGAAGCATTCCGGTCCCTAGCTGGAGCCCAGAAAGTGTCCGTGGCTTTGCCTTCCCACTCCCCCCGCCCCGCCCCTGCCCCACCCCTGCCGCACACCCCCCACCCCCCACCCCCAGTTCCATCTTAAACAGGAAGCACCAGGTTTCCTGAGATAAGGACCCAGCACCTCACCGTGGGTGGGGCCCGTCCTCGCCTTAGGCTGTGGGCATTTGGCTCCCTGTCCTGGCCCCCACCCTGCCGCCACCCCCCTCCTGCTCCAGCGCTGGCTCAGCGGTGCCTGTGGCTCGGGCAGCCCCGAGGAGCTGGAGGTGGTGACCTCACCCTCGGAGAATGCCCACTGGAATTCGCCCTGAGTCTGGTCCCCTGCGCTCCGGGCCTCCCCTCTGGCTCCTGCCTCTAAGCCAGCCGGCCCCCCACCCCCACCCCCCACCGCACGCGGCTGCCAACTACTAATTGGGGGTGAGCTGGTCCCCCGCCGCCTGCCTTCTGGGTAGCCCCAGGCAAGGAGCTGGCTCTCTCTCTCCTCTGCAGCCTTCCTCAACCTCCCAGCAAGGAGGCAGTCCAGCATTGATCCTTGCGCCACCCAAATCTAACCCGCCCAACGCCCACCCGGGGTCGCCACTGTTGTTCCCATTTCACATAGAAGGAAACTGAGACCCAGAGACATACCCTAGGAAATGGGCCCCGGGGTGGCCTGGCCTAATCCCCATCCTCCCCCTCTGCCACACCGCTGTCCCCAGGAGGACCAAAGGATCCCTCGTCTTATGCCAAGAGTGGGGACTTTGAGCCTCTCTCTTTTATCTGCCTCCTCCCCCCCCCCCGCCCCCCACCAACCCCTGGCCAGAGGCAGAAGATTCCCTTTCCTCAGGATCCACTCCTAAGGCCGGAATAGTCTCTCCAGTCCCAGCAGGGCAGCCTCCCCCTCTCCGACCTCAGCCCGCTGGTGTCTGTGAGCGCCTCGCTCGGCCTGGTGTGGATGCCCCAGAACATGCATGTCAGGAAGACAAGGTGTGGAGTGACTGCACATCCTCGTGGGGAGGAGGGGACATTCAGACAGGTTTTGTCTGGAAGAACGGAAGAGAAGTTAGCCTGAAGAGAGAGCAGTGGGAGGAGCAGAGGGGGTAGCATGTGCAAAGGTACGGAGGTGGGAAGGTACCTGATCTGTCCAAGGAGGGAGGCTGGGATGCAGGGGGCCGGGTGGGGCCTTGCAGATGGCCACCTTCCCGCTGTGCCCTCACATCGTCTTTGTGCCCATGGATTCCTCGGGTCTCTTTGTCCAAATTTCCCTTTCTTGTAAGGACACCAGTCCAAATGGGCTGTGGCCCGCCCTAACGGCCTCATTTTAAGTTTATCACCTCTGTAAAGACCCATCTCCAAATATAGTCACATTCTAAGGTCCTGGGGGTTAGAGCTTCAACAGGTGAAGTTTGGAGGGGACACACTCAGCCCATAAAAGCCCATTACATAGTTTGATAATAATGGACAGCATGGAGGTTCCAGGCCCTGTCCTAAACACAGTTATTAACTCCTTCAATGCTCACATAACCCTAGGGGGTAGGTTCCAGTTTGTGAGTGGGGAAATTGAGGCACAGAGGGCTTTAGTTACGATCCCAGGTCACACAGCTAGGAGGGTGCAGAGCCAGGATGTAGACCCCACAGTCTGACTGGGCGCCCCACTCTTCACTGTCCCCTAGATCCTTACCAGGACCTCAGAGCGGCAACTCACTGCATTCCTGCCACCCAGACCCCCGGAAGTCCCTCAGCTAAGGTCACATCATTAGCCTTTCCCCCACTGTCCCACACTTAGCTATTTTCCGGCTAGAATTTCCGTCCATTATTAACGAGGCTGGAATGAACGAGTTTGAGCGTAGAGCTTCTTTCTTGTTTTCAATTTTATAGGTGCGGGATCCCCAGGGCAGAGGGAGCCGCCTGCTGTAGCTGAGGGCCTGGGAGGCGTGTCCCCAGGGCTGAAACGTGAGCCGGGTTCCCTCCATGCACCCGCACCTCCTAACTGCTGGTTTACTTTGGGGGAGGGGAGGCTGAGCCACAGGAATGTCAGCAGACCTGCCCCACCTCCAGCCCCCTTTTTGTCCAGCCACATCTGCCTTAGAAAGTTTCTGCCACCAGTTATACTCCAAGTAAAATAATAATAATAATTATTATTATTATTATTATTATTATTACTATACAGAAATTTCTAGGCCCCCAATTCTGGCGTTCCTGAGAACTTGAGCCCTTCATATGAGGATCAGGTTGTGGTTATGCATCTAGGACAGGTCCTGGGTCTGGGGTGGGACCTGGGGATGTGCATTTTTAAAGCCCTAGTGATTTGGATGCAGCCGATCCTGGACTTTAAGAAAATGCCCTTGCTGGACGCCTGGCTGGCTCTGTCGGTTAAGTGTCTGACTTCGGCTCAGGTCGTGATGTCACGGTCCCTGAGTTCGAGCTCCTTGTGGGGCTCCGTGTGGACAGCTCAGAGCCTAGAGCCTGCTTCTGGATTCTGTGTGTGTGTCTCTCTTTCTCTGCACCTCCCTGGCTCACACTCTGTCTCTCTCTCTCTCTAAAAGAAGCATTAAAAAAAATAAAATAAAAAGAAAGGAAGAAAGAAAGAAAAAGGAGAAGGTCCTTCCTGTGACCAGAGCCCTCTCCAAGCCCATTCTACTGCACCTCTTCCTTGAGCAGCCTTCCATGTCCCTTCCATGTCCCTTCCATGTCCCTTCTATGTCCCTTCCATGTCCCTTCTATGTCCCTTCCATGTCCCCCTTCCCATGGGGCCAGGCACAGAGGAGGAGCACAGGAATCTGCAACGTGAATGAATGAATGAATGAATGAAGTATATAACCTTACCAAGGAGTTGTTCTATGCCAGGCCCTGTTCCTGGTCTGGTCCCCATCCTTATTCCACGGCCTAGACCCCATTGCCAGGGTCCCCCCCTCCACACCAAGGAGGCCTGGCAGCGCCCCAGCACCTCTGTCACCTGAGGCATCACTGAGTCTCTGAGCCACCAGTGCCCTCCCTCCCCATGAAGCAAGCATATTCATGACTCCCGTGTTCTTTCCCATATTCGCTTTTCCATCTAATGGGGGCCCGGTGGTGTTGAGAGAAGGGAGGAAGGGCCATCGGCATCTGGATGAGGAGAGGAAAATGAAAGCCCAGAGAGGGCAGAGGCCTTGCCTGGGGGTCAACTATTTCTAAAAGAGGTGATGAAGGCAGGAAATAGTCCTCCAGGGGTCCCCTTCCCCCTGCTCAGTCCCTGGACCCAGGAAAGACCCTCCTTCCTTCCAAGGCCAGCTCAGGAATAACTACACAGAACAAGTGGCCGCGGTGGGCCTGGCTGCCCAGAGGGCCTGGTGTTTGCTCAGTGCTGGCCCTGACCGCTGAGGCACAACCAGGCCAAATTCAGGGCTGCAGAGCTCAGGCCACAAGAGCAAGTCTCTTCCCCAGCAAAGGCCTGGGGGACGCCGGGGGTGGGGGGCAGGCCCGGGCACCCCCTCTCCTGGTTTAGCACCCACAGACTCGGGGGACCAGGCAGAGAACTGGCTTCTCTGGACAGCGGCCCAGGAGGATGAGGCCGGCAGGGCCGGGCAGCCTGGGAAGGTGAAGCTATTTGTGCTTCATGAGGCCCAGGCTCCCGCCCTCATCACTCGGGCGGGCTTGGCCTCTGCTGCCTCCTCTCTGGAGGCCGCGTTTCCCAGAACCCTGCTCTCCCCATGTCATGAACCTCAGGGCTAGAAGCCCCCAGAGACCAGTTTCCACCCCCGGGTTTAGAGAGGAAGCCAGGCCCGGCAAGGGGAGGAGGTAGGGGCCGGCGAGGAGTGGCTGAATCAGGAGGAGGTCCTTCAGAACCCCCACTGAGTCATCCCTCCCTTCTCCAGCTGTCCGTCAACCAGCCTGTCGCTGTGTGTGAGCATCCTGTCATCCCCCAGGAGCAGGAGCCCTAGAGGGCGGGGTCGGCCTTCTCCATCTCCGGGCACAGGCGTGGCCATGAGCCTGTGTCAAAGCGAACTGAACTCCTAGCCCCGGATCTGTGTCCTTCTGATGCTCTCGTCCCCCACCCCCCTTGTGCTGGGAGTCTGGCTTTTGGGAAGTAAGAAAGAGAGTGATTTCTTTTTTTTTTTTCTTTTTTAGCTGCCCAGAACTTCTGGCTGGAGAGCGTTGTCTCCTCAGGAGATTCACTGAAAAGCTTGGGGACAATGGGATGTCCCACAAGAAGGGGGGGGGGGGTGTGGTCCTCAGAGACCTGGGTTTGGAATTTGATCCGAAGTGACCAACCATCCTGGTTTGCCTGCCACATAAGGGAGTTGCCTGCAGTCATGGGCTGTGAGGGCTAAAAGTGGGCCACATCTCGACTCTGCCACTCATTGGGTCACCGTGGCTAAGTCACTTCCCCTCTGCATGCCTCGGAAGTTTAGCTGGAAAGTGAGGTCAATAGCCAACCAACATCCCTCTCATGAAGCTCCCAGAAGATTGTGGAGGCAAAGGTGGAATGTGTTACCTCCCAGCAGATGTGGAGTTATTTTCTCACTGTTAGCGGTGGCCCCCCCTGGTGAGGGATCTCCTCCTCCCTCCCCCCACCTCCCGCTGCCTATTATTCACCCGTTCCCTGCCCCACGCTAATCAGCACCTACTACGTGCCAGGCCCTGGATGTGCAAGGGTGGAAAAGAAGAGCCCAGCCCTCACGGAACTCAGAGCGCATGCAGGCGTTAATTGAAACGCAGAAAGAGGAATTTGTTCGGCAACAACTTTTCATGAGCAGCTACTATGTGCCAAGCATCGCCTTGAACGTTGTGCGGACATTATTAGCTCATTGGACCCCCGCAATAACCCGGTGAGGTGAAGATTATTCTATCCCCGTTTTGTACGTGAAGAAATTGAGGCTCGGGAAGGTGAAATAATCAGTAGAGAAGCCAGGGAGAGGACATTAAGAGGAATCTTCTTGAAGGAAGGGTTCATGTCTCTGTGTGTGCCGAGGGGAACAGCTTTCCAGGAGGGAGCAGCAGGTGCAAACGTTGGAAAGCAGGGACCAGCATGATGCCTCCAGGTACCTGCAAGTTCACCGAGGCCTGCGTATTGAGTGAAGGGTTCATACTTACCCTGCAGGTTCATACTTACCCTGCAGGGGCTGTGGAGTAGAGAGGACGTCTGTAGGGAGACAAGAGTGGAGGCCAGGTGACCAGTGGGCTGACTTATGCTGGACACTTCTTTTTTTTTTTAATTTTCAAAGTTTATTTATTTATTGTGAGAGAGAGAGAGCTGGGAGGGGCAGAAAGAAGGAGAGAGACTCTCAAGCAGACTCTGCACGGCCAGCACAAAGCCCCACCAGGCGCTCGAACTCACTAACCAACCGTGAGATCATGACCTGAGCCGAAATCAAGAGTCGGACGCTCGACCCACTGAGCCACCCGGACGCCCCTGGACACTTCCTATTAGTTTTAAGGTCTTGTCCCTCCAGGAAGGGTTCAGTCAACCATACACGGCCGATGATCAATGGCTAATGTTTAGCCAGGTCCTGGGCTGAGCCGGGGGTTACAGAGACTGTTTAGGGCCAGTCGGAAAAGGCGCCCAATTAGCGCAGGCCGGGCCCAGGAGGGCTCACCATCTGAGCGCAAGGTCTGAGCGCTCCAAATCGCAGTCGCTAAAGGTCCTCCTCCCCCAGCTGCCTACCTCCTGCACACCTGCCGCCAGTGGAGGGAAGATGGAAACCCGCCCACAGCCACAGGGCGAGGCGGTCAAGTTCAGCCCCTGTAGGGCGGGTCTCAGCCGAGAGGTGCGCGGCGGGGAACCCCAAAGGGCCTCGGGGGACCTAGGGGCATCCCTGGAGGGACCTCGCCCGAGCAAGAAAAGTCTACCCCGAGGTAGTCGGGCCTCTGGGCGGGGCCGGCAGGATGGGACGCCCCGCCCCTGCCGCGCCCGGCCCCGCCCCGCCGCGCGGAGCCTGGCCTTATAAGGTGAGAGCCGCGCCGCGCTCCCGTCTGGGCCGCTTGTCGTCACCTGCGTCCGCCCGCTCCGCGCCTAGGCCCGCCCGCCAGGGGCACTAGTCCAAGGCCGCGCCAGCCTGCGCCTTCGTACCCAGAAGCGTCGCCCTGCCCGCGCACCTGCGCGGTTCCCAGCCAGCCGTGCCGGAACCGGGTCCCCGCGCGGCGAGGCGCCGCGGGTTGGGGGGCCCGGAAAGTTGGCGTGGGGGGAGGCAGCGCTGGGCTGGGCGCAAGCCGGGGTGGGGGTGGGAGGAAAATCGGCCCCTCTTCGGGACTCCCCAGCCCGCCGGGTGCCTGCTAAACCCGGCTTTGAACTCAACTCTGACAAAGTTAACCGCCCAGTCAGCCTGCGCGGTGTGGCTTAGTAAGAGCCAGGACTCAGCAACCACACGACTCAGATTCCATTTACTAGGTTGCATACTGGCCTTGGTGGGCTGTGGGCAAGTTCAGCGGTTCTCCTGTGCCTCGGTTTTCTCATCTGCAAAGTGGGGATATATAATGGCTGCTTGCTCGGGGTTGGGGTTGAGCATCAAATGTGTTCATATAAGTGAGCAGTTTTCAGCAGGTTTTGGTGGAGTTGATAACACCCCAAAGGGCTGCTTCTCAGATGTTGAGACCCAAACGGCCAGAAGTTCAGCCTCGGTCCTGGTCTTCTTTCGCCAGTGTTAGGGGGTTTAGGAGCAGTTTTTAAAAACACGCAGGTATTGGGGCGTCTGGGTGGGTCATTTGGGTGCGTCTATGACTTGATTTCAGCTCCGGTCGTGATCTCATGGTTTGTGGGATGCAGGCCTGTGTAGGGCTCTTCACTGACTGCACTGAGCCTGCGTGGGATTCTCTCTCTCTCTCTCTCTGTCTCTCTCTCTGTCTCTCTGTCTCCCCTGTTCACACACGCTGTCTCTGTCCCAAAATGAATAGATAAGCCTCAAACCCTGAGATTCTTATCTCTCACATTTCCTGAATCCTGGTTAGGGGCAAGGAGAATGCCTTTGGTTAGAATGTCTCTCACACCCCTTAGCAAAGGAGAGACAGGCCTGAGACTGGAAGACAGGAGCAGGAGATAGGAGCTGGGTAAGTTTCATAACATGGCTTTGTTTTGGGGACTTCAGAGTTTCCATTGAGAGTGTAGAATTACTGTTTATGGCACTTGGCTTTCCATACATGGTGGTGACATAATATTCACTTTAATGTTTTTTAGTATGAAAATGTGCAGAAATACACACAAGGGCGTAGATCCTTCATAGATTCATGTAATGTTCGTAAATAAATGCGTTAAAACAGGAGCTGATTTTCAAAAAAATTTTTTTTTTTAAATTTTTTTTTTTTAAATGTTTATTTATTTTTGAGACAGAGAGAGACAGAGCACAAATGGGGGAGGGTCAGAGAGAGGGAGACACAGAATCTGAAACAGGCTCCAGGCTCCGAGCTGTCAGCACAGAGCCCAACGCGGGGCTCGAACTCACAAACCGCGAGATCGTGACCTGAGCCGAAGTCGGTCGCCTAACCAACCGAGCCACCCAGGCACCCAAAACAGGAGCTGATTTTTAATGAGAAGAATAAGATAAGGGTACAAAGAGTGCCAAGGCAAAGCTCTTGAGTTTGCTAGCAGTGGCTGACGTTTGGCAGGAACCTCCTGGAGACTGGACCCTGCCCCAGCAGGGGACGGTGTGGCCGGAGGAGGTGGGATCTCAGAGCCTGACTGGCCAGCGTCCTCGCGTCGTAGCACGCATCTACAGCACGCAAATGCCTCCACGCCAGCGCACCCCAGCCGGCTGCCTCTAGACTCAAGTCTCCTCGCCTGGGTTACTTCTGCATTTGCTTTCTCAGCTGCCCTCCTGGGCCACAGGCACCCACCCGGCACACCAGAGCCAAAGGAATTTTCTAGACCGCTGAAACTCCTCCATGGCTTCCCCAGTGCCTGCAGGAGAAAGACCCAGACCTTAGCAGGGCTGACGTGCCTTCTGCGGTCCGGGGCCCACAGACTGCTCAGCGCCTCTTCCTAGCACTTTCCTCCCACTTTCCTCTCAGGTCAACATGCACCATTTGCAGCTTCCCGAATATTCATTAAGTAAATATTGAATGCGTTAGTATGCGACACCAGAAAGAGAGCTCCACGGTGGTGATGTGCAATGCAGGCAGGGCCCAGCCATCTCTCCTGGAGTTCACTGGCTAGTGGGGGAGTTGTGATACAGTGTTCCCAGCAAGGTGGGGTCCTCTGGCCAATGTCTTCATCTGGGGCTCTTATCTGGGTGGTAATTCACATGCCTGTCTCTTTCACCGGACTGTGAGCTGCTCGAGGGAAGCCATCCTATTCTGGTCGGTCTAGTGTCCCCCGGTCGCTTGCGTGCGTGGTGCCTAGTAGGTACACAGCAATCCTTGGATGACGATTCAAGCAGCGAGCCTCCGCACCAGGACCCCCGCCCCAGAGCAAGTCAACCTTCAATCGATCATTCGTTCATTCATTTTAAGCGAACAGTTCCACCCGCCCACTAAATCAGAGTGTGCCAAGCCGCTGGTGGTGGAGCAGTTGACTTGCAGGGTGAGAGTGCTGCGCTCCAGCAGACTGTGGGACGGCCAGCAGCGGAAGGGGACAGCCTGCCTGGCCCCCTGTGGGTTGATGGCCAGAGGAAGTGTCATTTCGACAGGGCCTCCCGGAGTGAAGGCGGGGTTGGGCGTGAGGCTGAGAGAAGAGGGAACCTGGAGGACGGAGAGGTGTGCCGGGCGCTGTGCGGTTGCCGGGGTGGGGGCCCCCAGCTGGGTGTGGCCCCAGCCTTTGGTCCGGGTGTGTGAGCAGGGAGCCCAGGCAGACAGGAAGCTCCTTCCGTGCCAGCTGTCTTGCCCCTGCTGGTGAACAAAGGGCACATCGTCGGAGGCAGCGGCTTTTCAAGGTCTTCTGACTGCGACCAGCACGAAGGCACACATTACATCACGACCTGGCACAAAACACAAAATCCAAGCAAGCATTTCACGAGACCGTTTACTACCCGAGACTCACTCTGCTCTTTTCCCATCATTCTTATCCTCGTCCCCATTATGAAATTCTGAGTCTGACTCACCAAATTAATTTCAAGAGCTACCTGCACTTTGACCTGCACGTTGAAAACCATTGATCCAAGCGTCCTTCCAAAGGGTCTGGTAGTGGCTGGGAGGCCCTTTTTAATGCACAAAGAATTTAAACGCTCAGCATCCTGAGTCCATTCCACAGCCACTTTCTTTGTTCTTACTTCCCTTTTTTTTTAAAAAAATGTTTATTTATTTTGGAGAGCGAGTGAGAGCAGAGGAGGGGCAGAGAGAGAGGGAGACACAGAATCCGAAGCAGGCTCCAGGTTCCGAGCCGTCAGCACAGGGCCCGACGCGGGGCTCGAACTCACGAACCGCGAGATCATGACCTGAGCTGAAGTCAGTCACTTAACCGACGGAGCCACCCAGGCGCCCCAACATGGCTCTTTTCACTTGTGAAGCAGCCCAAGAGGGTGGGGTGGGTCCCCCAAACCCCGACCCGTATCCCTACCCTCAGAAGTCTCCACTTGGCAGGGCACCCCGGGTGACTCAGTCAGTTAAGCGTCCGACTCGTGGTTTCAGCCCAGGTCATGATCTCACGGCGTGTGAGTTCGAGCCCCGCATCGGGGCTGTGCGCTGACAGCATGGAGCCTGCTTGGGATTCTCTCTCTCCCTTCTCGCTGCCCCTCCCCCACTCATACCCCCCCCCCAAATAAATAAAATAAACTTAAAAAAAAAAGACAGAAGTCTCCACTTGGCATCTAGTTCCCCTGGGGCAGGGGCGTGGCCCCAACTCAAGATCCTTGGCCCTCAGGACACTGGAGCCAGAGGAGACCTTCGAGATGGAGTCCAACCCTCTGGTTTTATTTTTCTGGAAACTGAGGCCCAGAGCGGGGAGGAGACTCAGCTGAGTTTCCTCCACAGGAGTCAGTCTCGGAGTGAGTACTGAGATTCGGGTCTCCCGGCTCCAAATCCAGGGCTCTTTCCTTTCACTGTTGCAGGTGGAGAGTCTGTGGAAGGGGGAGGGGGGCTGGGGAAGGGGCTTGGGGGAAATGTCCTGCCTGGGAGAAGCTGGGCTGTGTGCTTGCAAGCCCCCCCCCCCCGCCCTGGGGGACCTGCGTCCTTGCTGTGATCCTGCCACCCTCTTTCTGTGGACCACTGCCCTATAAGGAGGGGACAGGACCACAGGAGGTCTCAGAGCCCTTCCTGCTCTGAGCCTGAGCTGCCTGCCTTCCCCTCTCGGGCCCTCCCTCCCCCAGCATGAGATAAGAGAACACCCTCTCTCCCTCCTGTCCCCAAGCCTGAGCTGCCTGGAGCAGTGGCAGGGGAGGACAAAGCCTGTGGGAACCTGTCTTCTTCCGGGAACTTGCTGTTTCCCCGCTGGGGGCCTCCGGATTAGGATAGTGGCTTCTAGTCCTTTCTTTCTGGAGACATTGGATATGGTCTGAAATCCAGGCAGAGGGGCCCTCCTCCCCCTGGGCTTGCTGGCTCCTTGGGCTCGTGCATACGCATGATTTGCCTTCTCAGTTCACTCTCCTTTTCCATGTGGGCATCTCCTAACTGGACCCACGTGATTCTTAGGGCAGGATTTCAGACCCTGTATCTGCGATCAAGAGAGTTTACAGTGGGAGGGATTTGGACTTCTCTCCCTAGGGGAGGCAGCATGAGTACTGGGTAAGATCTGGGGTTCTCAAAGGAAAGTGCCTGGGTTCCAGCCCCAGTGCCCTGCTTGGGTAACCTTGGGCTTCATCTGCATTATCTCTATGTGCCCCATGGGGACCCTATCAGATAAATAATATTCATGACCTCCCTGAGGCTCAGGGAGCAAAGGGACTCAGTCAGGCGCCACGCCAGAAGGGAAGGAATCTAACTCGCGCTCACTGAGGCGACAGGTCTCTGGACCCTCCCTCCCATTCATTCCCCAACTGCCTCCACAACATCCCCACCGGACAGCCTCCCAGCCCCTGTGCCTTAGGGCAGGCTGCTGTACAGAATTCCACAGACTGGAGGGCTGGAAGTCCAAGATCAAGGTGCCAGCAATGTTGGGGCCTTGCTGAGGCCTTCTTCCTGGTTTACACATGGCTGTCTTCTCGTATCATCATTAGCGTTTCCCCTCTTGTTCAGGGGACACTAATCCCATCATGGGGGCTCGCCTCCCGAAGGCCCCACCTCCCATCCCGTCCCATCCCATCCCATCCCATGCGGGCTTCAACACAGGAATCTGGGGGAACACCAACCTCTCTTTTCTCAAGTCTCCAACTAAAGAGACTTTCGCTAGCGGGACAGCAATTGTTCTTGGCCGGCTCCTCCTTCTAGAAAGACCATACGAGGAGGCTGGGATTCTTCAGTTTCAAGCCACAGAAACTGACTCTGCATAACTCAGCAGAATAAAAATGGAGGTGGAGGTGGTTATTGGGACACATTGGCCACGCCTCTGCAAAGCCGGAAAGGCTGGGTGCCCGCATCTCCTGAGGGTGCTTCTTGCCTGGTGGCTTCTGGGCCTTCTGGCTGGCCGTCCTGAAAGAGATGACTTTAAGGTTAGGAGCGTCTGAGCTCAGCCCCGGGAGTCTCAGACCAGGGTTCTGGCCCACTTCCTCTCCACGGGTTGAGTTCGTGGACCACCTTTCCAGGATGTGGCCATCAGACGCTCTCTCCCCCGCGCCCCTGCCCCCGTGTTTCTCATTGGGGTTCAGATTGTCTTGCCTGGTTTGAGTCACAGGCCTGCCCCTGGAGAGGAGGGGCAGGACCTTGTGACTGGCCGTTCTGCCATCACCAGGTGGAACGAGGCAGGGGTGGATCCCCCCAAAGGAAGGGATTGCTATGAACGGAACAAGGAGGGGAATCAGAAGCTCTCCACCCTGGATTCTACCCACCGGCCCTCATCCTGGCCTCCTGAGAATAAATTCCTCTTCCCCTGCTTCCCCTCCCCGCTTCTTCCCGCTTTCCCTCCCTCCTTCAAACACTGATTGAGTGTTTGCTTTGTTTCGGGCACATTGCTAGGCCCTGGGAGTTAAAAGATAAGTCAGACCCAGGGCCAGCCCTAGGGAACCCATCTAATCCTGATCAACATACACTGCTGATTAGCCATGGCAAGGCCAAGTCAGGCATTACCAATCGACCACAGCACACTTTCCCCGGGAGCCTGGGCTCAGCCTCAGGATGCTCTGCACAGAGCTCGGGGCAGCCAATTCTCATCAACTGGAGTCCCATGATAGGGAAACCTTTTGCTGTGCCCGGCCCCAATCCCACCCCTTTCCCATAACAATTCCAACATTTAAAACCAGCAGAATTCCCCTCTGCTCACTCCCAGGGTCATTTCTTCGCCATGGTGGGGGTGGGGTGGGAGGGGGAGAGAATGGTATTGGTGTGTTCAGTTCCCGACCCCAGTTGGCTGTTGAGTCAACTTTGTGGTTAGGAGTCTGAGCGCAGTTCCTGTAGACAGAAAGACTACGTTTGGATCTTATCACTGTACCCTTCTGAGCCTCTGGTTCGGGATGAATTTTCTATGACTCCCACAACCAGTGACCACAAATTTCGTGGCCTAAAATAGGCCAAATTTTACCTCGCACTCACGGAGGTCAGAAATTCACAGTGAATCTGATGGAGCTAACATCTAAGCGTTGGGGGCGCCTGGGCGGCTCGGCCCGTTGTGTCTGACTTCGGCTCAGGTCATGATCTCATGGTGCGTGAGTTCGAGTCCCGCATCAAACAGTGGGCTGTTAGCTAGAGCCCGCTTCGGATCCTCTGTCCCCTGTCTCTCGGCCCCTCCCCTGCTCGTTCCCTCTCTCTCTCTGGCTCTCAAAAATAAACATTAAAGAAAAAAAAAAGCGAAAATCAAAGCATCAGCGGAGTTGTAGTCTCTCTGGAAGCTCCGAGTGAGAGAATCAATTTCCTTGCCTTTTTCAGGCTCCTGGAGGCCATCCCCACACCTGGCTGGCAGTCCCACCCTCATCACCCCAAATCTCTGCTTCTGTCCCACCTCCTTTCTGACTCTCTGACTGCTGTGGTCTGCAGTTTCTGTCCCCCTCAAAATCATACGTTGCAATGCCAACCCCCAAAGATGACGGGCTTCTGGAGGCAGGGCCTTTGCAAGGCGCTTGGGTCAGGAAGGCAGAGCCCTCACTAACCGGATCAGAGCCCTTGTAAAAGAGGCTCCGGAGAGCTCCCTGGCTCCGTCCCTCCCACCAGGTGAGGACACCTGGAGAAAGTGTCAGCTGTGAATCCGGAAAAGGAACCGTAGCAGAAAGTGAAAGTGCCAGCACCTTGATCTTAGACTTCCTGCCTTCAGAACTGTGAGGGAAAAAAAAAAAAAAAAAAAAATTCCTGTCGTTTACAAGCCAGGCAGTGTGTGGGGTTTGGTTTTAACAGCCTGACTAGATGGCGACCTTGACCTTCTACTTCTCTGTTATTGGGGCCTTTGTGATTACTCCAGGCTGACTTGGGTAACCCAGGATAGTGTCCCCACCTGGAGATCCATATCAAAACCACATCTACAAAGTCCCTCCTGCCATGTTGGGGAATGGTCATAGCTTCTGGGGCTTGGAATGTGGACACCCCTGGGGGCCGTTATTCTGTCTGCCACAGGTTCCTGTACCCAGTAACATGGGGTATCGATAACCCACCTCAGAGACCCGTGGGGAGACCTATTATGTGAGACAATTCGTGAGAGGCGCTGGGCACAGTGCCCAGCAGTTGCCCCCGGGCGCTTAGAGGAAGACTTTGACATTCCCAGAAGCAGTCGTTGGAGAGAGCCCAGCATCCCGCTCCCTGACCTTGGCCCTATATCCCCCCTTTTCTCATGCTTCCGGGCACCCTCTGTCCAACCCTGACGACGGGGGCGTGAAATCCCTGCAAAATGTCAAGTTTGTACTTGTCTTTCCGAGGCTCTGCTCTGTATCACCGCCGCCCCCCCGCCCCCAGCCCCCACCTCTAGGCTTTCATAGCGATCACCTGCTTTTTTTTTTAATTTTTTTTTTAACGTTTATTTATTTTTGAGACAGAGAGAGACAGAGCCTGGACAGGGGAGGGTCAGAGAGAGAGAGAGGGAGACACAGAATCTGAAACAGACTCCAGGCTCCGAGCGGTCAGCACAGAGCCCGACGCAGGGCTCGAACTCACGGACCGCGAGATCGTGACCCGAGCCGAAGTCGGCCGCTTAACCGACTGAGCCCCCCAGGCGCCCCACGATCACCTGCTTTTTATAGAGAAGCGGTACCAGCACAAGCAGCAGCAGAACCATGGAACTTGTCAGGGCAGTTAGTTAGTAGTTACTAGTTAGTTAGTAGTTAGTAGTTAGTTAGTAAGTAGTTAGTTAGTGGTTAGTTAGTTGTTAGTTAGTTAGTTAGTTAGTAGTAGTAAGTTAGTTAGTAGTTAGTTAGTTAGTTAGTTAGTTAGTAGTTAGTTGGTTAGTTAGTAGTTAGTTTCCCCCAAACAAAAGCAGAAGGTCTGGGGTGGGGCCGTGCAGTCTGAGTTTTCGGGGGCCCTGCAAAGGATGCCAATGCCCCCTTAAGCTTGAGAACCCTGGGATGGAGCATCTCAAGCACCCGCACCTGCCCGGTGGACACAAGGTGGCCCTGAGGCACGGGCGTGGTTGTGAGGCTCAGGGAGGTGAGTGGGAGGCTCAGCCCGTGCAGGTAGGAGAAGGTAGAGCGCAGGTCGGAACCTGAGCGGGGCTGGTGTTCTTTCTACATCACCGTGCACCTCCACCCTTGGGCACCGCCCCCACAATGCCACCTGGACACGGGGGCCCGGCGCCCAAGCGCTCCAGGGGAAGCTCTACCCAGCCACTCCCAGGGCACAGCCCAAGCCCAGGGACCTCTCTCTCTTCACCTGTCGTGTGTCATTCTGGGCAGGGCCCTGCGTTCAGCCCCAGTCTGAGGCTCTGATAACTAACTTATACTCGAGTAGAAATGGCTGATAGCGCCGTCGGGGGTTACGTGCTCCTTTTCGGGGGCTGCCTGTGGTAAACAGGAAGGAAGAGAGTTCACGGTGGGATTTCACCTGGTCAGGCATGTCTGGAGGCATCATGTGCGTGTTTGGGTGGGAGGGCTACGGACTTCCCAAATGCAGGCAGAATGGTGTGGAAACAGTACGGGGCGCTGCTATGGCTAGATCATGATCATCACTGCCTAGCGACCTCGGGTAAATCATTTCATTTCCCTAAGCCAGCATTTTCTTTCCTGGAAACGGGGATGATGCCTGCACAGGGTTCCACTGGGATAACCTTGAGCAGGTGGCCCTTTCCTCTCTAGATTGTTCTGGCAGGTTGCCGTGAGCTGAGCCCAACCGGGCAGAGTCGCCCCACCTTACAAAGTAGGCAGGTCCCTTCCTGGGACCACCTGCCAGAGGGGATGGCCGGGGTCAGAGTGCCTAGCATCCCTGCTTCTGGAAGGCTTCTCTGATGCGAGCCTGAGCCCTGAGCTCTGGTTGTGTAGAGAGCCCTGGACTGGCAGTCAGGGGCCTGGGGTCTGGTCCTGGCTTTGCAGCTAACTTACTGTGTGACCTGCCCGATTCCCTGTCCCTCTCTGGGCCTGTGGCCTTGCCTGGAGGATGAGTGAGATGTGCAAAGGCCCTTCCCACCTCAGCTTGGTCACCCTCCCCTGGATCCCTTGGCAGCCCTGCCTGTCCTCCTGGATATGGCAGCGAAGGCATCCCGCTGACTTGTTCCCACAGCCTATGAGATGTGCCATGTTCTCCCCCGCATGAGGGAAGGGCCCTGTGTTTGTGCCTCCTCGTCCTGCCTTCAGCCTTGCACCAAGCACTGAGCTCTACGTACTGTTGTGCTCAAGAAAGACCTGCTGATACATTTCCAGCGACCTTGGCTTTGCCCAGGTTATTTCGAGAGAGAGAGACAGACAGCAAGCAGGGGAGGGGCAGGGAGAGAGGGAGAGAGAGAATCCCAAGCAGGCTCCGCACTGTCATCACAGAACCCCACGTGGGGCTCGAACCCATGAGCCGTGAGATGATGACCTGAGCCGAAATCAAGAGTCAGACACCTAACCGACCCGAGCCACCCGGGTGCCCCCAGGAGAGTATTTTTCTTTCAAGGTGCCATCTCCTCCAGGAAGCCTTCCCAGATGCCACCTCCCTGCAACACACCTACAACTGATCCTCCCACCCTTCTCCCCTGGCTCCAGCCATCCCTCCCTTTCAGATTCGTTCTTAGAACAGTGACTGGCACACCCAATGTGGGGGGCGGGGGGGTTGAATCCACTGGGATTATGGTCTAAGGGGAGAGACAGAAGAAAGAGAGAGAGAGATGAAGAGAGAGGCCAGTCTTTGCAGGGATGGGGGGGGAGGAGACACATCTGGAAGGGGCTCTGCCTCAGGAAGGCAGATGGCAAACAGCTGGCTGGGGGTGGCTGTGACTCACCCCACCCCTGCAGGCTGGGGGATGCTGACGACAGGCTGAGACGAGTCCAAAGGCCTAAAGGAATTTTGATAAGGGTAACACAAGCCCTGGAGTATTTCTAGAATGCAGGAGGTCAAGGGTGCGGGGAGCAGGGTCGGAGCAAAACTGCCGGCTTATGTTACTTATTTATTTATTATTATTATGTGGGTTTTTTTTTTTCCTGGATAAAAAATTCACATGGCACAAAATTCAAAAAGTGCAAAGGGGACACAGTGAAAAGTCTTTCCTCTTCCCCTTCCTGCCATCCAGTTCCTCTCCCCAGAAGGCCTGTGTTTCCAGGGGCTTCTGCATTCTTTTCTTTTCTTCTCTTTCTCATACAGGGACGCATAGTAGCCACACTTTTCCTCACTTTCCTTTTTCCCTTCACGTGTCCTTGAGAGCATGTCATATCGGCACCTAAAGAGCTTCCTCTTTTTTTTTTTTTTTTTTTAATTTGTCTGTGTTTAGGTTTGCCAGATAAAGTACAGGATTCTCGGTTGAATTTGAAATATTTGAACTTCCGATCAAGAAAAATTAACTTTTTAGTAGAAGTTTGTCTCATGCAACATTTGGGACATACTTACACTAAAAAACAAAAACAAAAACCCTACTTGTTTTCTAATCTGAAATTCACATTTAACCAGGCATCCAGTGGTTTCGTTTGCCCAATCTTGCAGTATTTCATGGGGATTCCTTATAACTAAGTCTTTGGGGGGCACCTGGGTGGCTCAGTTGGTTAAGCGACGGACTCCGGCCCAGGTCATGATCTCGCAGTTCGTGAGTTCGAACCCCGCGTCGGGCTGTGTGCAGACAGCTCAGAGCCTGGAGCCTGCTTTGAATTCTGTGTGTCTCTTTCTCTCTGCCCCTCCACTGCTCACGCTCTGTGTCTCTCTGTCTCTCAATAACAAATAAACGTTAAAAAAAAAAATTTTTTTTTTAAAGTCTCTGGAAGCTTCAGGAATCAGACACCTGGGACCTGGTGGGCATCTACCCCCTGGACTTTGAAGGTCCAGCACTAGATTTCCATCTCCAGGCCCCCATTGCCAAGATGAGAAATGAAAGCCTCTCCGAGTCATCTGATCCACCTCCCCTTGTCTGAGGCCCAGAGAGGGAAATGACTCACACAAGATCACACAGCCAGTCGGGGCAGAATGGGGCTAGGCCATTTCCGTCTCCCGTCTCCAGACGGTTTTTTTCTCAGGCTGCTTAGCGTGACATACTCACGGGGGTCATGAGTTGTAAGCCTAAGCTTTTGGAACGTGCACAGACACTTGGGAAGCCAGAAACCAAGGGCTCCAAGTTCTGTGGGGAGAGGCGGGCCCACAAAACCCTGGGGAGCCCTGCTCCCTGGCAGGGGGGTTTCCAGTATGGGTCCAATCCCCACAACATCTGGCTAATGGCAACAATAATAATAATAATAGCTGTCACTGTCGGGTACCTACACTGTGTTGGGTATTCAACCAACTTGTCCCTTTTGAGTCCTATAGTGGTCCTGCATGATGAGTCAGAGCAGTCCTGTCCCCACAGCTGGACACTAAGGCCCGGAAAAGGTAACTAATCTCGTCATTCACCAAGATCCCCCAACCGTGAAGTGACAATGCTGGGGTTTTAACCCAGATATGTTTTGTTGTTGTTGTTGTGTTTTTTGTTTTTTATTTTTTTTATGTTTTATTTATTTTTGAGAAACAGACAGAGTGTGAGCAGGGGAGGGGCAGAGAGAGAGGGAGACACAGAATCTGAAACAGGCTCCAGGCTCTGGGCTGTCAGCACAGAGCCCGACGCGGGGCTTGAACCCACGAACCGTGAGATCATGACCTGAGTCGAAGTCTGATGCTTAACCGACTGAGCCACCCAGGCACCCCAACCCAGATGTGTCTGACGCTAAGGCTCAAATCCTTTGCACCGGGATTATGAACACTTATCGATATATTTGTGCCAGTTTTTTCAGGTGAGAAAGCAGAGTACTTGTGACAAGCCCTTTCCCTGAGCCCACTTTGGTTTTGCAAGGGCCCAAAGCGGGAACAGACTTCTGGTCCCTGTGGTCCACAGGATGAAGGCCAAACTCTCACTGGTCCCTTCCTTGACCTTTGATGATGGCCATGAGTCTTCCCTGCCTGTTTCTCCAGGCTTGTCCCCTGCCTCTGGGCACCTCCCCTTCCTTGCCTCCAAACTTCCACGCTTCGACGCTGCGGTCAAGTGGAAAAAGTCAGGTGGAAGAACTAGGGACTCCGGGGACAAGTAGTTACCTGCTGTGTGACCTTGGGCAAGTCACTTAACCTCTCTGAGTCTCCCTTTCCTCAGCTGTAAAGTGAAGTCATGTCTAAGTCTCAGCCTGGTGCCTGCCCACCTCACTGGAGACTAATTAATATGCATCGTTGGAAGGAAGGAAGAAAGGGGGTACTTCTGGTGTTCCCACCGTATGCTAGACCCTCTAGGCGACACTGGGGACCCTGGTGAATGGGCCGGCCCAGTAGCTGCTTTCCTGGAGATCTTTCTCGAAGGGCTGCGGATGTGGTTAATTGCAGCAGGAGGTTAAGTAACTGGGGCTTTGTCACTTAGGGCAGGATTTTCCCCAAGCCTATGCCCTTTGACTAGGAACCAGGGCACGGAGTTACCCTAATCTGACTTGCCCGGGTCCACTCAGCTTCAATGGTCAGAGCCTGGCTTCGCCCCCAGGGTCTGCTTTTCCAGGCCACCTGGCTCTCCCTTGTGTCCCTAGCACCTAGCGGTCGGAGAGAGACCGAGACTGGGACACTTGGAGAAGGCTGGGGGGGGGGGGGGGGGGGCGGGGGAGAAGGGGGGGAGGCGGGGCCCAGGCCTCCACTTGGCTCCGCCCATGCTCAGGTGTGCGCCAGCCTGGTCGGGGAGAAGCTGGCTGGGCCTCTCTCCTCCCGGGTCCGGGTACACATCCCGGTAGCTGGTCCGACTCGAGCTCCGCCCTGCCAGCTTCTCAAACTCGCTACAGCGCCCGGCACAGCCGCCACCCTCCGGGAGCCGAAGCGGGAAGCTGGAAGGCGGCTCCGAGCACTGAACCGGAGGCCCGCCCAACGGTTCCTTCAAGCCTCCATTGTTTTCTTAAGAAACCTTGTGAATTTTGCATTCCACTCCCTAGCAGATCTGTGTTTGTTTTAATATAACGTGATTCCACCCCCCCCCCCATCCCCGCCCCGGGAGGATTTTATATATGTGTATAAAATCATGATTCCCTCTCTTCCTGCCATGAAGGTCACAGTAAATCTGACTGCAGAGAGCATGCCATTCCTAACCATGGCCCAGCAGTGTCCCCACCGATCCCTGTGGGGATGGCCCCCCACAGGACACTCTTATCCCTGAGTACCGCCTTCCCTTCCTCCCTTCTCAGATCTGACCCCTATCAAGTCACTATAGCCCATCCATCTGTTTCTGTGACTGCCTCAGCTTAGACAGCGGCCCCCAGGCCCCAGCCCAGGCTCGGGCCAGTCTGTTGACCACCTAGAAAACAGCTCATGAAGGAATGGGCAGGGTGATGGCCGTGTGTGTGTGTGTGTGTGTGTGTGTGTGTGTGTGTGGAGGGGCTGTGGGCAGAATACTGGCCTCCCAGTGAAGGCCACATCCTAATCCCCGACACCTGTGAATACATTACCTTAAATGGGCAAAAGGAACTTTCCAGGTGTGGGTGAGTTCAGGCTGGGGAGCTGGGGGAAGTTCCGCCTGCCCTTCCTGAAGGCCTGCCTTGCAGATTTCGGACTTGCCTTGCCTTACAGTCAGTTAATCAATCGTAAGTTCCTTACAGTCAACCAATCGTTCAGGATATATGTGCCCTACTGGTTCCCTTCCTCTGGTTGAGCCCCGAGGCCAACAGGACCCAAGGGAAATTGGCCTCTGGGGTCTGTATGTGGGAGACCACTGAGAATGGGGTCATGGTGGGCAGAGGAGAGCCAGCTCAGGAAGCGTCTAGAAGGTCGGGTGCCCCTCAGCTGGGGTCTGTCGGGCCCAGGTCCCCAGGGATGGGTGGAGATAGGGTGCAGTCCCCACAGGAGTTGGGGGGCGGGCGGCAGAGCTAGGGAGGGGCCGCGGGGAAGAACAAGGCCTGGAACAGGCCTGGGAGGAGGGTGAGGTTTCCGGGGGGATGGGGAGAAAGCAGGCCTACAGGGGCTGGAAGAGAAAAGCCAGGCTGTGAGATCACACCCCGGGCCTGGGGACACAGCAGGAGGCCCACCCCTCCTGGGGCACACTGTCCCTCCCTGGGGATGCTGGCGAGCTGTCTGGCACCTAATAGTCACTGAACAAATCAGAGGAGACCAGGCCTGGCCAACAGGCATTTGACAACATCTGAGAACACAGAACGGGAGGGAAGGGGGGCAGGGCCGGGAGGTGGGTGCCTGGGGGGAGGGGGGAAGCCCACCCACACGCCTGGTTCACACCCCTTGGGAGCCGCTGGGGTGGGGGGGGGGCGTGGGAGGGAGAGTTCTGTTCCTGCCTCCCTCCCTCCATCCACCCCTTGGGTAACTTTCCTTTTTAAGAGCAGGCCCCTCCTCCCCATAGGGTAATCAGAGCCAGGATATCTGCCCCCAGTTCAGACTTCCATTTCCCCTCAGACCTCTCCTGGGCCGTGGTTTTAGCAAACAATTTGGATCCTTCTAGAGCCTGGGATAGGAGGCCTTGACCCCTTCCTTCTTAGTGGTGCTAAGAAATGCTCCGCATTCCTGAGTCAAGAGGCCGGGGGCCATTCTTCTCCCTTAGCACAGGGGCAGACCCAGAGGAGCAAAGTGAAGTCTGAACCCAGACACCCCTCCCGGGCTCCCAGCTCCTTCTGCCAGCGCCCGCTGAGGTGCTGTCCCACAGCCACTCAAGTCCGCACAGAGCCATCTGGGGGCTGGTGAGCTGAGACCCAGTCCTTAGGCCCTGGGGCAGGAATGTGGGAGAACAAATTCCTGGGGCTTCCCGCCCTGGAGGCTGGGCTCCTGTCTTCAGAGCTGCCCAGAGGAGGGCCCTGCCTAATTCCTGTGAGTCTCCGCCCGATGCCCAGCCCAGCCTGGCACTGAGGAGGCTCTCCATATGAATTTATTGTTGAGGGAGGGAGAGCAGGACAGGTCAAGGGGGGGCGAGATCCTAATCGGCCACCAAGAAGCCATTCCTCCCACCCCTTCCCCTGTCTCTCCCGCACTCCCTTCTCTGCTTTTGGGTGTGGTGCGCCCTTCCCCCTCCACTCCCCTAGATTAAAAATCCCCAAGAAGGTAGAGCTCACATCTAAACCCTCTGCATGTCCCTCCAGAGCACTAACTTCATGTTGGTGTGATCTTGACCTCAATCTCTTTATCTGTAAAATGGGTTCACAACACTACTCCCCCCCGCCCTGGGTTGTTGGGGAGATTAAAATGAGATGGGGCATGTTAAAGCCCATGGTAAACAGAAAAATGGCCCCCCGAAGATGGTCATCCAGATGATCTAATCCCTGGAACCTGTAAATAGTTAGGCTTCCTGCAAAGGGGCATTCAAGTTGCAGAGGTAGTTAAGGTTTCGCATTAGTTGACCTTAAAACAGGGAGATTATCCTGGATTACCCGGTGTAATCCCTTAAGGGAGGGGGAGAGGGAGAAGCGGAGGGAGGGGCCGTGAACCAAGGAGTGTGAGCAGCCTCCAGAAGCTGGAAAGTGCCGTCCCCCCCTCAGAGCCTCCGGAAGGAACAGAGCCCTGCTGACACCTTGATGTTGTGCAGTGAGGTCAGTGCTGGACTTCTGGCCCCCGCGGCTGTGAGATAATCCGCGTGTGCGGTTTGAAGCCAGGCTCCTGGTCCTGTGCTGGCTCCTTTCCTGTCTCCAGGGCCTTTAGTCCCCCATCCTTTCTGCACCCCTGCAATAAGCAGGCCTTTTACCCCTATTTCATACATGATGAGACGGGCTGGGAGGGGTCGCGTGACATGTCCAAGGTCATGCGTGCGGCAGGGTGGAAATGGAATCAGAAACCAGGCCTCTGACTCTGGCCCCTGGATGCTGACGCACCACAGGGCCTCTCCTAAGGGTCGCCCAGGGGATGTAAAAGTATATTAATGGCTGTGCAAATCCACGGGGGTGGTTCTTATCCTCCCTGGCTGGCCAGAAGCCCCTGCCTCTGCAGAGATCTCTCTCTTTCCCCCCCGAACTTCAGTTCTTGCCAACCCCCATCCCCCAGCTCCTTGCCCTGTGTCCTTCTGTCTTTCCGGAAGGGAACTGGACTGTGGCCTTTGACACTTGTCTCCATCGCCCCCCAACCTTTGCAGTGCTAACACCCAGGAACAGTGAACACGGGGTTCTCCTTTCCTGCTCACCAGGCCGCAGCCCAGCCCCCTACCCTCTACCCTCCCGGGAAAGGCTGTCCTCAGAGCTCCTCAAAAGGGAGATACTCTATCCCCGCACAGGCTGTGTGAGTGGACAGAGTGGGAGGGAAGCTGGGTCCCCCGCGGCCAGCTGACAGGTCGGAGGGGAAACTGCACTTCCTGCTGGGCCCCCGGGGAGTCTTGTGTCTCCTAGAGGCCAGCTGGGTCCTTGCCTGAACTCCCGGAGGAGAGAGGGCAGGGGAAGGAGGAGGGAGGCAGGGAGAGGAGGAAGGACGAGGCAGAGGGAGAGGAGAGAGAGAGCCAGAGACAGAAAGAAACAGAAGCGAGAGGGTCAGATGCAGAGAGAAAGAAGCAAGAGAAAAAGAGAGAAACAGGAGAGGGAGAGCAAGTTAGACACCCAGAGACAGAACAGTAAGTATGAGAGTTCGAGAAAGAGGCCCAGACAAACGGAAACAGGCCGGGCAGACCAGGCCCAGACAGGCCACCTGGGATACCTGGACCTCGCAGACTTTCTCTGGGTTTTCTGTGTGTCTGTGCCCGGAAGCCGTAAAGCTCTGGAGAATTACTGGGACAGCCTGTTTGAAAGTTCCTGGCGTACCGTGGGGGCCAGTACAGGGTCGTGAACCTCATTCCTTTTATCCGCCTCTTGACAACCTTGCATTTTGATCCAAAAGAGTTTTCTTTTGTTTGTTTGGATCAGTTTTGTTTAGTGTATACTATGTGCCAACAAGAGAGAGGTGTTTTGTTTTATTTTTATTTTTTAGTTTATTTACTTATTTTGAGACACACACAGAGAGAGAGAGAGAGAGAGAGAGAGAGAGAGAGAGAGAATGCATGAGGAGCAGAGAGAGGAAGAGAGAGTTCCAAGCAGGCTCCGCACTGGCAGCGTAGAGCCCGATGTGGGGCTTGAACACACACGCCGTATCATGACCTGAGCCGAAATCAAGAGACTCGTGCGTGACCGACTGAGCCACCCAGGCACCCCTGAAGCACTTTTTAAAAACCTTTCTCTTGGGGCGCCCCACGCAGGCCCAGGTCATGATCTCATGGTTCGTGAGTTTGAGCCCCGTGTCACTGACAGTGCAGAGCAGGCTTGGGATTCTCCCTCCCTCCTTCTGTCTCTGCCTCTCTCTCTCTCTCTCTCTCAATAAATAAACTTAAACGTTTTATAAATAAATAAAGTGCGTCAAATCGTGCTCGAGTATCACAACTCACCCTCAAGACGTTAAAGAACGCCGGAAGAGGATAAAACCAAAGGGTAAGTTGGGAGAGTGGTGTAGCAGGCAGAAGCCATCTGGTGTGGGTAGGGAAGGCTTCCTTGAGGAGAGAAGTTACTGAATTTTACCTGTAAAGATGAGTGTATTAATCGAGACTTTCTCTTTTGCAAGGGACTCAATTGGCTTAGAGAAATAATAAGATAAAATTTATTGACTCACATGAGTGGAACGTCCAGGGGTAGATGACCAGTTTCAGGCATGGCTGGATCCAGGTGCTTAAGTGAGCAGTATCATGAAGGCTTTGTCTCCGTCCACATCTACCTCTGCTTTCCTCCCACTGGCTCTATTCCAAAGTGTTTTTTTTTTTTTTTTTCTGCACAGTGACAACGCACATTTATGGGGCACCTGGGTGGCTCAGTCGGTTAAGTGCCGACCTCGGCTCAGGTCACGATCTCGCGCTTCCTGAGTTCGAGCCCCACGTCGGGCTCTGTGCTGACAGCTCAGAGCCTGGAACCTGCTTTGGATTCTGTCTGTCTGTCTGTCTGTCTCTCTCTCTCTCTCTGCCTCTCCCCCACTCGCACTGTCTCTTTCTCTAAAATAAACATTAAAAAAAAAAAGAATGAGAAACAATTCTTAAAAAAAAAACCCACGTATTTATGAACTTACAGTTTCTGTGGCTCGGGAATATGGGCTCGGCTTAAATACCAGCCCGGGGTCTCACAAGGTGACAAAGTGTTGGCTGGATCTGTAGTCTCAGCTGAGGCTTGACCGGGGAAGAGTCTACTTCTAAGCTCCCACAATTGCTGGCAGAATTCAGTTCCTCGCTGTGATCAGACCAAGCGCCTCATTTCCCTGCTGGGTGTCGGGGGCGAGCCTCCCTCCGTTCCTTCCCCAGCATGGCTCTCTGCCTCGTCAAAGCCAGCAAGGGAGACGGAGCCTCTTCACGAGAAGGAGGTATATAACAGAGTCACATACGCGTGACTATGTACACCCCGTCCCGTTTGCCACAGTCGGTTGGTTAGAAGCAAATCGTAGCCCTGTCCGCACTCCAGGGGAGGGGATCACACAAGGGTGTGAACGCCAGGAGGAAGGATCGTGGGGCTGCCCTAGAGTTCAGAGTTCAGCCGCCGCAGACACTGAGCAGCGGCCCAGGGTTGAGAGTCAAGTTCAGTCGACAGAGGATACTCAGGAATACACACACGGGCCCTGACGACAGGTTGCTCTGCTCTTACACCATGAGCTCGGAAGGGTAAGAAATCCCGTCTTGCTATTTGTGAGTTTCCTCGGTGGCCTGCCCAGCTCCTGGCACATAGTAGGCCCTTCGCGATACCACGTTGGATTGAATGGTTGAACTAGACGACATACCCAGACTCTCATTCATTCATTCGCCAACTCGTTAATCCAGCCGGCGTTTACTGGGCCCCTCACATGCACCAGGCCCTGTGCCGAGGGCTGGGACGCGGTGGAAAAAGGATAGAGCTTTGCCCCCACTGGAAGGATACGACTGGTTACGGTTTGTGGCCTGCGAAGACCGGGCACGTCCCTGCCTGTGATCCTGGTGTGTGGATGTGGAAGAGACTGAAGTTCAGAAAGATACAGACTTTACAAAGATGGCCGCTGGACTCCCTCTCCAGTGCTCTCTCCTAGGAGGACCAGGCCACCTGGGTGCCGTTGGGCCCACTGCTCAGGACACATCCCTTCGTCTGGCTCAGAGTTTGAGAGGTGCCCAGTGGTGGCCTCCAGTGGGGCTGGGGTGTCTTCCCCGGAGAAGTGGCTTGGGGCCACAGCAGCTGGGGAAGGGTCTGACGTGTGTCCTCCACCCCCACCACAGGCCCGATAAGAGAGTGACCGCAGTCCTTTTTGGGTCACTTTCTTGGTCAAAACAGGAACGTGGTCTTGAGTGAAAAGGCAAGATATGGAGAGAACTGCCACCAAGTGACTTGGTCAGCGCGGAGGATGGGGACAGCGAGTTATCGTCTCAGGGTCCTTCCTAGGGCCTTGGTTCACGAGGTTTCCTCTCTAGTTGTGCTGCCCTATTGACTCCCTTCCTTTTCTTTTCTTTTCTTTTCTTTTCTTTTCTTTTCTTTTCTTTTCTTTTCTTTTTTTTTTAAATGTTAATTTGTTTTTGAGACAGAGAGAGACAGAGCATGAACGGGGAAGGGTCAGAGAGAGAGAGGGAGACACAGAATCCGAAGCAGGCTCCGGGCTCTGAGCTGTCAGCACAGAGCCCAACACGGGGCTCGCAGAGGTTCTGAGACGATGATTTGAATACGAGTCATTTGGATAAAGTTCCCCGGCAAATCAGGTCAGGGAGAGGGGACGGTGAGACAAGGAAGGCAAGACAAGGACAAAGCATGTGGGTTTCCACTGGGGATCTCTGGGAGCCAGTGCAGAAGACACACAGCCCGGCCATTCTGCCCAAGGGGCGAAGGCGCCCGGACACTTGATGACCGGCTCCCGTCAGAGGACTTTCCTTTCTCGGCACTTCCGGCCTCCCCTGAGCTCAGGGAGAGCCCTCCAATGAGATGGTGCAGGTGCTGGCAGGAGAAGTCCCATGGGGGATCACAGCACCAGTGCCCATCATGTCTCCATCAGGATGTTTGGAACAAAACGTATCGCCGTGAAACATCAAACTGTGAAAACCTGTGACACAAGCCAAAACCCCCGTTTCACAGGGGGGCTGATAGAGTCCTAGTGGTGGCCAGGGATTTGCCGTCGACTTAAGGTGAGTTAAGGAAAGAACCAGAACTACAACCCAGGATCCAGATCTCCAGGCTGGGAGTCCGGCATTTTTTTTTTTTTTTTTTTTTTTTAAGTAATCTCTATACCAAACGTGGGGCTCGAACTCATAACCTGGAGATCGAGAGTTTCACGTTCCACCGACTAAGCCAGCCAGGTGCCCCCCACCCTGCTTTTTTTTGTTGTTGTTACTTTTTTTTTTTAAGTTTATTTATTTATTTTGAGAGACAGAGAGAGAGAGAGAGAGAGAGAGAGACCATGGCTGGGGAAGGGATGGAGAGAGAGGAAGAGACAGAATCCTAAGCCAGGTCTCACGCTGTCAGTGCAGGGCCCAACACAGGGCTCAAATTCATGAATCATGAGATCGTGACCTGAGTCCAGATCAGGAGTCGGACGCCTAACCTACTGAGCCACCCAGGTGCCCCTTAACTTGTAATTAAAAAAATTTTTTTTTCAACGTTTATTTATCGTTGAGAGACAGGGAGAGACAAAGCGCGAGCACGGGAGGAACAGAGAGAGAGGGAGACACAGAATCCAAAGCAGGCTCCAGGCTCTGAGCGGTCCGCACAGAGCCCGACGCGGGGCTTGAACTCAAGGACTGCGAGATCACGACCTGAGCCGAAGTCGGACGCTCAGCCGACTGAGCCACCCAGGCGCCCCAACTTTTAATTTTTGAACTAACTTCCCCCATGGTAACATCTTGCCTAACTATCGTACAACATCAAAACCAGGAAATCAACATGAGTGGGATCCACAGAGCTTATCTGGATTTTACCAGTGATACGTGCACTCGTGTGCTGGTGCGTGGGGAGCTTTACACACTTTTATCACGTGGGGAGCTTCATGTAACCACCACCGTAATCAAGACACTTAACCACCATGAGATGCGTCGTTATATATAGCGACCCTCGCTGCCCCCTTGTAGCTTCTGGGCCCCACCTCTGTAACGATGTTCGCTCACGGGGGCGTCGTGTAAATGGAGTCACACGACGCGTAACCTCTTGAAATTTTTTTTTTCCACTCAGACTAATTTTCCTGAGGTTTAACCGAGTTGCGTGTATTTATGGCTCATTTCTTTTTATTGCCAAGTAGTAGTCCATGGTGTGGATGCACTACAGTTTTCGGAACCGTTCATCCATTAGAAGGATATTTGGCCATTTTTTTTTTTTGTTTTGGCTACTATGGATAAAGCTGCTGTGAATATGCACGTACAAGCTACTGAGTTGTGGCGGACAGGATAATGGCCCCCGAAGGTGTCCACATCCTAATCCCTGGAACCTGTGGTTATATTACCTTATCTGGCAAAAGGGACTTTGCAGATGTGATTGAGTTGAGGACCCGAGTCATTGAAGTTTTAGCCCGGCACCTAGCCGCCCAACCGAAGACCGCATTTCCCAGACTCCCTTGCAGCTACACGTGGTCATGTGGCTGGGTTGAGGCCAATAGATGTGAACGACTCTGATGAGCGTGCCTTCTGAGGGTGACCTGTGTGAGTTACCCAGTGTCGAGTAACAGATTTCCCACAACTTAGCAGTGTAAAACAAACATACGCATTTAGGGTCTCACCCAGTTCCAGTGGGTCAGGGGTTGAGGAAGGGCTTAGCTGGGTGGTTCTGGCTCAGCATCTCTCACGAAGTTGCTGTCAAGATGTCCGCTGGGTCTGCGATTATCTGAAGGCTGGGCTGTGGCCGGGAGGTCCGCTTCCAAGGTGGCTGCTTCACGTGGCGGGCAGGTTCACGCTGGCCGCTGGTGGGAGGCCTCTGCTCACTGTATGGACCTCTCCACAGGGCATGAATGTTCTCATGACATGGCGGCTGGCTTCCCCCAGAGTGCGTGACCCAAGAGAGAGCAAGGTGGAAGCTCCAATGTCTTTTATGACCTAGCCTCAGAAGTCACACTCGGTCTTTTCCCAAATACCCTATCGGTCGTGCAGTCATCCCTGTTCAGTGTGGGAAGGGACAACACGGGGGCACGAATATGGGGGGTAGGGGCAGGGCAGGGATCATCGGGGACAATCTTGGAGGCTGGCCACCCCATGTCCTTAATAGGAGAGGAATGTGTCAGCCCTTTCTCTCTTTCTCTTCTCCCTCTGCCTGGAATGACAAGTGAATTGCAGTTTTGCGGCAGAAGGCACGTGGATAAGAGGGAAGACAGCTACAAAATGGAAGGAGCCTGGGCGCCCAGCCCTGGGGAGTTGCCACGCCAGCTCTGGACCACCTCCCTGGACTGTCACGTGAGGGAGAAACTTGTCTCTGTGTCATTGAAGCAATGGTATTTTCCACACTGTTACAGCAACATTGCTTGCCCCCTAACCAATACTGTCCCCTTGCTGAAGCAGCAAGATTTAAAAAAATTTTTTTTTAATGTTTATTTATTTTTGAGAGAGAGAGAGAGGGACAGAGAGACAGAGCCCAAGCAGGGGAGGGACAGAGAGAGAGGGAGACACAGTATCCAAAGCAGGATTCAGGCATAGAACCCAACGCGGGGCTCAAACCCACAAACCACGAGATCATGACCTGAGCCGAAGTCGGGTGCTTAACCGACTGAGCCACCCCAGGAAGTGAGACTTTGAGCTTGGTGTCCCCACTCCTTCAGCACCTTGACCTCTGGGCGGCTAGGTGAGGGGAAGACAGCCATTGGATTTCATCTGCTTCTGTGCCCCACCCTCCCGTAGCTCAGGTCCTGACCGTCTAGAAAGCAAGGTAAGCAACCAAATTTCAGCCCATCCCTCCCCTACCAACTGCCCCCATGTCTCTTCCTACTCAAAGGATGGGCTAAAGGCATCATTCCTTTATTTGAAAACTTCTTAAAACCGGAGGTTTTTACGTTGCCCTGGAACCCACTGACCATTAGCATCCCTCCATGAGTGGGTCTCCGCTTTCCTAATATAGTCCTGGCCATCTGTTTAGATGCACTTGGCAGTCTAGAAAGTTCTTTCCCATCAATCCCTTTTCTCCCTTGAACACAAAAACAACCCTGTGAGTCTCATTTTGTAGGGAAAAAAGCAAGGCTCAAACAGAGCTGGAAGGGA
Source organism: Panthera tigris (assembly GCF_018350195.1). Classification (NCBI taxonomy): domain Eukaryota; kingdom Metazoa; phylum Chordata; class Mammalia; order Carnivora; family Felidae; genus Panthera; species Panthera tigris. The sequence goes on along the minus strand of NC_056666.1, from coordinate 129,268,970 downwards.
TAGCAAGGAGAGGATGTGTGTGCGGGGGTGGGGGGGTGGGGGGGGGTGGAGGTCTGTCTTTCCCTCATCACAGCCTCACCTCAGTGCCTGCAGACCCCTTGAGGGTAGGGGCTGTGTCCTCGATGCTGCTTTAGGAGTTTGTTGACTGACTGAATGAGGGTATGTAGAGACCCAAGTCACAAGAGAGTCTTCCGGGAACCAGAAAAGGGAGGTCATAGGAAGGCCCGGCTGCCTCTCCCTGACCATGCCCTGGCCCTCATTAGTCCCAAGCCCGTGAGAAAGTCAGTCAACGCCGGTGTTTGCCGAGTGCTTTCTACATGCTGGGCAGTGAGATGGGCACCGTCATTGTCCCCACCGTACAGATGAGGAATCTGAGGCTGCCGGCAGAAAAGCATCCCTCAGACCCTTGCCAGCCAGTGGTTCTGTGCAACCCCCACCGGGAGACTTTGGTCGGGATAGTTCAGAGGCACGTGGCTCTCATTTTATCCCAAATTCTAATAATCGTCACTAAAATAACATGTGAGCAAGGTCCGTTTGGCCCAACCACCTGGCAGCAGGAATTTTGTTCCCCTTTGATATTCAAGTCTCTGCCTCCGGGGATTCTGCCTGGCAGCCCCTGCCAGGGTTTTCCCGTATCTCAGCGCAGCCCTTTTTTTCTAGATGAACACAGACACCCGTCTGCAACCCAGTGGCTCTCCCTGGCTCTGTGGGAACATCCCCTCCTTTACATTCCCTCCAGCTGTGTCTGGAAGTCCCTAGGGAACTCCCCTTGGCCTTCTTCTTCTTTTTCTTCTTTTTAAGTCTATTTATTTATTTTGAGAGAGACAGAGAGTACGAGCGGGGGAGGGGCAGAGACAGTGGGGGGGGGGGTGGGCAGAGGGGAGAGACAGAGAATCCCAAGCAGGCTCTGCACTGTCAGAGCACAGCCCGATGGGGGGCTGGAACTCACGGACCGCGAGATCATGACCCGAGCCGACACCAAGAGTGGGACGCTTAACCGACTGAGCCACCCAGGCGCCCCGGCCGGTGTCTTTCTGAGGCTTTAGCGAATCAGCTCTTCTGTTTTTTGCTCACTCGTGGCTGTGCCTCTCCTCCCCAGGAGTCAAACTCGACCTCAGGAGGGGGGGCTCTCGAGACTAATTCGTTCATCCCTTTGAAGGTACAGATTGAAATACCTGGTGTGGCAGGCACTGAGCAGAATGTTAAGGACACAGACGTGCCTTCTGCGTGGAACTGGCACCCTCATAGGCTCACAATCCAGCGGGGAAGACGGCCGTTAACAGTGATGAAAACAGTGAGATACCACCTGACACCCATCACAGATTATTAGAAAGGTCAGTACTACCAAGAGCTGGTGACAAAATGTCACAGATCCATGCTAGGGATGCTGGAGCATCGACAAAGAATAAGAAGACGTCCATAGCAGCAGTGCAGAGAGGCAGATCTCAAAGCAGTAAGCAGAGCGAGTTTTCAGTTTTGAAAATCAAAACCCATGCAAGAAATCCTTAAAAGAAACTTTACAAGATTCACGCGTGTTTGGGGAAGGCGAATGGGAACCAAGGAAGAAGGAAAGCATAAAGTCTTCACCCCCGTGCTTATAGCAGCATTATTTACAAGAGCCAAACGATGGAAGCAGCCCAAGTGTCCGTTGATAGATGAACAAAGAAGATGCGGTATATCTATGCAACGGAATATTACTCAGCCATGAAAAAGAATGAAATCTTGCCATTTGCAAAGACATGGATGGAGCTAGAGAACGTAATGCTAAGTGAAAGAAGTCAGAGAAAGACAAATGATTTCACTCGTGTGGAATTTAAGGACCGAAACAAAGAGAAAGAGAGACAGACTGAAATACAGACTCTGAGCTATAGAAACAAACTGATGGGTACCAGAAGGGAGGTGGGTGGGAGGCGGGTGAAAGAGGTGAAGGGGGTTAAGGGTACACTTATCCTGCTGAGCACCGAGTATTGTTTGGAAGTGTTGAATCACTACATTACACGACTGAAACTCATATAACACTGGATGTTAACTACACTGGAATTTAAATTTAAAAAATTAACAGAAAAGATCAATGTAAAAAAAAAAAAAGCCACACGAGACGGTTAAAATTGGGCTTGCCATTTCTCTGGCAGGAAAAGAAATTTAGCCAATTTAGGACTCAAAAGAAAAATGGGCATGCCACACATGTATCGAATGGAAAGTAAAAAAGAAATAAAGTAACAAGCCCGAGAATTTCAAAGGGGGCTCAGTGAAAAAAGAGGGAGAAAAGAGGGACCGATTAAAAAAAAAAACAAAAACAAGTTACTTTCTAACTCTTTCTCCCACTCTTCCCCAAGGGCACTCCAGCCTTTTATCTGGGCGACTGTGCATTAGGGAAAGGACATAATCAGACTTTTCTGACTCTGAACTGACATGAACTATGAGAGACCCAGAATATCACGATGGCCCCGCCGGGTCAGAGCAAGGGCTTTTGGAGAGATCGGGCGATCAAAGGAGCGTCAGCTCAGGTCTGTCTGACACTTGGCCAAACGGGTCCCCCAAACCCATCCCGTGGTTATTTCCCCCGTTCCAGAATGTATAATTGAGATAGACATACTCAGCAACTGACAGAATCCCCATAAGGCAGACGCTGTTACCGTCCCTATCTTGGCGGGGGGGGGGGGGGGGGCGGATACTGAAGTATAGGAGATTCATTCATTCCCCCAAGGTCACACAGCTGGGAAGCTGGATTCAAACCAGGGCAGTCTGGCTCCAAATCCACATCCTTAACTGTATACAAGGGTTTGCAGCTTAGGGATGAGAAGCAAGGACACCGATACCCGATATTCCTCATAGAATTGTAGTGATAGGCAAGACCGTAGGGGTTACGAGGGTCTGGGGGGTGGGGTGGGCTCAGCCAAGGGTTCCCAGCTGAGGTCGTGTCTAAACACAGCTTTGAAGGATGAGTCGAGGTTCATGAGGCTAAGGGGGGGGGGGGGGCGGCAAGGGCCCTCCAGGTGGATGGAAGGGCCCCACAGAGGAGGCAGCAGAGACAGGAACGGCCAGTGGGTGGCCACAGGGGGCGGGCGTATGGATGGCTCAGGCCGTGGGAGGTGGGGTGTGAGAGATCATGGAACCCTGGACGTGAAGGTGCCAGGGTACCCAGCAGGGCTGCCTTGGGGGTGGGGTGGTGGGGGGGGGGGGGGTGGTAGTCCTGGTCCTGCCTCCTGGACCCCAGCCCAGCCTGCCTCTCTCAAACCATCGGAGCTTGTGACATTCCAGAGCATCCCCGACATGTGGTTTCTGTACATCAGTCCTTGAGGTTAGTGTTTAGCAATGTATTTTCATCTCAGAGGCAACACTTTGGTTTTGTGTTTGCTTCCTCTTTATTTATCGCCCTGAGCATGTCTTGACCCCCATCTGAGGCCCTGAAAGGAAGGCAGAAGCTCTTCCCAAAGCCTCGGAGGGCTGGTGGCCTTTCGTTAATGACCCTCATCCTGGTCACATGGACCAAAGCAGCGGTCCTCGGCGACTACGCTCCTCGGGTCCTTTGCAAAGCAGCCACAGCCTGGGGACTGAGGGCGCACGCTGCGCTGGCCCCTGGCTGTGGCTCAGTGGCACAAGGAAGGGACGGATGTGTGTGGGCTGCCTGCGGGGGGCCGGACCCACGTGCTTCCGTTCTTTCTCTGAATCCTCACGTCTACCTGGGAGGTGGAGTAGTTCACCCGTTTCTTGGATGAGGAAATGCTGGCACAGGGAGGTAAGTGAACCGGCCCGAAGTTGCACAGCGGCACTTTTGGAGGGGCTGAGTGGAAGCCTCGCCCTGCGTGGCTGTGACACCCATCTTTTCCACGAGCCCACTCTGTGCCTTCGCGCAGGGACAGTTCCGTCTCTTTATGTTGCTGGAACTTAGGGAAAGAGACTGAGAAGCTAGAGGAGAAGGGCTCGTTAGTGTCTTTTTCTGGCTTCAAGTGACTAGTATGAAAATAATACGAGCCAACACTGGTGAGAGCATATTTGGCTCTAGCCACTGTTCTGAGTGCGTTACTGGAGGCATCGAAACCTCGCCAGACTTCTACTGGCCTGGGTGCCATTACTGTTTTCATTTCATTTTATTTTTTAAGTTTATTTTGTGACAGAGAGAGAGAGAGAGAGAGAGCAGGGGAGGGGCAGAGAGAGAGAGAGAGAGAGAGAGAGAGAGAATCCCAAGCAGGCTCTGCACCGTCAGCACAGAGCCCGACGCGGGGCTCGAACTCACCAACTGTGAGATCATGATCTGAGCTGAAGTCGGACGTTTGACCGACTGAGCCACCCATGTGCCCCTACTATTTTCATTTTTATAAGTGAAGAAACTGACACACAGAAAGGCAAAGAAACTTGCCCAAGTTGACACAGCTCAGGAGTGGCAGAGCTAGGGTTTGAAATGAAGCTGTCACTTTGGGGCACCTGGGTGGCTCAGTCAGTTAAGCATCTGACTTTGGCTCAGGTCATGATCTCACAGTTTGAGGGTTCGAGCCCCGCATCGGGCTCTGTGCTGACAGCTCGGAGCCTGGAGCCTGCTTCGGATTCTGTGTGTCTCTCTCTGCCCCTCGCCTGCTCACCCTCTCTCCCTCTCTCTCAAAAATAAATAAGCAATTGAAAAAAATTTTTTTAAAGGACCACTCTTTGTAATTAATTAATTTAAAAAATTTTAATGTTTATTTTTTTTATTATTTTTTTTAAATTTTTTTTTCAATGTTTATTTATTTTTGGGACAGAGAGAGACAGAGCATGAACGGGGGAGGGACAGAGAGAGAGGAAGACACAGAATCGGAAACAGGCTCCAGGCTCTGAGCCATCAGCCCAGAGCCCGACGCGGGGCTCGAACTCACGGACCGTGAGATCGTGACCTGGCTGAAGTCGGACGCTTAACCGACTGCGCCACCCAGGCGCCCCTAATGTTTATTTTTGAGAGAGAAAGAGAGACAGAGTGCCAACAGAGGGGCGGAGAGAGAGGGAGACACAGAATCCAAAGCAGGCTCCAGGCTCTGAGCTGACAGCACAGAGCCCGACGTGGGGCTCGAACTCACAGATCACGAAGACAGCTTCCAGGTTCATCTGTGCTATTGCCCGGGTCAGAATGTCCTTCGTCTTTAAGGCACTGGACGGCTTCCACCTTTTTGGCTAATGTGAATCTCGCGGCTATAAAAAGGGATGTGCCCACATCTCTTCGAGACCCTGCTTTCAGTTCCGTGGGGTGTGCAGGAGCCAGAGAGCACTCCCAACCACATTTCCTACCTCTTTGCAGAAACCCCAGCTTTGCGGACTGTTCTGTGAGGTCTCCTTGCAGCAACTCAGGCGGGGGGGGCCATTTCTTGGAAGCCCGTGTGATCAGAGAGGGTGCTCCTGTCCACCGTGCGTCACCCCACACGGAGACTGTAGAATTCCCCGGTAAGCTTGTTAACAATGTAGATTCCCTGGCACCACCTTCGACTGTTCTGAGGCAGTAGTTCTGGGGCAGAACCAAGGACTCTGCATTTTTGACATCGACCCAAAGGTTCTGATATGTTTCTACTTTCAGAAGTCGCTGGATGAGATGACTCCCGGGGTCCCTCCCACCCTAATATCCCCTGGCTCTAAAGTTAATTAATGTTGGGGACGCCTTGGTGGCTCAGTCTTAAGCGTCCGACTTCGGCTCAGGCCATGATCTCACGGTTCACGGGTTCGAGCCCCGCGTCCGGCTCTGCGTGGACAGCTCGGAGCCTGGAGCCCGCTTCGGTTTCTGTGTCTCCCTCTCGCTCTCTCTGCCCCTCCCCCGCTCATGCTCTGTGTTTCTCTCTGCCTCAAAAATAAATAAACGTTAAAAATTTTTTCTAAAAAAAAAAATTAAAAAAAAAAAATAGAAAAAAGGGGTGCCTGGGAGGCTTAGTTGGTTAAGCGGCCGACCTCGGCTCAGGCGTGATCTCGTGGTCCATGAGTTCGAGCCCCGCGTCGGGCTCTGTGCTGACAGCTCAGAGCCTGGAGCCTGTTTCAGATTCTGTGTCTCCCTCTGTCTGACCCTCCCCCGTTCATGCTCTGTCTCTCTCTGTCTCAAAAATAAATAAACATTAAAAAAAATTTTTTTTTAAATTTTTTTTCTTAAGTTAATTACTATTGGCCTAAAGGCTGAGCAGAAAGATTGTGGCAGACAGAGCAACATTCACCGAATATTCCAGTCACTCCCCAGCACCAGCCCACACCCTTTCACTGGGTCGGGGCCCACGACTGCTTCTGGCCAATGAGATGTGAGCGAAAGTGGCACGCGTCCCTACCACGGGGAAGCAGGTAAAAGTCTGTGCCCTCTCTGCTGCCTTGACGAACAGTCTGAGAAACAGAATCTGAACTGCAAGGTCACTGCCATACACAGTAAAGATGTAACAGCGGACACTGGAGGGAAGGTGGCCTTGGGCCTTGGTGTTCTTCCTTCCTGCCTTCCTCCAGCTGAATGGGAGCTTCCAGACTAGAGTGGTGTCGGTCAGTTGAGGACTTGGCCTCCAGACGAGGAAGAACAGAAAGGCTGTCCAAGACCAGAGGCATCTCAGGACAGTTGGAGGAACCTGGGGGTGGATTGGCTGGACGGCCCATGGCTTGCTGATACCCATGTAAGGCCTTGGGGCCGGGGGAACACTAATACTGCGGAATGAGGTGTTCATCCTTATTGGGGTTGGAGGGCAAGCCCTCTGGGCAGGAGTGACTCACCCTGAGTCCTGAATACCTCTGATGTTGAGAGAAATCCAGCCCAGTCTTCCTAGTCCTGGTCATCTCCTTCCATAGAAAATGACTTCACAGTGGCTTCGAGAATGTTTACACCGATGGGTGGTCAGTCCTTGCAGAGGTGACCCCCTGTTGGGGTTTGGAAATTTTCCTATTGATCTTAGAAAAAAAGCAGGACTCTGCCTCTCCGTGGTAAACTCTGGCATTTGTGGACACTAGGCTATTCTTTGAATTCGGGCTGCTTCTTACCCCGGACGAGGCCTCTCTACCCATGAGATTAAACATTAGTTTTAGGGGTGCCTGGGTGGCTCAGTCGGTTAAGCATCTGGCCCTTGGAGCGTCCGACTTCAGCTCAGGTCATGATCTCACAGTTCATCCGTTCAAGCCCTGCTTCGGGCTCTGTGCTGCCAGCTCAGAGCCTGGAACCTCCTTCAGATTCTGTGTCTCCCCCTCTCTCTGCTCCTCCCCTGCTCATACTCTGTCTCTCTCTCTCAAAAACAAATAAAGATTGAAATTTTTAAAAATAAATAAATAAACTATAAAAATTGAAAGTAATAAATATAAAATTAGTTTTAAATTTTATTGTTTTGATTTTTATTACTTATTATAGTTGCATAATTAATTGTATTTCCATTTTTAATTTAAATTTTACGTCTTAGAAAAATAACACGTGGGGCGCCTGGGTGGCGCAGTCGGTTAAGCGTCCGACTTCAGCCAGGTCACGATCTCGCGGTCCGTGAGTTCGAGCCCCGCGTCGGGCTCTGGGCTGACGGCTCGGAGCCTGGAGCCTGTTTCCGATTCTGTGTCTCCCTCTCTCTCTGCCCCTCCCCCGTTCATGCTCTGTCTCTCTCTGTCCCAAAAATAAGTTAAAAAAAAAAAAAGTTGAAAAAAAAAAAAAAAAGAAAAATAACACGTTCCCATAATACAAGTCAAAAGATACGGGAGGATGTACAGTGAGAAGCAAGTCTTGCTCTTGCCCTTCTCTCTCAATCCCTCTGTTCTGGAAATAGAATCTAGGGATATTTAAAGAAAAACTTGCTGGTAATAATAGGTACTGTTTATTAAAATTTGTCAGGAGGCATTAAAGGAGGCATTTTCCACACACCATTTTATCAATGTCCACAATGGCCCTATATACTTGGTATATTACAAGAGAGGAAATTGACCCTTGGACAGAAAAAAAATAACATGTCCAAGGTCACACAGAGAATAAAAGGCAGAGTCAGGGCCAACATCACGCTCTTTCCAGTGTGCTGACTGCCTTGCATATCACTAATTAACATTGGTATAATGTTTTCCTATTTATAAACTGTGTCGCAAGACATTTAAGGCCCATGACTATCCTGTGGGGCAGGCAGGGAAGACATTATTGTTGTATCCGGAATACAGACGATGAGACTGAGGTTCCAGGAGGACCTACGGTTCTAGGCACATGTGGCTTGGCCCTGTGCCAAGTGCCCTATAAACCTTGACACATTGAATCCCAACAACAGCCACTGAAATGTTTTACTTAAGAGTTGAAGAAAGCAAGAGTCAGAGAGGTAAAGTGATCTGCCTAAGATCACACCACAAATAGTTGGGAACACCGGGAACGGGTCACCTGGTGTATCTAACTTCAAAGTGATCGTCTTTTAATTATCAAGTACTGTAGCTTGCAGAGATCGAAGTCTGTGGCGTTTTCATCTGACTAGCCCATCGATCCCAGCATCGGAGCTAGGGTAGTGTTATTATTCCCATTTTCCAGGTGGCAAAACCGAGGCCTTAGTAAGGGGGCGCCGATTGCCCAAAGTCACACAGCTAACAAGTGGTAGAGGCAGGATTTGAGGCTGCTTCGGATTCTCTCTGGGGTTTTCGCCCCACGCCCAGACCTCGGGTCGGTTTCTGCAGAAGCCACATCCGGTTTTCACTTCAGCCTGGCGGGCGCCTGCCGGTAGTGACTTCACCAGAGACGGTGTGAGCACCTGGCAGGGCGGGCGCGGAGGGAGGGAGAGGGTCAGCCCGGGGGCCAGGCGGGATGACCTCCAGCAGTCCTTCAAGCTTCAGTGTCCTCCCACCTCAGCATTCCCTTCACGTCCCCGTCCTCATTTCTCCAGCTCCCGCATTTGCCAACTTCTTTTTGCCCCTGAAAGGAATGTTTACAGACTTTGCGCAGAGTCAGAAGGGGAGCCCGGGGGAACCCGTTGTTGCACCTCCGCCACCATTGGTTGTAGCGCTATGAGACTCGATTTGCATGTCGTGTTCGATTGGCTCAAGCGACCGGAGTGGGCGGGCTCAACCAAATCTACCTGTCAGAGGGTGGAGCACGCAGAGCTTCCGGGCTGGAGAAGGGGGAAGGGCCACCTGGCAGCGGTGAAGGAGGCCGGGCGTCCTACTGATGGACCCGAGGCAGGAACCCGTCCACACCCCACACAGCCGCTTCGCAAGCGCGGCCTGGTGCAAACGCGCATTTGCTGGGACAACACAAAGTACAGTGACATTGATTACTTCTGCGGGACTTCCTTGGGGAGGGGATGAGGCGGGGAAGGGCAGGAACTGGAGGGAGATCTTCATCCTAAAGTCTTTTATGCCCGAACTGTGAACCGTGGGAATTTATTAAAACATAATTTTTAAATATATATATATATATATATATATATATATATATAGTTATATATTTATATATATAAAGTATATATATAAAGTACATATGTAACTATATGTATATAAATATATATACACTATACACAAGTGTGTGTGTATGTGTGTATATATATATATATATATATAGTGTCTCAGTCAGTAGAGCATGCGACCCTTGACTCTTGATCTTGGGATCCTAGTCCTAGCCCCACGTTAGAGGATAGAGATTACATAAAAAACAATTTAAAAATCCCAAAATTATATATAAAAAAATAAAAAAGTATATATTATATTGCGTTGTATATTTAATTTTAATTTATAGTTAATTTAATATTGAATATTTAATTTAATTTTTAAATTTAATTTAAAATTTTACATATCTATAAATATTATTGATTTTTTTTTTTTTTGAAAGAGAGAGAGAGCATGTGAGCAGGGGAAGGGGGCAGAGAGAGGGAGACAGAATCTTTAGCAGGCTTCGTGCTCAGCGCTGAGCCCAACTGAGGGTTCGATCCCGTGACCCTGGGATCATGACCTGAGCCAAGACCAAAGTCAGTTGCTCAACCGACTGAGCCACCCAGTGCCCCTGAATTTTATGTTCTAATAGGTTCTCATGGTGTGTGCATATATAAATGTGCTCCACATATGTGTGTAGATATAGATATATAGATACAGATAGATGGATGGATCTTCTTAGAACACTGTCAGAGAGTTATAAATGCCAAACTTTTCAGCCTGGCATTCAAAGCCCTCTACATCCTGCTCTAGCCTCTTCCCACCTGCCCATCATCCCTGAACCCACAGCTACTGCCCCCGCAGATTGGTCTCTGCCCAACCCGCCTTTCTACCCTGACTTTGTCCTTGCCTTTGCCTCTACACACTCTCTCTCCGTACAGCTACATCTTTGAGGTTCCGCCCAACCTCTGCGGTCCCTCAGCCCCCTCCCTGATCCAGAGTTAAGAGTTGATTTCTGCCTCCTCTGTGCTTCCAGGCACTTGGTTTGTACTTGGCTGAGTGTATTTGTCACAAGGTCCACCCACACAGCTCCCCATGGCCCCCGTTGTTTCATCAGCCCACCTCCCCAGCTTTGGCCTAGTGTCCTTTGTTGATTCGGCAAACATCCATTGAGCACCTACTCTGTGCCCCGCTGTTCTAGGTATTGGGCATAGAGCAGGGAACCAAGCCTCCAAGTTCCTGCTCTCCTGGAGTTTATGTTTTAGTGAAGATGAAGAGTTAATGGATAAGCCAACATGGTGTATAATTTGTCAGGTAGTAACAAACCGTGAAGAGAACTAAAGCAGGGAAAAGGGGTTACCCTAGACAGGGAGAGTGATTCTCGTTTGGATCAGGGGTTTAGGGATGGTTCTGTGGAGGTGACATTTTAGGAGCAATCTGAATGAGGTAAGGAGGGCACCGGGCAGTTCTGGAGAGTTCCAGGCTGGGGAAGAGAAAGAGGGAACAGCCACGTGTCCAGTTCGTGCCCGGCAAGTGGACATTGAGTTAAAGTGGACAATGGAGGAACGCTGGCTGGCTCAGTCGGTGAAGCAGGTGGCCCTTGGTCTCGGGGCTGTGGGTTCGAGCCTCATGATGAGTGTAGAGATCACTTACAAATGGCACAAAATAAAATAAATTGAGCAATGGAGAGGGAGAGAGAAGATTGTCACTGGTGCAGGAGAGCATGAGGACAGCTTCTTACATTTTCCAGGAGTGGCGAACCTGGCCTCTACCCAAATGACTGAGCTGTAACCAGTAGCACAGCCTTGGGAAGCCACACCCGGCAAGTTTGGCTTCTCAGAGAGGCAGCTCGGAATTGTGGGAAGGAGAACCTGGCTCCAGGTTCAACCCTGGTTTGGGCCCTTATCAATGTTAAAGATCTGGTGTTAAACTTTTCACAGACCTTATCTCACTTACCACTCAGAACAACATTTTAAGGCCTGCCTGGTGGCTCACAGAGGTTCAGGGGCTTGCCCAAAGCTGCACTGTCAATAGAATTCCATGTCGTGCCAGGAAGTCAATGTCATGACCGGCATTAAAAACAAATGAAATCGGGGCGCCTGGGTGGCTCAGTCGGTTAAGCGTCTGATTTCAGCTCAGGTCACCATCTGGCAGTTTGTGAGTTCGAGTCCTGCATCGGGCTCTGTGCTGACAGCTCAGAGCCTGGAGCCTGCTTTGGATTCTGTGTCTCCATCTCTTTCTGCCCCCTCCCCCGCTCGCACTCTGTCTCTCTCTCTCTCTCTCACTCTCAAAAATAAATAAACATTAAAATTTTTTCAAAAAAAAAGATCTAGATTAGAAGATATTAGAGTATTTGGGGTCACCTGTTTCATTTACGTGAGTGCATTTGTATGATAAAATACGTTCCTTGCAGTTGTGTGAAGGTAAAAAGACCAAAAACTCTAAGAACACTGTTTTGGACACCGCCATGGATAAAGCACCTGTCACAGCACCCGGTGTCTACTGGTTTGCAATGAGGGCCGTTATTGGAGCTTAACTAATCAGGCAGCACGCGTGAAATTGCTAGTGACCCTGGTTCACCAGACCTCTGTGCCAGACTGATGCTAGGAACAGAAGTGCTGGATTAGTCGTCGTCGTCGTCCTCCTCCTCCTTCTAGTCCTAGAGGACCCCATCTAGCCCTGACCTCTCTGCTACATGGCTCTCAGGCCAGCCTCCAAACAACCACCTCCATCTCCAGGCTTAAAAACAAAACAAACAAAAAAAAAAAAACAGTAAAAGTAAAAACTTTTGTCCAAACCAAATTCTGCCCACGGATGTTCATAGCAGCTTTCTTCATAATTGCCAAAAGTTGGAAGCAACCAAGATGTCCTTTTTAAGAAAAAAAACCATTTTTTTACATGTATTCATTTTTGAGAGACAGAGATAGAGCACAAGCGGGGGAGGGGCAGAGAGAGGGGGAGACCCAGAATCCGAAGCAGGCTCCGGGCTCCAAGCGGTCAGCACAGACCCCGACGCGGGGCTCGAACCCACGAACTGCGAGATCATGACCTGAGCCGAAGTCAGACGCTTAACTGACTGAGCCACCCGGGCACCCTGGAAGCAACAAAGATGTCTTTTAGTAGATGATGCACACTGTGGTGCATCCAGAGAACAGAATATTATTTAGCACTAAAAAAGAAATGTGCTGTGGGGGCACGCACCTGGGTGGCTCAGTCAGTTGAACGTCTGACTCTTCGTTTCAGCTCAGGTCACGATCTCATGGTTCGTGAGTTTGAACCCTGCCTCAGACTCTGCGTTGGCAGCGTGGAGCCTGCTTGGGATTCTCTCTCTCCCTCTCTCTGTCCCTCCCTGCCCTCCCCATTCCCTCCTCAAATAAATAAACATTTAAAAGAAAAAAAAAAAAAGAAATGTGCTATCAAGCCATGAAAAGCCATGGAAGAACTTGAAATGCATATTACTAAATCAAAGAGGCCAATCTGAAGAGGCGACATGCATTCCGTATGATCTGGCTCTATGACATCTTGAAAAGGCACAACTATGGAGACAGTAAAAACGATCAGTGGTGGCAGGGGTAGGGGTGGGGGGGGAGGAGGAGGGGCTAAATAGGCAGAGCACACAGGATTTTTAAGGCAGTGAAAATACTCTGTATGATACTATAGTGATGGATTCACGTTGTTATCCACTTGTCCAAACCCATAGAATGTACAACGCCAAGAGTGACCCCGTAATATAAACTATGGACTTTGGATGATTATGATGTGTCAATGTAGGTTCATCCCTTGTAACAAATGTGCCACTAATAAGGGTTCGGGTCGTTAGTTCCTGTATGTGGTGGTGGGGACTAGGGGGGGTGTCCCCACGCCAACAAGCAATGCTCTGGACACTAGCTGAGTGCCCTCCAGTTCAACTCAATTCAGACCCTTCTACCTGGAGATAGGGTCAGGTCCCACAGGTGAAGGGCTCAGTCCTACAAGGCTGTCCCCCCACCCCCCGCCCCACTTCAGATGCTGGTTCACAAGGGCAGGTTGTCACCTGTCCTTCTGACCCACGCTATAGACCAGAGGTTCCAAAGACCCACCCCCTTGGGTCCATTAATTTCCTAAAGCTGTCCATAGAACTCAGGAAACCTGTTTATTCACTAGATCACTGGTTTATTATAAAAGGCTATAACTCAGCAACAGCCAGACAGGAGAGACGCATGGGGCAAGGTGTGGGGAGAGGGCCTGGAGCTTTCATATCACTTTCAGGTGTTTACCAACCAGAAGTTCTTTTTTTTAAAAAAATTTTTTTTAACGTTTATTTATTTTTGAGACAGAGAGAGACAGAGCATGACCAGGGGAGGGGCAGAAAGAGAGGGAGACACAGAATCTGAAACAGGTTCCAGGCTCTGAGCGGTCAGCACAGAGCCCAACGCGGGGCTTGAACTCACGGACCGTGAGATCATGACCTGAGCCGAAGTCGGACGCTTAACCGACCGAGCCACCCAGGCGCCCCCCAACCAGAAGTTCTTTGAATCCCATCCTCTTGGGGTTTTATGGAGGCTTCATTACAAAAGCACAATTGATTACATCATGAGCCATTAGCCATCCATTCAACCTCAAGAGCTCTTCACCTCCCTGGAGGTGGGGGGGTGGGGTAAGATGGAAAGTTCCAAACTTCTCTGTTCTCAGTGGGTTCCACTGGCTACAAGCCCCCATCCTTAGGTACTTTCCAAAAGTCGCCTCATTAACGTAACAAAAGACACACTTTGCAAATACCAAGGGTTTTAGGAGCTCTGAGCTGGGAACCTTGACCGAGATCAAACATGAGAAACACATTTTGTAGTCTAGTTGCCCATGTGTATATTACAATGTATGTGTGTATAAATAACAATATCACACCCACTCTGTTGGGAGATGTTAGCGACGGGGAGACTGTGCGTCTATGGGGGCAGGGGATATAGGAGAAATCTCTCCAAGTTTTCTGTGAACCTAAAACGGCTCTAAAAAATAAAGGCTTTTTAAAAATGCTGAAGAAGCGTTGCTCTAGAAAGGGGCCCTGGAGCCAGATGTCCTGGGCTTGAAGCCTGGCCCCACCGCTTAATAGTTCTGCGGTGTTGGGGAAGTCACTTGACCTTTCTGTGCTCCAGTAGCCTCATTTGTACCATGGGGGATTGAAAGAGACCTACCTCTTGGGCCGATGTGAGGATTTGGGGAGTGAGTATGTGGAACTGTTCTCGGAAAATGCGTGGCAGGTCCTATGTGCTGGCCACCAATAGAGGAGGCGTGAGTAGAGGAGGAATTTCCAGCCCTTTGAAGACTAGCTAAACCGGACGCAGGCATTTATGGGAGGGTTGCCTGGGTCCTCTGCACTCAAGGCTTCTGCAGCTTGATACCTTTGCCCTGTTTACCAGGAGCACCCCCCCCCCTCCCACCGCCACCGCTGTGAGCCTGTCCCTTCACCTTTGCCCAGACCTCCCTATCTTGCCTGAGGGCACTTTATGGTTTTTGGCCCCTTTGCCTTTAAACGACTTCAAGGTGGAGAGGGTTCTGGTAGGCTAGAGCAGCGCTTCCTCAGTCACTCGTCTCGGCTTGCCAGGGTCTTTGCCCCCTCTGTCTGATGCTTGGGCGGGTGCTTCAGACCTTCTCTTCTCTCCAGAATCTCGCCAGTCATTCTCTGTCCACATTGGCCAAGACAACCCTGAACACATACAGCCTTCGCCTTTTTAGAGCATTTTCCCACACGCTCTATCAGATGAACCTCATCAAACCGATCTTGTTAGCAGGGACATGGAGATACGAAGGCCGAGAGTGGTCAGGCGCCCAGCTTATGATCCCACAGCAGGGACCTCAGTCCAGCCCTCTTTGTAAATAACAAAAGAAACACCGTAACATCCGTGTGTGAAATCCTGTTGTGCCAGGTTTTCACCTGCCTACCTCATTCTAGCTCTTTCCAGTGCTTCTCAAACTTTACCTTCTGTGAATCCCCTGGGCCTGATGTTAAGACGTAGATTCTGGGGGTGCCTGGGTGGCTCCGTTGGTTGAGCATTCATCTCTTGATTTCGGCTCAGGTCGTGATCTCCTGGTGGTGAGATTGAGCCCCCCCCCCCTCCCATCAGGCTCCCCGCTGAGCATGGAACCTGCTTGGGCTTCTCTTTCTGCCCTTCCCCCCACGCATGTTCTCAAAACTAAATTAAAAAAATAAAAATAAAAAAGAGGTCGACTCTGATTTCACGGGCCGAGGTTGGGGCCTGAGAGTCTGCATCTTTTTGTTTGTTTGTTTGTTTGAGAGTCTGCATTTTTAACAAGCTCCCGGAGGATGTTGAGGCTGCTGGACTCCACGGACTCCGGTTTGGATAGCCAGGAACCTTTCCGTGTCCTGTGAGGTTGAAATCATCACCGTCGTTTTTCAGGTGAGCAAATAGAGGCTCCAGGCAGTTCAAAGACTGCTCAAGACCTCTAAGCTAGTAAGGTGGTAGAACAGAGATTCAAACTCAGGTGTTGGGGGGGGTCAGATCCTGGGTGATTGCCTTTCTGTTTCAGCGGCTTTAGCACTGGGGCTCCAAGCTGCATTTGCTCCAAAATGGCTGAAATCCTGTGATGTCACCCTGACTCCACCACCACCCATCTGGGCTGGGCTACTGAGACGGCAGAATGGATGTCACTCAGAAAGGGTACATTAACCATAAAGTCCTTTGCCACACAGAAGTGCTATGAGGCCAAATGTTAAAAACACACCCTGGAAGGGAAGACAGGCTGAGAGACACTCCTACAAGTCAAATATGCCAAGGTTGGCTGCTGGGGCCTTGGTTCCTGCTCAGAGGAGGCCATGCTCTGTCACCAAAGGGGCATGGGATGAGTGTACTGGCCGGTGGTCTCTCCTTCCAATACCTGTTTCCACGGAGCTGGAAAAGACAAAGGTCACTTCATTTTTATTTATTTTTCTTTTTTTTTTTTTAATTAAAAAAAAATTTTTTTTAACGTTTATTTAATTTTGAGACAGAGAGAGACAGAGCATGAACGGGGGAGGGGCAGAGAGAGAGGGAGACACAGAATCCGAAGCAGGCTCCAGGCTCTGAGCCGTCAGCCCAGAGCCCGACTCGGGGCTCAAACTCACGGACCGCGAGATCATGACCCGAGCTGAAGTCGGACGCTTAACCGACTGAGCCACCCAGGCGCCCCATATTTTTCTTTTTTTAATAACAGCTTTATTGATCTATAATTCACATACCATAAGATTCACCCTTTTAAAGTGTACCTTTCAGTGGTTTTTAGCGTAGTCACAGAGTTATGCACCTATCACCACTATCAAATTCCAGAACCTTTTCATCATTCTGAAAAGAAACCCCATCCCCATTAACGGTCACTCCCCACTCCCTCCTCCCCTCTGACCACTGGTCTACCTTCTGACTCCATAGATTTGCCTATTCTGGACATTTCGTATAAATGGGATCATACAATAAGTGGCCTTTTGTGATGGGTTTCTTTCACTTAGTGTAGTGTTTTCATTACGCTATGTTGTAACATGTACTATTTTTTTAATTTATTATTTTTTAAATTTACAGCCAAGTTAGCATATGGTGCAATAACGACTTCAGGAGTAGATTCCAGTGATTCATCCCCTACGTATAACACCCAGTGCTCCTCCCAGCAAGTGTCCTCCTTAATGTCCCTTGCCCATTTAGCCCTTCCCCCCACCCA
The DNA here is from genome assembly GCF_018350195.1 of Panthera tigris. NCBI lineage: Eukaryota > Metazoa > Chordata > Mammalia > Carnivora > Felidae > Panthera > Panthera tigris. Next base: position 129,252,005 of record NC_056666.1, on the reverse strand, counting down.
CAAACCCTCCAGCAACCCTGTTTGTTCTCTATATTTAAGAGATTCTCTATATTTAAGTGGTGATTTAAGAGTCTCTTCTGTTTTGTCCTCCTCCCTGTTTTTATATTATTTTTGTTTCCCTTCCCTTAAGCTCATCTGTTTTGTGTCTTAAATTCCACATATGAGTGAATTCATATGATATTTGTCTTTCTCTGACTAATTTCGCTTAGCATAATACCCTTTAGTTCCATCCACATTGTTGCAAATGTCAGGATTTCATTTTTTTTGATTGCTGAGTAATACTCCATTATATATATATATATGCCACATCTTCTTTATCCATTCAACTGTTGATGGACATTTGGGCTCTTTCTGTACTTAGCCTATTGTCAACAGTGCTGCTATAAACATTGGGGTGCATGTGCCCCTTCAAAACAGCACACCTGTATCCCGTGGATAAATGCCTAGTAATGCAATTGCTGGGTCGTAGGGTATTTCTATTTTTAGTTTTTTGAGGAACCTCCATCCTGTTTTCCAGAGTGGCTGCACCAGCTTGCATTCCCACCAGTAGTAAAAAAGAGTTCCTCTTTCTCTGAATCCTCACCAACATTTGTTGTTGCCTGAGTTGTTAACTTTTAGCCATTCTGACAGGTGTGAGGTGGTATCTCATTGTGGTTTTGATTTGTATTTCCCTGATGATGAGTGATGTTGAGCATTTTTTCATGTGTCGGGTGGCCATCTGGATATCTTCTTTGGAGAAGTGTCTGTTCATGTCTTTTGCCCCTTTCTTCACTGGATTATTTGTTTTTTGGGTATTGAGTTTGATAAGTTCTTTATAGATTTTGGATACTAACCCTTTATCTGATATGTGGTTTGCATATACCTTCTCCCATTCTGTCGGTTGCTTTTAGTTTTGCTGACTGTTTCCTTCACTATGCAGAAGGTTTTTATTTTGATAAGGTCCCAATAGTTCATTTTTGCTTTTGTTTCCCTTGTCCCCGGAGACACGTTGAGGAAGAAGTTGCTGTGACAGAGATCAAAGAGGTTATCGCCTGCTTTCTCCTACAGAGTTTTGATGGCTTCCTGTCTTACATTGAGGTCTTTCATCCATTTTGAGTTTATTTTTGTGTACGGTGTAAGAAAGTGGTCCAGGTTCATTTTTCTGCATTTCCCTGTCCAATTTTCCCAACACAATTTGCTGAAGAGACTGTCTTTATTCCATTGGATATTCTTTCCTGCTTTGTCAAAGATTAGTTGGTCATATGTTTGTGGGTCCATTTCTGGATTCTCTATTCTGTTCCATTGATCTGAGTGTTTTTGTGCCAGTACCATACTGTCTTGATGGTTACAGCTTTGCAATACATCTTGAAGTCCAGGATTGTGATGCCTCCAGCTTTGGTTTTCCTTTTCAGAATTGCTTTGGTTATTCGGGGCCTTTTCTGCTTCCATGCAAATTTCAGGATCATTTGTTCTAGCTCTGTGAAGAGTGATGGTGTTATTTTGATAGGGATTGCATTGAATATGTAGATTGTTTGGGTAGTATCGACATTTTAACAATATTCGTTCTTCCTATCCAGGAACATGGAATATTTTTCCATCCTTTTGTGTCTTCTTCAGTTTCTTTCACAAGCTTTCTATAGTGTTCAGTGTATAGATTTTTCAACTCTTTGGTTAAGTTTATTCGTAGGTATTTTATGGCTTTTGCTGCAATTGTAAGTGGGATCGATTCCTTGATTTCTCTTTCTGCTGCTTCGGTACTGGTGTATAGAAATGCAACCGATTTCTGTGCATTGATTTTATTTCCCTGTGACTTTGCTGAATTCGTGGATCGATTCTAGCAGGCTTTTTTTTTTTTTTTTTTGTGGAATCTTTTGGGTTTTCCGTACAGAGTATCATGTCGTCTGCGAAGAGTTGGTAACACACACTATTGTCATGTAACATCCCATTGTATGGATGTGCCACATTTTGCTTATCCACTCATCAGTTCGTGGACATTTGAGTTGTTTCCTGTGTGTGTGTGTGTGTGTGTGTGTGGCCGTCATGAACGACGCTGCTGTGGACATTCAGGTCCATTCGTGTACAAGTGTTTGTGTGGGCATATGTTTTCATTTCTCCTGGGCAGATACCTAGGAGTGGAGCTTCTAGATCAGATGGCAACTCTGTTACCAAACAGAGTTTGAGGAACTGCCACACCGTTTTGCAAAGCCGTTGCACCTTCTTACGATCCCACCAGCAATGTGGGAGGGTTCTGATTTCTCCAGGATTTGGGTGTAGTCATTTACTTTTAAAGCTGCTCAGTGGAAACCGAGACTTCCGCCTAAGCAATGACAAGTGGAATAAATATTCAGTGACTGTGGTATACTGATGCAAGCCTGCCCTTGGAAACAAGCAGGCCTAGCCTTGAGTGCTGTGTGTTTTTGGTAGCCACTTAACCTCTCTGAGCTGGTTTCTCTCTTGAGACCTGAAGTAGGAGTGCGTAATAGAGATCACAGGTGAGTAGAATTTGAGAAGCTTTGGGCAACAAGGTCCTCCTTTTGTTTTCTTTTTTAATTTTTTAAAATCATCCACTCCTGAAGGCCTGATTCTAAATTCCCACTTGTCCTATGAGGGGACCCGCTGGTGGTGAAGAACAGCATATTGGGAGACAAGTAGTCCTGGATTTAAATCCCAGGTCTGTTTCTTGCTATCTATGACCTTGGGCCAGTCAACTTTACCTTTTCGGTGAAAAGGAGATTAGATACCACATCAAAGTGTTGTTGTCAGGATAAAATGTCTTGTGGTAAGCATGCAATAGATCATAGGCACTATTATTATTACTGTCCTTAGTAATCTCTACACCAAACATGGGGCTCAAACTCACGACCCCGAGATCAAGAGTCCCATGCTCTACCAACTGAGCCAGCCCGGGGCCCCCTTGTAGGGCTATTATTGAAACATGGAAAGATCCATCCATTCCACCAATACTAGCTGAGTTCCTACTAAGGGTCAGTTTCTGTGATAGATGATTAATACCCTTTATGTCTGGAGCTCACAGGTTTGGGGGAGCAGACGTGAAACACATTGCGTCCCCGGGTGATAAGTGCTGTTAAGGTTCTCTGTTGGGGAGGGAGGGGCGTGGCAAGCAGAAGGAAGTGGCCACTGGGAGGTCCGGGCAACCCCGGGGCAGGTGTGAGAGGCCCCCGTTGTGCAGGGTGGACAGCGAGGTCGAGGCCTCGTGGAGCACAGTCTCCCCTGACTATGTCCTCACCACCCACACCCACAACCTAGAAATGGCCTGTCTGCTCTGAGGCTGGAAAGAGTGTAGACTCTTGCCTTACAAACCCACATGAGATAAAGGCTTAAAACCCTCCCTGGGCTCACAACCAAAACTTCCGTGTGCCCAGGGCCTGGTGGCCATAGGGCACTGTGGACGCCACGAAGAGGGGGTTTATGAGGGGAAAAGAGACACGCGATAGAAACTGGATTGTGGGGGGACCTGGGTGGCTCAGTCGGTTGAGTGTCCGACTTCAGCTCAGGTCATGATCTCGCGGTCCGTGAGTTTGAGCCCCGCGTCGGGCTCTGTGCTGACAGCTCAGAGCCTGGAGCCTGTTTCAGATTCTGTGTCTCCCTCTCTCTGACCCTCCCCCGTTCAAGCTCTGTCTCTCTCTGTCTCAAAAATAAATAAACATTAAAAAAAAAAAAAAGAAACTGGATTGTGGAGGGAGACAGAACGGCGCAGAGAAAAAGGGCTTCAAGTTATGACTGCCATTTGATGGCCTGTGGCCTCTGGCAAGTCACAATTGCTCACTCTCGCCTCGTTTCACTCCTCTGCAAAATGGGAACAAACACCGCCCTTCTGAAACGGTGAAACGGTACATGTCAAGAGGCAGGGAGATAGCACGAAAACGTTGCAGCGGGAGCGAAATGCTACATACCTGCACGACGGTTGGTGACTGCGGTCTGACGAATGAAGAAACAAAGTGTGGCGTGTCACTCACCAATAGGAAGGAACGGGGTACTGACTCATCCTGCAGCATGCATGAGCCTTGAAAACCCATGCTGAGTGAAAGAGGCCAGACACAAAAAAAACCACAGGCTGTATGACTCCATTTGTATGAAATGTGCAGAACAGGCAAAGATATAAAGACAGACAGAGGATGCATGGTTGCCTAGGGCTGGGGGAGAAGGTAAGGGGGACATGGTGACTGACCTCTGATGGATATGGGGTTCCTTGGCAGTGAGGAAAATGTTCTGGAATTAAATAGTGGTGATGGTTGCACAACTCTGTGAATATACGAAAAACCACCGAACGAACCGTATACTTTCAATGAGTGAAATGTATGGGATGTGAATTATATCGCAGGAAAGCTGTCGGAAAAAACCAGAAGCGTGGTTCTTTATTCTCCAGCACCCATCTGTGCTGAGAAACCATGGGGCACGCACACACACACATGAATAATTGCATTTCCTAGCTTTGGTGTACTTTTTGGCACGTGTCCTCATTTTCATTTTTATTAGCTTATGTGTGTGTTCATTCAGTCTACAAACATTTAACCACGCCAGGTCCTGGGGAAATAAGCACGAACAGAGCACCGAGCTGTCCTTCGGAAGCTCCTGGCCTCCTCGTCCGGAGACAGGCAAGCTTCACGGGGTGAAGTCACCGTGACCGAGGGTAGGCCGGAGTCCCACCCTAGGTGGGAGCACCGCGGTTCCCAGCTGCACCAAGTGGTCTGGGAGGCCTCCTGAAGGACTCAACACACTCAAAGGCTCAAGAGAAAGGGGGCAGTGGGAATGTTTGAGTGATGGCCGGGAGACCCAGCGGTCCCGAGGTAGAAGGGGTAAATCGGGCCTGGGTGACATTGCACTAGATTCATGGAATAATGTCCGCTGGGTGCATATTAGAGAGAGGGCCCTGAGTGCCACTCCAGGGAAGCAGAAGGCATGGTCCTAGGGAGAGAGCACACATGGCTAGTGCTCAGTAATCACTCTCGGAATGAATAATGAATGCACAAAATAGAGGTGCTCAGGACGCTTCTCCTGAGACACTGATTTAATTAAAATCTCACCAGGGATTCTAACGTCTGATGCAGTGGAAACCCCTCAGGAGGACCACAGGACACCTCCTGATTGAGCCCAGTGTTTGTCACACTTCATTTTGTTTTAATGTTTATTTATTAGAGCGTGTGCATGCGCGGAAGGAGGGGCAGGAAGAGAGAGAATCCCAAGCAGGCTCCGCTCTGACAACGCAGAGCCCGTCGCGAGGCTCGAACTCATGAACCATGAGGTCACGACCTGAGCTGAGATCAAGAGTCGGACGTTTAACTGACTGGACCACCCAGGCGCCCCTGTCGCACTTTAAGATGACGTGAAACACCTGGGGAGCTTGTTAACATGCCGATTTGGGTTCGGTGGGTCTAGCCTGGGTGCTGCGACCCTGCATTTAACAAGCTCCCAGGGGCGCCTGGGTGGCTCAGTCGGTTGAGCGTCTGACTTCCGCTCGGGTCACGATCTCACAGTCCGTGGGTTCGAGCCCCGCATCGGACTCTGTGCTGACAGCTCAGAGCCTGGAAGCTGCTTCGGATTCTGCGTCTCCCTCTCCCTCTGCCCCTCCCCCGCTGGTGCTCTGTCTGTCTGTCTCTCTCTCTCAAAATAAATAAACATTAAAAAAAAAAATCAAGCTCCCATATAAGGCCGATGCTGCCATTTTTCTGGTCCCAGAACCCTACTTTCTGCAGCAAGCCCCTTCTGACCCCTTCCGCCTCCTTGACTCTTTGCATCTCTGGGCTGCTCAGGGTCCTTCACAGTCTGTGTCTTCTCCCCGCTGGGCCTTGTGCCCAGTGTTTCTGCCTGGGACGAACTCCTCCCCCTTCCCCCCAGATGCCGCCCTTCGCCTCCCCAGCCCCCTACAGCGCTGTGGCTGCAGCACCCAAGCAGCCCGTTAGAACACACGAGCAGATCTGGGCCGGGTGTCAGCCGCCGACCCTGGAGCAGGGTCTGGCAAATAATAAGCCCTCAGGGAATCTCTGGGGACTGACAAAATGAACCTCCTGGAGGAGAGGAGGTACAAGGACACGCAATCATCATCATCGTACAAACCATTCCGGCGTCTTCATTCTTGCAACAACCCAACTTTGCAATGACTGTCATCACCTTCATTTTTTTTTAATGCTTATTTATTTTTGAGAGAGAGAGAGAGAGAAAGCACGAGCAGGGGAGGGGCAGAGAGAGAGAGAGAGAGACCCAGAATCCGAAGCAGGCTCCAGGCCCCGAGCCGTCAGCACAGAGCCCGACGCGGGGCTCGAACTCACAGACCGCGAGATCATGACCTGAGCCGAAGTCAGACGCTCAACCGACTGAGCCACCCAGGCGCCCCTTTTATCGTCTTCATTTTACACCTGAGGACACTGAGGCACAGACAGGTTCCGTAAGTGGCAGAGTCTGGACTCTGATCTGGGCGGCTCAAGACAGACGCACGACAGAAAGGAAGCAGTAACCCCGCAGAGATGGAGGGAGAAGTCACTTTCCAGTGGAGGGTGGGGGTCCTGAAGGTGGGTAGGGGCCCAGGGGCAGAACTGGCAGAAAAGGTATGAGAGCAGTGGCGTGACAGTGGCCGATTTGTAGAATGGGCAGGTTCAAAGTGCAGGGAACGGCCGCCGCTTGGGGTATAGGACCCTGCAGAAGGCCAGGGAGAGACAGGGCTTACCAGGATGCTGGAGACAATTGCAGGGGGCCTAGGCTACCAGGTTAGGAGTTTGTGCGGCACACAGAAAGCGCTAGAAACGTTCCTGGGCTGGAGAGAAGCAGGATGTGCTCGGGTCTTTGAGGGTCAGGGCAGAGTCCACCAACACAGCGCAGCAAAGTGAGAAGTTATGAATTTGGTGCCGCTAGGAGATCGGGGTTCAAATCCCAGCCTGCCTACCTATGGGCCCAAGGACTTTGATTAAGTTGCTTAACATTCTGGGCTTTGGTTTTGGCCTCTGTAAAATGAGGAGAGAAAAAAAGTCATAATAACAATTGGGTTGTTGACAGTAATTGACAAGTAATGATGATAATGTTTGTAGAAACTGAGAGCTCTACTATGATCTTAGGCAAATTATTTGACTCCTCCGTGCCTCAGTTTCCTCATCTGTGAAATGGGGGAGAATAATAGTACCCACATCAAAGCACGGAGACGGAGATGCAATAAGGCAATCTATGTGCCAAGTCCTTAGCCCCGAGCCTGCCTGTGAGTGCTCAGTAAATCTGTGCTGAGGGACACCTGGGTGGCTCAGATGGCTGCATGTCCGAATGTGGCTCAGGTCACGATCTCGTGGTTCGTGGGTTCAAGCCCCGCGTCGGGCTCTGTGCTGCCAGCTCAGAGCCTGGAGCCTGCTTTGGATTCTGTGTCTTCCTCTCTCTCACCCCCTCCCCCTCCCCTGCTCATGCTCTGTCTCTCTGTCGCTCTCAAAAATAAATAAACATTAAAAAAAAAATCTGTACTGAGCTGATGCTCATAGCCATACTTCAGGACAATCAACTCTGGAGGTGGAAAATACCGGGAAGGGGGAAAGAGGGAAGAGACAGTGGAGACGCTAAGATCCTTGTCTGGAGGGGAGGAGGAGAGGGTAAGCGACAGAATGCAGTGAGAATCCAGGGAAAAGGAAAGGAAGTCTGGGTAAGATGGTCTCAGCAAGAGTGAAGTCTCCCAGAGAAGGCGGAGGAGAGGGGAGGCTTCTGGGTTGAGTCGGTTGGCATGGAGAGGCTGGAAATGTGACCAGAGCTGGAAGTCAGGCGCACAGACAGGTTTGGCAAGACCCATGATGGTGGGAGTTCATCATTAGACGCTGAAAACAGGGAAACACATCAAGAATCCTGGGCAAGAGAACTATAGGTAATTTACATGTTTTCCATTTTTGTTTTTGTTTTTTTAAATATTTTGGAACTTAAAAATTTTTTTGACTTGGTATTGGGGCACCTGGGTGGTTCAGTCGATGGGGTGTCCAACCTGTCGGCTCAGGTCATGACTTTGCAATTCATGAGTTTGAGCCCCGCATCGGGCTCTGTGATGACAGCTCGGAGCCTGGAGCCTGCTTTGGATTCTGTGTCTCCCTCTCTCTCTGCCCCTCCCCTGCTCATGTGCTCTCTCTCTCTCTCTCTCTCTCTCTCAAAATAAATGAATAAACTTAAAAAAAAAATAATGTTGACTGGGGTGCATGGGTGGCAAGGTCAGTAGAATATGTGACTCTTGATCTCAGGGCTGGGAGTTAGAGCCCTGTGTTGTGTACAGAGATTACTTACAAATAAAATCTTAAGAAAGTGCTGATTAAGAGAAAAAGACTGGAAAACACATGCAACAAAAAAATAGGCAAGTTAAATGTGATGAAAATAAAAGAACTTCTGTGCCTTCGCATCTATGATCAGTAAAGTAAAAAGGCAACCCACAGAATGGGAGAAAATGATCTGATGTGGCATTGATATGCCGAACATACAGAGAACTCTTAAAACTCAACACCAAAAAACAAACCACCCAAGTCAAAAATGGGCTAATGAGGCATTAAGGAATCTCCTCCTGAAATCATTGTTTCACTATATGCTAACTAATTTGGATGTAAATTAAAAAAAATAAACAATAAAATTTTAAAAAATGGGCTAACAACTCAGTAGATCACAAATCAATGAATTTTACCTGCGTGGACCCAGAGTAACCACCAACCAGGTCGAGATATAGAACATTCCAGTACTCCGGAAGGCTCCCCCCTCACATTCACAAACTCTTCAAAGGGAACCTCCATCCCAGCTTCTGCCACTAGAGACTGATTTTGCCTGTATTATACGGCTTCTACTTTTTTTTTTTTTTTTTTTGGTATCTAAACTCTTTCAAACAGTATGTCTGAGAGGTTCATTCACTTCACACAGAACAAAACAACAGCTTAAGTGAGCTATGTCACATACCATATAGTTTCTCCTTTTTAAAGTATACAATTCCAAAAGAAGTTGGCGGTGGGAGGGAGTCTGCCTGGCTCAGTTGGTAGAACATATGACTCCTGATCTCTGGGTTGTGAGTTCGAGCCCCACGTTAGGCGCAGAGCTTACTTAAAAATAAATAAGTAAACACATAAATACATAAAGTAGACAGTTCCGTAAGCTTTTAGCGTACTCACAGAGTCGCACAACCATCACCACAATCCAATTTTAGAACATTTTCGTTGCCTCAAAACAAAAACAAAAACAAAAACAAAAGAAAGCCCAACCCTCCTAGCCATTAGCACTAACTTCTCATTTCTTCCTTTCTTCCCAGCTTCGGCAACCACTAATCTGTTTTCTGTCTCTATCGATTCGCCTATCCTGGAAATTTCATAGACGCGAAATTACACAATATGTGTGCTTTTTTGTGACCGGCCACTTCGACCTGGCATAATGTTTTTAAGGATCACCCGTGTTGTAGCTCGTGTCAATATTTCATTCCTTTTTACACCTGACTCATATTCTATTGTACGAAGATGCCACATTTTGTTTATTCATTCATCAGTTCACGTTTAAGTCTTTGTGTGTGGGGTTTTTTTTTTAAGTCTTTGTGTTTTTTTTTAAATTTTTTAAATGTTTATTTATTTTAGAGAGAGAGAGAGAGAGAGAGACAGAACATGAGCAGGGGAGGGGCAGAGAGAAAGGGAGACAGAAAACCCAAAGCAGGCTCCAGGCTCTGAGCTGTCAGCACAGAGCCTGACGCGGGGCTCGAACCTACAAGCCGTGAGATGATGACCTGAGCCAAAGTGGGACGCTTAACGGACTGAGCCACCCAGGCGCCCCAAGTCTTTGTGTTTTTTTATGTTAGCTCTAGTTTGTCCTTTTTCCTGTCTTTGTATCAGTCCACTGTATGGATACCCTCCATGTATTCATTTTACCATCCATATACTTTTCTCCTCTTGGTTTTTGGCTACTTTACATTGCTAAGAACATTTTTACACATGTTTGTTGGGCCCAAGCACTCATTTCTCTCGGGCATAGTATATACTGAAGAGTGGACTTGCTGGGGGCGCCTGGGCGGTTCAGTCCGTTAAGCGTCCGACTTCAGCTCAGGCGTGATCTCAGGATTCGTGGGTTCGAGCCCCGCCTCAGGCTCTGTGCTGACAGCCCAGAGCCTGCAGCCTGCTTTTGAGTCTGTGTCTCTCTCTCTCTCTCTCTCTCTCTGTCTCTGCCCCTCCTCCGCTCATGCTGTGTCTCTGTCTCTCTCAAAAACGAATAAACATTAAAAAGAGTGGACTTACTGGATCATAGGGTATACATGTATATTCAACTTTAGTAGACATGGCCGAACATTTTCCCAAAGTGGTTGTAGAAACTTGCACTCACTCCCACAAGTAATTCTTGAGAGTCCAGGACCTCCCGTTCTTGCCAACATTTCGTATCTTCATTTGAGTCGTGCGGGTTGGGGGTTAGTGCTCTCTCATTGTGGTTTTAATTTGCATTCTGTTATAACTAATGATGCTTAGCACCTTTTTATTTGTTTCCTGGATAATTAGATATCCTCTTTCATATTAGTGGCCATTCAGATCTTTGCCCATTTAGGAACAAATTGGGTTGTGTGTCTTTTCTTTCTTATTTTTTTATGTGAACTCTGCCCCCCAACGTGAGGCTCAAACTCATAACCCCAAGATCAAGAGTCATGTGCTCTACCAGCTGAGCCAGCCAGATGCCCCATCTGTCTTTTTCTTAGCACAGATTTTTTTTTTTTTGAGAGAGAGAGAGAGAGAGAGAATGTTAAGCAAGCTCTACTCCACACCCAGTGCAGAGCCCAATGCAGAGCTCAATCTCATGACCTTGAGATCATGACCTGAACTGAAATCAAGAGTTGGAAGCTTAACCAACTGAGCCACCCAGGCACCCCTAGATGTTCTTGATAAATTTGGAATACAGCTCCTTTGACATATATATTGTTATTATTTTCTCCCAGTCTGTGATTTGATTTTTCACTCTTTTTTAGATTTTATTTTTTGCTCTCTTTAATGTGTCTTTCGGTGAACAGATGTTCTTAATTTTAATTAAATTCAATCGAATGATCTTTTCTTATGGTTTATACTTTTTTGTCTTAAGACATTTTTGTCAGGGTGCCTGGGTGGCTCAGTCGGTTGGGCATCCTACTTTGGCTCAGGTCATGATCTCACAGCTCATGAGTTTGAGCCCCGCATCGGGCTCTGCGCTGACCGCTCGGAGCCTGGAGCCTGCTTTGGATCCTGTGTCTCCTTCTGTCTCTATTCCTCCCTCACTTGCACTCTGTCTCTCTCTCAAAAATAAAGATTAAATAAATAAATAAATAAATAAGTAAATTTTTGCCTATTTCAAGGTCATGGGGATATTCTCCTATGCTTTCTTCTGGAAGTTTTATTGTCTACTTTTCATATTTAGGCCTCTGATTCCTCCTGAACTATTTCCCTAAATGGTGTGAGGGTAGGGATCAAGATTCACGGTTCCACGGGTGGATATGCAATTGACCTGCACCGTTTGCTAAAAAGACCATCTTTTCTTCATTTATTTTCAGTGGCAATTTTGTGATATCTCAGACAACCATGTATATATGTGGCCCTCTCCATTTTATTCAAATATGTATGTGTGTGTCTAAACATTTGAAGGAAACAAGGTTTGTTAATAGTTGCTATATTGTGGTGGTAAGTTTATGGGTGCTTTTAATTTTCTTGCTTTTTAATATTTTCTATACCAACCATAATACTATTTTAATTCTCAGACCATATAGATGAAATATTTTCCTAAAAAATTTTCAAGTGTAGATTCTATATCAAGGATGCAGTTTCTTGCGAGACAGAGGAGGGGTTAGGCCAGATAGCGGGTGGGAGGGCTTCTTTATTCTTTTATTAAAAAAATTTTTTTAATGTGTATTATTTATTTTTTACATTTTATTATTATTATTAACATTTATTCATCTTTGAGAGACAGAGCGTGAGTGGGGGAGGAGCAGAGAGAGGGGGACAGAGAATCTGAAGCAGGCTCCGGGCTCCGAGCTGTCAGCACAGACAGTGAGGGACTTGAACTCACTGACCGCGAGATCATGACCTGAGCCGAAGTCAGACACTTAACAGACTGAGCCAAGGAGGGCTTCTATAGTTAGGGAAGCATCTGGCCCAGTGGATGGGGATGAGAGAATTCAGGGCCTGGCCAACAGGCCCTTCCATTTGAGCGACCTCAGTTCCCTGGAGAGGGTGGTGCCAGGAGGCTGGGGCTATGAGGTAAATGGAAATGAACATTATCATTAATGCTCTATTGTAAGTGCATACTATTTAGCAGTTTAGAAAACACCTTGAGGCGTGGGTCTCCTGTCTTCTTGCCAGCCATCCTTGGGACCAAGCAAGACTCAGTGATTATACCCATTTTACAGATAAGGAAACAGATGCCGAGTCCTGCTCAAGCATTCACTAAGGACCATTTTATGCCAGGCTTTGTGTTAGTTCCAGGTCCACAGAGACAAACGAGGCACAGCCCCTGTGTGTCCTCAGGCAGCTTCCAGCGGGGGCGGAGGAAACAGCCAGTAGACGGAGGGTTAAAATCCAGTGTGCAATGAGAGAGATAAGGGAAAGATGATGTGATGTGATTGTACAAAGGACACGCGTCCAAACTGGCCTGCAGGGTCGGGGAAGACATTTTAGAAGAGGTGACATCGAAGTGAGTCACTTTCTTCTACTTCGGATAAAATTATGCAAGTGATATGTGTGTTAGAAACACAGAGAAGCAAAAGAAAAAATCAGCCACAATCCTTCTATTAAGAGGTAACCCTTGGGGCACCTGGGTGGTTCAGTCAGTGAAGCCTCCAACTTGACTCAGGTCATGATCTCGCGGTTCGTGGGTTTGAGCCCCGCCTCGGGCTCTGTGCTGACAGCTCAGAGCCTGGAGCTGCTTCGGATTCTGTGTCTCCTTCTCTCTCTGTTCCTCCCCTCCTCACGCTCTGTCTCTCTCTCTCTCTCTCAAAAATAAACAAAGATTAAAAAGAAATTAAGAAAAAAAAGTGTCTGACTTCCACTCGGGTCATGATCTCGTGGTTCGTGGGTTCGAGCCCCGCATCGGGCTCTGTGCTGACAGCTGACAGCTGTCAGCTTTGGTGCCTGGCTGGCCCAGTCGGTTGAGTGTCTGATTTCAGCTCATGTCATGATCCCATGACTTGTGAGTTTGAGCCCTGCGTTGGGCTCACTGCTGTTGGTTCAGAGCCTGCTTCAAGATCCTCTGTCCCTCTTGCTCTGTACCCCTCCCCTGCTCATACTCTATCCCTTAAAAATGAACATTTTAAAAATAAATAAATAAATAAAACATTAGAAAAAAGACATAGCCCTTATTTACACGTTATTATTCCTTTTAAGCCTCATTCTCTCTTTCTGAGAACACACACATGCACACACACACATTGGACAGACACACAAACACTGTGCAAAAATAAATGAGATCCTGCTATAACAACATTCTCTAACTTGCTTTTCTTTATTTAACATATCTTAAATCAGTAATTACAAATCTAAATAAAATTTTAGTGTCTGAGTATTTTGCAAGATATGGATGCATCAACATTTATTCAATCTCTTATACATTTATTTTTAATACTTAGTAACTATAAACAATGTTGGAAAGAATACCTTTTATTATTTATTTATTGGAAAGAATACTTTTTAAACCACTGTCTGCATTTTTCTTTCTTCCTTTAAATTTTTTTCATGTTTATTTATTTTTGAGAGACAGAGAGAGAGAGAGAGAGAGAGAGAGAGTGGGGGAGGGGCACAGAGAGAGGGAGACACAGAATCTGAAGCAGACTCCAGGCTTTGAGCTGTCAGCACAGAGCCCGATGCTGGACTCGGACTCAGGAACCGCAAGATCATGACCTGATCATGACCTTTTAATTAATTAATTAATTAATTTATTTATTTTGAGAGAGAGAGAGAGAGCCCCTGCTTGCAGGAGGGGCAAAGAGGCTCCATGCTGTCTGGACAGAGCCTGATTGGGGCTGACCCCACCAACGGTGAGATCATGACCTGAGCCAAAATCCAGAGATGGACACTTAACCCACGGAGCCACCCAGCGTCCCCCTTCCGCCCCTTTATTAAAATTTTATTTTTAAGTAATCTCTACACCTACCACGGGGCTTGAATTTATAACCTCAAGATCAAGAGTCTCACGCTCTACTGACTGTGCCAGCCAGATGCCCCTGTGCACTTTTCCAATTATTTTTTTACGGTGAATTTTCGGAGACAACTGATCGGTTTACTTTCCCGCCTATATCTCTAAACCTGTCTAAGAGTGGGTGTTTGTATCCTTTTATAATTTTTTTTAAAGTTTGTTAGGCGAAAAATGGCATCCCATGTTGTTCTGTCTGCATTTCTATTGACTCATTTTTTTTCATAATTAGTGGCCATTTATGTTTCTTCTTTCTTAGTTGCCCATTCCTTTTTTTGAACCATTTTTATTTTGGAGTACTTGGGGTTTGTTTGTTTTTTAATGTTTATTTTTGAGAGACAGAGAGAGAGAGAGAGAGAGAGAGAGAGTGAGCATGAGCAGGGGAGGGCAGAGAAAGAGGAAGATAGAATCTGAAGCAGGCTCCAGGCTCTGAGCTGTCAGCACAGAGCCTGACTGGGGGCTCAAACTCATGGATTGGAGATCATGACCAAAGCTGACTTCAGCCACTTAAGCGACAGAGGTACCCAGGTGCCCCTAGAGTACTTGGGGTTTTTCTTCATGACTGAGAAGAGCTCTTTGTATATTGTTGGTAGTAATTCTTAGGGTTGCATCATTTTTTTCCCTAGTGTTCTTTTGCCTTTACATCATAAATTTTTTCTGAAGTTACAATTTAATCATGATAGTATGAACATTCCAAAAGGAAAGAGTAATGAGAAATTTTCCCTCTTCGATATAAAATATATTATAAAGCTCCCATCATTAAAGTATTTTGGAACTAGCACAGAAAGGTCAATGGATACAACTCAGAAACAGGTCCCAGCATATATGTTAGAAAGGTGATGAATCAGTGGAGACAACGGTGTGTGGACAACTGGGCTTTTACGAAAATTGTTTTAGCTTTCCCCCTCATTCCACAACCAAACTGAATTCCAAATGGATTAAAAGATAAGTACAGGGGCGCCTGGGTGGCTCAGTTGGTTGAGCGTCCGACTTCGGCTCAGGTCATGATCTCGCTGTCCGTGAGTTCGAGCCCCACGACGGGCTCTGTGATGACAGCTCAAGAGCCTGGAGCCTGTATCAGATGCTGTGTCTCCGTCTCTCTCTGCCCCTCCCCCACTCATCCTCTGTCTCTCTTTGTCAATAATAAATAAACATTTAAAAAAAAAGATAAGTACAATTTTTTTTATTAAAAAAAAAAATTTTAGTGGCCTCTACGTCCAACGTGGGGCTTGAACTCACAACCCCTAGATCAAGTCGCATGCTCTACCCACTAAGCCAGCCAGGCACCTCTAAAAAAATATTTTTTAATAACAAAGTTTTTATCCTCGTGTAGTGGGCAGTGACCAAAAAGAGCGGCGCTTTGCCTACCTGAGAAAAAGCACACACACACACACACAAATTCGTAACAAAAATCTGAAAGGGAATGTGCCAATTAACGGCGTGAAGGTAAAGAGGCCTGGAAGTGCACCCCAAGAACCTGTCTGAGCCAAGATCCGGAGGCCAGAAGACCGCAGCGGGGTCTAAAGACAGGGTCAGGAATCGAACTCAGGGCGCCCGCAGCGGATCCCGGGCTGAGTCCACGCCCGCCCCCACCCCCCCACCCCCCCCCCACCCCCCCACCCCCCCACCCCCCACGCCACCATAATTATGTAAAATAGCACTTTTCCCATATATGGTACTTAATATCTGTTCTTCTGGTAGGAGGGCACGGGACCGGGAAAACAGCTCGAGGGGCGGGGTGTCAGAGTCCGGGACCTCCCCAGCCGGCTCCCGCCCTGCCTCGCCCGGCCGCGGCAATGCACCAAAATCCCTGCCCGAGCCCTCTGCGAGCCTCCTCCTCCTGATTGGACTCTCTCTGTGTCTATCCCCCCCACTGGAACCTGGCTGTTCGTCGGGCCCGCCCTAGGGGGCGGGGCTCCCGCCTAGGAAGCGCGGAGGAAGGTGGAGCGGGCGGCGGTGGGGACGGGTGAGGAGGCTGAATAACCACGCCTTTGGTCTCAGAGGCTCCTCTCACCCCCTTCCCACGGGCCAAGGTGTCTGTCCATCATAACCGAGGTCGCACTGGAGTGGGCGACGCAGCTCAGGGGGCGGAGTCTTGCTCCAGGCTCCGCCCCGGAGCCGGCGCCGGGCTGGAATAGGCGGGCGGCTGCTAGGGCGGGGCGGGAAGGCGGCGAGGAGCCGAGCTGGGTGCGGTGAGGCGCGCAGATCACCGCGGTTCCCGGGAAGGGTACGGAAGGCTGAGCGAGACTGACCTCCTGCAGCTCCCGCCTCGCGCGCTCGCCCCCCACCCCCGCCGTCGCCCGAGCGCTCGAGAAAGCCCTTTCGGGAGAAGCAGCGCCCGTTCCCCGGCGCAGATCCAGGTTCAGGTGAGCGAGCCCCACCGGCCGGTCCCGCCCCGGGCGGGGGCGGTGGCGACGGGACGCGCGGCGTCTGGGGCCAGCGGGCCGACGTGTGGCTCTCGGCCTCCGCGCGGCCGGCGACCGGCGCGAGCGGGCGCGAACGCCGCGGGGCCCGGCCGGGGCACCGCATCCTTCCGGGAGGGGCCCCGGGACCCCTGCGCGACGCTCGGGGACGGCGCCGCTGGAGGCGAGGCCTCGGGAGCCGGGAAGGCTGCGGGGCCGGCGCTCCCCGGAAACCCTCCGCCCCTCCCCCTGCCAGGCGCCCTGCCCCGGCGGGGCACCGGGAGCCTCGACCTCCCCCTGCCGCCGGGGCACGCGCCCCGCCCTCGCCTCGCCAAGTGCCCGAGTTGGGCAAACTTTTTAACCCCTTCCGGGGAGCCGCTGTCCCTGGACCCGGACGGGTGAGCCGAGCTGGGGGGCTTGGGGCAGCGGCTCCTTTGGAAGTTTTCCAGGCGTTCTCGCCACGGAGGTAACGGGCAGGCGGGGACCGTTTGGCAGCTGTCAGGGCGTCCTCCTGAGTCAGACTCGGACTGTCCTGCTGTAGACATTGCGCTCGGCTCAGTTTCCGCCCTCCGCTCCCGACTTCCTCATTCGCCCGGCTGCGATCGGTCGGGCGGAGGAGGGGGACCGGGAGAGGTGCGGGCGGGTGCGTGGGCACCGCGGATCTGCGGGGGCCGGACGAGGCAGGAAAGACTACCCCCCTCCTCTACAGCCCCTCAGCCGTTGGCTTCTGACTTCCGCTACCCCGGAGAGAAAGACCCAGGAATGCTCGCAGCCATCTGCGCCCGCCCGGGAGCGCACCTGATTCCATCGCACCTGGGGGCCGCCCCACGCGGGCGGGGGCGGGGAGCCGGGCCCTGCGCCTTTAGGACCGGCCCGGGGCTATTGCATCGTCCCTGCTTGGGCCAAGAGTCGGGGTCTTTGCCCTCCCTCCCCCACTTCTCTGTACTGGGGGCCTCACTCCACCCTGTCCAGGGGCCACGGCGGGGGTGGGGGGCAGACTGCACCCCCGCATCCCTGCAGAGAGCCCAGTCGTTTATAACAAATTCCCGGACAAGGTGGCCGGCTGCCTGGATTTGGGGGCAGGGTGAGGGCCCAGCTGCAGTCTGTGGCCCCACCCAACCGGTGTGGGGAGAAAGATTCCCGGGAAATCCCAGGTCTTGGCAGGTCGTGGAGACAGGCGGCTCTCTTTGCTGGGCAGTTGAGAGGCCCGGCAGCTTCTCGGTTCACTGCATCCTTTTCTGGGTTTAACAGGATTTCAGAGTAACTGTTGAGTAACTGTTGAAGGGGAAGAGAGCAGCAGCTCCTTCCTGCAACACTGTGGCCATTTCTGACTCCTCCGATACCTGCCTCATAACCTCACCTGGTGGTTTATTCCCCTTTTGGTAAGGAGGGAGGTTGCTTTAAGGCCTGTTTAGACAATCACCCGATTAATATTAGTCAGTTTATATACAAGGCTGCTAGATGCGTGGGGGAGGGTACACAGATGTGTAATTGAGCAAATATTTAACTGCCTGCTGTGTGCCAAGGACTCTGCCAGGTGGTGGGGGGTGTGAGGTTGAGTAAGACCTGGCCCCTGCCCTCGGGCACTTAGGGAGAGCCGAGACAAATCTGTAGATGACATGGCCCTCAGAAAGGTACTGTGAGTCATGGGGACTAGGAGAAAGGAGCCAGTCCACTCTGCTGACATCCCAGAGGCTCTTGGAGGAGACCTCTGCCCTCCAGGGGTTTACAGTCCTCAAGGGGAAATAGCATCTGAATGACTGAAATACAAAGGCAGCCTGTGATGAGTGTCCCGAGCACACCAGAGACAAAGGATTCGAGGAATTCCAAGAGGGAGCACTTCTGTCTGGAGCTAGGGGGACAAGGAGGGAGGCTGGCCCCGGAAGAGGGAGCCCGCTGTAGGGCTGCAGGCTGGGCAAACTGAGGCAAGCCCTCAGTGTTGGAAAGCGAGGCCTCCTATTAGTGCGTAATTGAGCAATCAAGAGATTGCTTAGTGTAATTTGAGAGTCACTGTGCCCCCCACTTGGCTGCAGGGTGACACCAAAATGCTCTGGGCAGATCCAGGTGCCTGGATTGATTGGCAGGCTCTGTTCTGGGAAGGGCAGCTGGAGAGGGACATTCTGTGGGGCTGCTTACCTGGGGGGCACATGAAGGTCCAGGAGAGAGAGGATCAGGGTCCTGGCTTTCTGTTTGTTTTGTTTTTGTTTTTGTTTTTTAATTTTAAACTCTTTAACCTAAGGGGTTGGAGATAGGAGAACTTCCCTCTTGCAGGATGAAGGACGCATGTGAATCACAGGCTGCCTCTTGCCTGTTCTTGCTCCAGAAAAAACAAAACAAGGATCTGTTAGCTTTTTAGAAGGAGCAAAGCACACTCAGAAAATGCAGCATTGTTGTGCGGCCTGGTAGGGTATTGCTAGAAACCAGACTAGCTGTGTTTTCTTCACTTCCTCTTCTAGCTAATCCTTCAATAAAGTGCTTAAGACAGCCCTTACCAGCTTGACATCTTTATTTCAAAAGGAGAGGAGGGGTTGGCTGTTGTTTTCCCCTGAGCCTGGCCTTACCCTTCTCTTGAAGGGGGAGAAAGAAACCCAAAGCAAAGGGGAAAAAAAAAAAAAAATCCATGCCTTGACAGCTTCTTCCCCAGCATCATGTTCCAAAAATATTTAGAATAACAAAATCTGTGTGTCGTCTTAATTAAACAAACGTCCTAATTTGCTGAGCATAAAACAGCATCTCTGCCCGCAGGGGCAGGAAGTGCATTTTCCCTTTGTGCAGCCCCAGAGAGTCACTGCCTCTCCGCCTTAACCCTTGGCGCGCTGAACTTCTGGGCTCAAGGCCTTTGGTGACAACAGAACGGAGTCCCGGCTGCCCCCTGGGGAGTGGTGGTGCTCCTGTGGCTTACAGAGTCCCATTCTGAGATCTGGGAAGAGTGGGGGCGTGAGCTTTGGAGCTAGGCAGAGTTCAGATCCTCACCCTGCCATTTAATTAGGTTTATGACCTTGGGCAAGTCGCATAACCTCCCTGCGTCTCAGTGTCCTTATCTGTAATATGGGAATGAGTACCTACCCTGAAGGACTAGATGTGAGAACTAAAAGAAATAAGGTGTGTAAAGGGCCTCATACATAGTGGCTATTTAAGTTTTTAAAAAAAAATATGTAAACGGCTGGTCTCACCTCCCTGGGTCCTCAGGTGAGGAAACAAGGAAGGGAAGGGTAGATGGTTTTCCTGGCTCCTTCCTGCTCAGTGCTCTTCCTGCTTTCTAAAAATGTGTGTGTGTGTGTGTGTGTGTGTGTGTGTGTGTGTGTGTGTGTGCGCGCGCGTGCATGCGCGCGCCTTGTGGACTGTAAAGCCCAGGTGGGTCTGGGACCTACCCGCTGATGCTTTTGGATGCCCTTGGTAATGAGCTTGTGCTGCGTAGCCTGGTTTCAGGACTCTGGCCCAGGCACAAGGTGTGTAAACCATCTGCGATTTTAGTTCTAAAACATGGTTTCTTGTGATCTAGGAAGTCTAGGGTACAGCCAAGGGGTGACATGGAGAGAGCACAGGACTCAAGGGCCTTGAGATCTGCCTTCTGGCTCTGGTCGGAGGAAAACTTGATTTTGATAGAAAGGGCCCTAACATCCTACAAAGACATCATGCTAGTTTATCCAGTTTATGTGCCCACCTATGAAACACAAGAGTGCCTGGGAAACTGGAATATTCAGTAATCTTAATTTCTCGGAGATGCCCCAAGTGTTTAGAGCACAGCCTCATGCCCTACTGATGGGAGTGTAAGTTTTAACAACCCTCTTTTTAAAAGTACTTTGGCAGTGTCTGCAAAGCATAGTCCCTCTGACCAATTTCCAGGAGCTCAACCCACAGAAAAACTCAAATATGCAAAAGGAATTGTCGGAGCATATTCTTTACAGTATTGTCATTAAAAAAAAGAAGAAGAAGAAGGAAGCAAACTGTCCATCAAAAGGGTCAATTAATCATGGCACAGTGGGGATCCTTGTCGCCCTTAGAAGAATGAGGCTGATCTGTACGTAGTCACAGGGCGTGCTCTCCAAGATACGTTGCAAATGGGAAAAACTAGGTGCATAGCAGGATATATGGTGCTCCTTTTTTTTTTTTTTTTTTTTTTTGGGGAAAACATAGTATGTCACTTGGGCTCTGCATGGAAAGATTCTGAGATGCTGGCAATAGTGGCTGCCTCCAGAAAGGGAAGGAGGCCCAGGAAATGAGCATTACTCTTCAGTAAATGGCTTTTGGGTTTTATTACGTGTCAATATAAGGGGATCTTCTGGCCATTCTTGTAGGTTTCCGCTTCAAAATGCATTGCTTTAGACTCCAAATTTCATATTGAGTGTCTATTGTGTGCACGGAAGGAGGAAGGATCCTAGAAATGCAATGGCTTGCTCTCATGGCTGGAACATTTTGGGTCCTGTTTTCTTCACCCGTGATGTCATATTGCCAGAGTAACCCCTCAAACGAACGCCTATTCTGATCCACTCCCTCGTGTGCTGGGAAATGATAGATGATGGCTTTTTCTTCGTATGAGAAAA
Source organism: Panthera tigris (assembly GCF_018350195.1). Classification (NCBI taxonomy): domain Eukaryota; kingdom Metazoa; phylum Chordata; class Mammalia; order Carnivora; family Felidae; genus Panthera; species Panthera tigris. The sequence goes on along the minus strand of NC_056666.1, from coordinate 129,230,956 downwards.
GGAAGCTCGCAGTGTGTGTCTGGAAAGTATTTGGGGGATACCCTTTTGCCGGGCTTCCCATGATTCCCCTGGCTCCATATCACACGTGGTTCTTTCCTGGGGAGCCCACTCTGACCATTGGGCGAAACCAGACCTTTATTCACTTGGATTTTCTTCTTTTTTTAAGTTTTTTATATTTCTTTTTGAGAGAGAGAGAGAGGGAGGGGAGGGGCAGAGAGAGAGGGAGACACAGAACCCGAAGCAGGCTCCAGGCTCTGAGCTGTCAGTACAGAGCCCAACACGGGGCTTGAACTCAGAAGCCATGAGATCATGACCTGAGCCGGACGAAGTCGGATGCTGAACTGACCGAGCCACCCAGGCGCCCCCAGATTCTCTTCTTTTTTATTTTTAATTTTTAAAATTTTTTTTAAGTTTATTTATTTTTGAGACAGAGAGAGACAGAGCATGAATGGGGGAGGGTCAGAGAGAGAGGGAGACACAGAATCAGAAGCAGGCTCCAGGCTCTGAGCCGTCAGCCCAGAGCCCGACGCGGGGCTCGAACTCACGCGCGGGGCTCGAACTCACGGACCGCGAGATCGTGACCTGAGCTGAAGTCGGACGCTTAACCGACTGAGCCACCCAGGCGCCCCTCTTCTTTTTTAAAGTTGGAGTCACTGCAGCCACTAGCGTTCCCCTTCCCACGCTGTCCCCAGTTGTCCCTCAGACTTCTGGGTTTTTAATGCATTAATAACAGTGGAAAAGCCCAAATTCTTGAGAAAATGTGATCAAAAGGGGTGTTTTGAATTGGAGGGCCCTGATCCCCTTCTCAAGAGAGACTGTCTTAGCCTTGGATGACGTGGGTACTGGAGAAGCCACCAGCTCTGCTCACCGCTGAGTTGGCTTTTTTTTTTTTTTTCCTGTGGCGCAGCCAGCCGAAGACCCCCCATCGGGGTCTCGGGCAGGCCTGTGTCCCTGCCAGGCAGCCTCTGGGCCTCCTGGAGGAATGGCATGAGTCACACATGAGCACACAGAATGAGCCTGGGTCTAAAGTGGGCCTGCCACCACATGGCAGATGGTTTGAAGGCTGGAGGCTGGCTGGGATCTCCCCCGCCCCAGTCCCTACCTCCCCACCTCCCCACCTCCCCACCTCCCCACCTCCCCACTTCCCCACCTCCCCACCGTACATTTGGGAAGCCTGAGGGGAGCTGCCCTCTTGCACCTGATGTGTGTCCTTTTAAAAAGTAACTTAGGAGGGCTTCTGTTGGCATTTCTCAGGCCCCATTCTGCCCTCTAGGTGGTTCAGCACCCAGAATGGGACACAGCACACGCCTGGGGCAGGTGGGCCCAGGGGAGGCTCTCGGCTGGCCTTTGGCTGAGGGCGAGGCCTTCTGGGGAGTGTCTGCAGCGGCCTTCAGCGGCTCTCTTCACCTCCAGTCTCTCCACCAGGAACCCTCCCCTCTGGCTGAGGGAGCCTCGCCTTGCTGGGCCTTCCGGAAGTTGCCACCAAAGGGTGTGGCTTCCTGCTGAGGCAGGTTGGGCTGCCGCCTGGAGGGAAGAGGAAGGTGTAGCTTGTCTCCCCAGCCCTCACTTGCTTCCTTGGTGCCTCTAAGGTCCTCACAGGTCCTTACAGTCCTTCTTTCCCAGAAGAACAGGCCCCCCACCCCGGGGAGCTTTCTCTCACCTCCGTGGACATTCCCATTTTGGGAACTTATCACCTTCAAGACTTCTCCCTTTTCACTTGAACTGTAATTCCCAGTGTCGCCCTGCCCCAAAGGAAAATGAACAGCAATAAAACCCTCCCTGCTGAATTTACCTAGAATTAAAGAGTGTCTGAGCTGGATGGACAGTCACCCCACCTCCACCCCCCACCCCCACTAGAGGGGGGAGCGATTTACCCCAGCTCTTTCTTGCAAGGCGGTGGGAAGCTTTGGCTCCTGGTTTCCCTCAGAATCACTTAGCCTCCTTTAAGAGTGTTTTCAAAGTGTTATCTTCCCTTTCTTGGCCTGTATGCCCTGTTTAGCCAAGGAACACACACTTAGCCCCTTTAATCTGTCCTCAGGAGTTTATTCTTCCACACCCTTCATCCTTTTCTTCTGGTGGGGAGGGGCACTATGGTTAAGAAATCGGGTGGGAAGTGTTCTCGGTTTCTCTGAACTTCTTCCAGCTGGACAGGGCCCCTTCAGCTGAAAGCTTGCATGGCCCAGAAATCAATATTTCACATGGGGGAGCGCCAAGCCGCAGGGTGGGCCATTCGGACGGCCACACTGGCTCTCCGCTGCCTGTTCGCAGGTCCTCATTTCTAGTCATTTCTAGTCATTTAAGCACTGAGCTGATCGGTTTCTTGTCTTTTCAGTAGAAGCCCGTGGTGGAGGGAGCAAAACAAGGGCTTTGGGATCAGGCAGAGCTGGGACCAGACCCCCGCCTGTGCTCCAGCTGTTAGACTGTGGCCTCAGTTTCCCCACCTGCAACACGGAGATGCCTGTTTTTTTCAGGCTTGTAATTACATGTAAAGATAAGTGAACTGGTCCAGTTCTTTCCTTCCCCTTCCTTCTTCCTCCTTTTTCATGGTCTCACCAATATCATCTGTCCTCCGTGGGCAGTAGGAGATGTGTGGTCAGATTTTAAAGATTTTAAATGTGTCTGACAAGTCTGTCCCTCGATAACAAAATGTGAAGGTGAAGAAGGCTGAGGAACCTGCCAGAAGATCTCCTGGGTCGGATGCTGAGGTTTTCAGGGTCTCAACCTTTGCAGCCTTCTTACCACACAGTACAGTTCATCTTGGCACATGGATCTGAGCTGGGTTAGGGATCTGAGCTGGGTTAGGGATCTTAGCTGGGTTCAGCATTTTTTAAAAAGGGCGTTATAAAAGCAGGAGAGGCCCCTTTATTTAGAGTTGCCTGTGTTCAAAAGCCACTGCACTTCCTGTGTTTTGCATGAAGTCACTGGGCTGGAGAAGGAGCTTCCTGTCTGATAAACATAAAGACAGGCATTGGAACTGGTTGGGGGTGACTTAATCTAACTGGTCTGGGATGGGGGAGAAGATCCTGGAACCCACCGGACTGAGGACCTGGAGGTCAGAGGCAGAGTCTTTCCTCAAGTCTGGATCCATAAGTCACCTCGTGCCTGGCACAGAGGCGGCTCCTGGTTAACACAGTGGAGTTCAGGGCTCGCTGGTGACTTTGCCTGTAAGCCTGGGACGAGGAGGTCCAGGCAGCCACGGCTTTAAAATACCACTCACTGCTCTCTCCACTTTACAAAGCATGGGTGCCAGGCACTTGTCTGGAAATCTCTGGGCTAAGAAAAGTGGTGGCTGGGAGTCATCTTAAAGTTTTTGTCTATTTTTAATATTTAAGACCAGCTCTTGGGTATTGACGGTATTGACCCCAAATTTCTTCGGCAAATCTCAGTCGTCCGAAGACCCCTGGGGCTCCTGTTGCATGGCCTGCATCGTGCTGGGCTCGGTGGGGCTTCAGTAGAGGTGGAGGGCAGAGAGCCCAGCTCCGTCCTCAGCGGCCTTACCCTCTAACGGGGAGTTGGGACCCTGGGGGAGAGACTCGTCATGTCTGTGTACCAGGCGCAGGGCTGGTGCTTTTACATGAATTATTTAATTTTTTACCCCAGTCTCAAGAGATAAGAAATTACCCCCATTTTACAGATGAGGAGACTGAGCAGGTATTCAGATTCTGGCACTCTGACTCCAGACCCCTGTGTGACCTTCACCCCTGAACTTGTGTTTCCTCACTTGAGGGTGGGCTGCTCCCCAAGAACTGCTCTTGCACAGGTGGCCAAAAATTCATGAAAGGAGCAGAGGTTTGGGCTGCTGCAGAAGGGGGCCTCCGTCCCGTCGGTGCGATTGTCTACTCAGAGCAAGGTTGCTGGATCCCCAGCGTTGCCTTGGCTACTGACATCACCTTTAGCCTCAACTCGCCATTCCTCAGATGTGTGTGGTTGGTCCTAAGGGAGGGCAGGTGACAGACCAGGGCAGCATAAGTTGCTGGCTGCTGTTGGCTGGGCCCTGGCTGGTCTTCACTGGGGAGCCAGCCATCTTGACTAGTGGGCTCTTCTTGGCCTCAGCCCACTTGCAAACATGCATTTTTTTTTTTAATTTTCTTTTTAAACGTTTATTTATTTTTGAGAGAGAGAGAGACAGAGCATGAATGGGGGAGGGTCAGAGAGAGGGAGACACAGAATCTGAAACAGGCTCCAGGCTCTGAGCTGTCAGCACAGAGCCCGAGGCGGGGGTCGAACTCACAGACCGTGAGATCGTGACCTGAGCCGAAGTCGGATGCTTAACCGACCAAGCCACCCAGGCGCCCCAAACATGCATTTTTTCTTTCCTTAATTCGTTTATCTGCCCCTCATTGTGCCGTTGTCATGCCTCAGAGCTTACTCTATATGCTAGGCACTGGGCTGGGTGGTGCTGGGACTGCAGAGGTGAAGGAAGTGGGGCCCTTGTTTCCAGGAGCTGACAGTTGTCCCAGGGGAGAGGGCCCAGGGGGCTCTGGGCAGGCTTCCAGGAGGAGGGGGCATCCAAGCCCATTGCAGGTAGGGATGTGGCCTGGAATGTGTCCAGGGAGCTTTGTTGTCCAGGCGCTAGATTTCCTCTCGTCTTGAGGAGCGCCGGGCCCCAGCCCCTCTCTCAGCCCCCTGCGTAGCCCATATGGCCCATTAAAGTCTAGTTCCCTGTGCCATTCCCTGGGAAACGTGGGAGTGCAGGATTCCCTTCCCAGGTCCTTAGCCTCCGGGTGGGAGTTCTGCCTGTGCCCTCTGGTTCTGTGGTCAGCACGCTGTTCCCAGCTGAAGGGCCGGGGGTGCGATTTTTCACAGAGTGTTGAGAGAGACGTAATTGTTACTGGAATTAGTTTGCTTTTTAAAGTAAAAAGGGGAGTGTTGTTTATAGCAAAACAATATAATAACAAAGCTGACAAGAAGCAGATTTGCCCCTCAGCCCGTCCACGGTTTGCGTCTTTCTGGGTTTCCTGTCCACACACATGCCCGTTGTACAAACCTGTGAGCAGAACAGATACTGTGTGCTCTGACTCACCCAGCACTGCAACATAAAGTTTCCTGTGTCGCAACAGTCTCCACAATTATTATCTTAGTGGCTATGTTATGGTCCACAAAGGGGAAGAACCATTATTTCCATTGCCAGAAAGTTCCATGGGTTTTAGTGACTCTTGAGATTCATTCAGCAAATACATCCTGAGCATCTGTTCTAGGGCAAGAAACTGCTACGTGGCTGGGCTGTAGCCGAATGAGGCATCACAGGCCCTGCCCTCAAGGGGCTCAGGTCTAGACTCCAGGAAAAAGCACTTTACTCTGGTGTTGTGGGTTGTGTTAGAGGTGAGCCTAGGAGAAAATGGCGGCTTGAGCACCCAATTTGAGTTGATGGAAGACCGCTGTGTCTTCAGTGGTGAGACAGCTTAGGAGCAAGGACCTGGGAGATCTTTCTGGGCTCTTTGGAGTTAGATCTCCAGCTCCCGCACCCCCACCCACCCCCAGCTTCGCGGGCCTGGGCCAGAAAACAAACACCCTGGGAGGAAGGTTCCGAGGGGCCCTTGTCCCCTGGGGAAATCGCCCCCTGGCCCTACCGAGAGACCTCTCTGTACCTAGGTAAGGGACAGCACGGGATGGGCAGAGATGGTCTCTGAAAGGTCCCAAAGCGGCTGGCAGGCCGCTGGGCTCTGCTGAGGTTACTGCCCAGGGAAGATTCAGGATTGTAGCAGCAAGTTGCAACACTTTAGTTTTGTTGTGAAGAGAAAGTTTCAGAATCTTAGTGGCTGCTTTGGAGTAGATAGATGTTTACAATGGTAAGGGAGTCATTTGGGCCTGGGCTGGGCATGAGGGGAGAGGATGGGTGGCCAAGGGTCTAGAAAGGAATGCAGTGGCTTTGTTCTAGTATTTTCTTTCATTCCACATCACTGGCTTCCTGCAGGTGTTCCTTTCTTTGTTCTCCCTGCCCTGCACTGTCCTGTCCCCGAAGCTCCTGGCTCAAGGGAGCCTACCCTGAATCCCGCCGTCTTGCTAGAGAGCAGGAGACAAGTCCTTTGCTGTTCCGAAAGGAGCTTGTCAACCCTACCCGGCGAGGGAGTGAGAGGGTGGGGGCAGCTCCAGATGTGGTCGCTGGGACACTTCCGGGCCCCGTTCACGTTTCAGGCTTTGTCCACCAACGCCAGCCCCCTCTGCAGCCTGCGGGCAGATCTGGGTCAGTACCAGGCTGCCCAGGGGTGACGTTTGACCAGGAGAGTTTCTGTCACTGTCCTCAGTGCCACCCATTGAACACACACACTCAAAAAAACCCCAAAACCGAACCAAACTTTATTTTTTTTTACGTATTGACTGAAAATTGCTAATAAGAATCAAACGTAAGCCGGGCATTTCAGCACTTGGTAGATTATCTCCTGTCACTTTGTTGACACTTCTGTTTGGTGGTGATTACAAGCTGGAGATTATCTTGGAATTTATACCATCTGTAATTATGGGCCAGCTCCTATATTGGAGGTGGGAACAGGGACTAAGAGAGTTCGATAAAGCAGGAGTCGGTGGTGGACCGTGGGCCAGGGAGCGGGTGACTCCAGAGGTAGCAGCTGGGTTTCCATCCCATTTTCACTCGGTTTATTTGTTCGTTAGATTTGCTGGTGGTGAGGTGGAGCCTGCGTAGGGGCCCGGGAGGCATGACTGGTTTACGACCCAGGTCTGTAGCTTACACTCTCGAGTGGCAAAGCAGACGGCGGCCGGGCATACAGGCTTGCCGTGGCAGGTCAGGATGGTGGACCGCAGTGGTCAGACAAGGGCATGTACGGGGTCCCCCGGGTGGGCTGGCTTCGACCAGAGAAGTTTGTCTCTCACAGCTCTGGAGGCTGGGAGTCCACGAGCAAGGCGCCTCTGGCAGCCCAGATCTTCTGAGGGCTCGCTCCCTGGTTTACAGACGGCTGTCTTCTGTGTGCTCACATCCATGGTGTCTCCTGCCTTCCTCCTCTTCCAGGGACACCAGTCAGATGGGGGAGGCCACCTTGATGCTCTCATTGTTACTTCCTCACCTAAGGGCCCGTTGTCAAACACAGTCACATCTGGAGGTCCTGGGGGTTAGAGCCTCAATGGGTGAATTTGGGGGGGTTGGGACACAAGTCTGTCCATAATGGCAGAAGGGAGTGGGTGTGGTTGTCAGTGGGGGGGGGGCTCTCTAATAATCCAGCAGCATTCTTCCTATTCTTCTAGGTGTGAGGGGCTTTTCTTGATCTCCCCAGTTTATTTAAGTGCTTTGAGCCCCAGGTTCCTCCTCTGTAAAGTGTGGCAAATCTCAGTGTCCTTTGAGTGCCTCACCAACCCTTCTGTGAACTCCGCTCCTGGTGGCTCCCAGTAGGTGTCAATCCCCATCCCCTTTCCTTCTGTCCCTCGTTCCCCAGAGCCCCTTTTCCTTCTATCCTGCTTCCTCATCTTTGCTGCCCAGGACCACTGCAAAGTATCAGGGGGCTCGTGGAAGGGACCGGGTTGTTCCCAGCTTGCTCTGCCTTCCTCACCGGGTCATCGCATCCCGCCCCCCCCCACCCCCCAGTTCTTGTCAACCAGTCATTCTTGGAGATGGCTTGTCCCCTCTGATGAGCCATAAACACTGTTTTTACACGAGTGACGGGTATCACTTAATAGAATGCCGGTGCGGGGAATTTAAACTTAAAACCCGAGTTGCTGCCCGATAATGCTTCCCCTCGGCACTTCTCTGTGCTGGCTGACCTACTTTTGGGTCTTGCTTCCTCCCATTCGAGGTGCTGCTCCTGAGACCCTTGTACCATGCCTCGCCCTTGGTGGGCACGTAAGGTCAGCTTGAGGAACCAGGAATATATATATTCACGCGGGGTGTGCGGTTTATCGTCGGCACCTCCGCTTAGCTCTGCAACACCTTGGGTGGAAGGAGGGGTCTCAGTCTTAACCACTGTAGTGTGTCTATGTCTGGTCCTTACGTAACAGGCAGGGGGCTCTGGGGTTAGACCCTTGGTCCTGATCCTGATTCTCTCACTTGCCAGCTCTTTGGCCTTGACAAGCCACGCCCCCTTTCCATGCCTGTTTTCCTCATGTGTGGAATGAGGTAAATAGAGTCGCCATAGAGGATTATGATGCTCAGTAAAGCTTGGCTCTGTTGTTTATCTGTTTTATTGATACGCACATTTAAAAAACATCTTTTAAGTAAGCTCTAGGCTTGAACTCACGACCCCGAGATCCAGAGTTGCACGTTCCACTGACCGAGCCAGCCCGGTGCCCCTGTTTATACACAATTTGTCCAGCGCAGTGCCAGTCTGTTTTAAAAATATCAGTTGTTATCCATTTTCAAAACCCTATTTTAATCAGTTTTTTTGCTTTCGATATAAAGTTTGAAGTCACGCTCAGGCTGATGCAGTGCAAGTCTCCCAGTCCCATGAAGGCGGCGGTGTAAATGTTCCTGCTTTATAGCTGGAAAAGCTGAGACCCAGAGAACCTGAGTGCCGGGCCCCAGGTAGCGGGTGAGAGGGCCCAGATCCTCCCCTGCTCCTCGACGTTGACCTGATGCCCGATTATTTTCTGTATCTGCTTTCGTTGCCTCCCCTGCCTTCTCATCCCACTTCACACATTCAGTGGGCGGGGGATGTTTATGAACCTGGGGTCGGGAGGCGGTCATGCTTTTGCACACAGCCTTAAAGCAGTGAGTTCTGGTGCCGCCCCGCTGGCTTATGGGCCCAGGTGTAAAATACAGCCCCTCCTGTCACTCCGAGACCCATCGGCGGGCAGCAGGTGGGGGTGGGCGGCCAGGTGTGTGAGGTCGGGTCAGCCCGGTTCCTGCAGGACAACTAGCTTTTCTCCCGCAGCTTTCCAATGCCACTGCCTCCCGAGCGGCCTGCCAGCCGACAGTGCCCTGCTCTCAACCTGCCGTCTGCCCAGAGCCGGGCCTGCCGCCCGCCAACTGTTTCCTCCTTTTGCCAGATCGAGTTGGAGGTGGCTGTGTCGCGCCCAGTGCTCGTTAAAAATGCCTCATTATGGGATTAATTGCTCGGTGGCATTTACAGGCCCCCATCAGTGTTGTGACTTCTCGCCTCCGACCGGCTCCAACTCCTTCGTCCAAACCACCTGGAGTTGGTTCTGCTGACTTTCTGGCCGGCACCGCGAGCCTCGCGTCAGAGAAGGAATGGACAGTGGCCTCCGAGGGCGAGGCTGGGGATCTGGCGGCCTCCCCCCTCTGCCACTTACTAGTGCTGGAACCCCGGCGTCTTCAAAGTGAGGACCCTTCCAAGATGCAGAGCGCCCGGGTGCAGACTAGTGCAGTATCACACAGGGCAGACCAGTGTATTGCAGGGAGGCTGGGAAAGGACGGCCCTCTTCCCCTTTAAAACGAGTCGCGGGCTTTAATTAGCCTTAGGTTGAAATAGTGGATGCCCCTCCCCCTCCCCCCCCTTCTGGCTTTCAAACAAGAATCTGAAGAATGTGATCCTCTGTGCGGACCCGAGCAAAGATCAGGGGCAGGATTCAAAGCTCTTCCGGGGGCTTTACCAGGCAGCCTTTGTGCTCCTGGACCGGGGGACATTCCGCATTGGTTGTGGTTGGAAGCCTCTGACAACTACAGGCGCTTTGAATTCCTGGCTCCGAAGGGGACAGCTGGGAGGGGTGGGGGGAGTCAGGTTAAAGAGGAGTTTGCCAGGGAAACGCTTCTGACCGAGGGGCTTGGCGTCAGCCGGGAGGACCACCTCTGCGGTGCGTGACCGGGCAGATCGTGGGTCACCGGAGGCTCCTTCCCCTTCCTGATGATTCTGTCTGGTCTTTGCAGACCTCACACGTTTGCTGCCTCACCAGGTGCTCAGAGGGCGAGCCGAGTGGTCAGGCACAAAAACCCTAGGGCCGCTAGTCAGACTTCCGGGACACAGACACCAGCTGCTACTACCTGCATGCCCTTGAGCAAGTCACTTAGACATTCTGGGCCTCAGTTTCCTCATCTGCAGAACCGGATCCTAGAAGAACATACCTCGTGGTTGTGTGGGCTGGGGAAGCTCTCCTACGAAAAGCACCCAGAACTCAGTGCTAGCGGGTTTTATTTGTGGGGCGTGGGCCCGGTGACACCCGGTTTACGGATGAAGACAGCGAGGTTCAGGGCACTCAAATAACATTCCCGGAAGGGCGCTTGGGTGGCTTCGTCGGTTAAGCATCCAATTCTTGGTTTCGGTTCAGGTCATGATCTCACAGTTGCGTGGGTTCGAGGCCTGTGTCAGGTTCTGTGCTGGCAGCACGGAGCCTGCTTGGGATTCCCTCTCTCGCTCTATGCACCGCCCCCCCCCCCCCCTTAAAATAACTAACATTCCCAGAGATTCCCTCAAGCTCTGGGTAGAGACTCCTGCGCTCGCCCCAGGCCAGCCCGACTCTAGAAGTGTCACATTTGGCCCTGATCCCACATCCCTGGAGTGTGCACACACGTGTCTGTGTGCACCTGCCTGTGTGTGTACAGGTTTGTGTGTGTGCACATGTCTGTGGGATGGGTTCGGTGCGAATCCGGCAGCCGTCTAGAGCAGGGGCCGCTGCTCCTTCCTTCTCTCCTGTGCGGCCTCGGCCTTGGCCCCTTTGGAACCAGACCTGGGCAAAGGGGCAGTTCTTGGCGGGTGGTTAAATAATCAGCAGCCGGGTTTCTGGTGAAGGATGTGGTGAGGTCATTGCTGCAGCCAGGCTCCTTGCTCAAGGACAGCTGGGGTGGCCAGCCTTTCAGACGGGGGCATCACCACAGCCTCCTCGAGGGATTAATTAACCTTCTCTAGTAATCTAATTTCTCTGTAGCGTGGGAGATACACGGGTTTTATCTCCACTCTGCGACTAGTTCTTGGGTGATTTCCCCCAGGGAGGCCAAAGGCTCTGGGATGCGGCCTGCCCACCCTGGTTTCTCTGGGGAGCTCGGCCCTGTCCTCCAGGCAGCCTGTGTGCCCAGGTCTGGCACCTGCTGGCTCACTTGAGAATAGTCCCAAGTGATGGCAGTGTAGGGAGGAGGGACAGTTCGGCGTGCAGGTTTGGATTTCTTGTTTCTGCAGCTCAGGGTGATCTGGAGCAGCCCAGGGGAAGTGGCCTCCTGCCCCAACCATCCTGAGTCCTTCACTTCCCACGACAATGGTCACTGTTGGCTTGTCCTGACTGCAGAGTTTGTCTTTTGCTCCCTCTGACCTCTTTTGTGAGATCCTCATTACCCCTCTGGAGAGGAACGAAGGACAAGAATCCTCTCAAGTCTTTGTTCATGCCGCCTTGGTGGAGAAGGAGGCCATTCCAGAGTCCTTTTGCCTTTGAAATTGGAACTGGGGACCTGGGTATGTGTGTGTGTGTTTTGGGGGAGGGGGGGCTTCTAAAAGTCCATGGACTGTACTCGAGGGTCTCGGTGGGCCCCCTAAGGTGGTAGGCAAAAGGTTCACTGCCGTCAGCCAGTTCTCAAAGGGGTCCTTACTGGCCGAAAGTGTTCAGAACCAACGATCCAGAGAGAACGTTGGGTTTCCTGTTTATAGAGTCGTGCACGCGCGTGCACGTGCGTGTAAACAAGCCATCCACAGGCTATTTGCAGGCACGAGGGTCTGTTCATTAGGGTTAGGTTATGCCACCCCACGGGTGTAAGAACAGGGAGAGTAGCTTCTCTGAGCTCATGTCTGCAGGACAGTGGCCTTCCTCTCCCATCTGATCTGTCTTGCATCCACCTGTCCCTCTCCTGTCACTTATGGGCGTCTCTTCGGCATGGGGCTGGGGCTTGGAGGGCTGATGTTCTGATCATAGTGGATTGGATCTGTTGTGATGCTGCACCGAGGAAACTCCGTCCTTGCCATCTTCCCCGCCCTGGGCTCCGGGTCCTCCAAGGATGTTTCCGAAGTGCCCAGATCCAGGCAGCGCGCTTTGTCTCCCTGAGCCTCTGATTTTTTTATTTGCATTTTTATTTAAAAAATTTTTAATGTTTATTTTTGAGAGAGATTGACAGAGTGAGCGGGGGAGGGGCAGAGAGAGAGGGGGAGACACAGAATCCGAAGCAGGCTCCAGGCTCTGAGCCGTCAGCACAGAGCCCGACGCGGGGCTCGAACTCTTGCGCTGCGAGACCATGACCTGAGCCGAAGTCAGGTGTTCAGCCGCCTGAGCCACCTGGGCGCCCCCTGGGAGTCTTTTTTTTTTTTTTTTTTTTTTTAAGGGGGAGGGTGGGGAGCAGGATGGCTACCAGGGCTTTATTGAGGTTGTCGCGATCAGGTGACGGAGCAGCAGGCCACGAACATGCCCAACGCACGTCATGTGAGGCGGCTGCCATCCACAGAGCCTTGCTTTGGCTTTGGACTTGAGCTGCTCTTTGGCCCAACTTGTGGTCCGGGGGAGTCCCTGGACCAGCCCAAGCCTCATCTACCCAGTGATGAGGTAGCATCTACCTCATCTACCCAGTGACAGTTGAGTCAGATTGGTGTTTTATAGACCGTCGGCTGAGACCTCATTGGTGGGCCGTGAAATTACTTTCACGGGTGGCAACCAGGGTTTTTAGACATGAAATAAGATAGACTCGAATGGGAAATAATCAAGGTGAATAGTATGTACCTATCGTTTCATGAAGCTTTTCGTTTGACATGTTTGTGTGTATTATCTATTATCTAAATAGTCTTTATTTTATTTTACTTTTTTTTTTTTACCGTGGGTTGAAATTAAGAAAAAAAAAAATGTTGGCACTCCAGGGTGAGATGCTCCGGGGGCCTCTTTCAGTACTGACTTTGTGTGGTTCCCGCCTACAGGTCTGAGCTGAGCTGAGTCTCCTCCACTGCAGCCGAGCCTATAAATGGAGTCCCTTGCAAGATCAAGCTCTTTAACTCGAGTTCTTCACAAAATTCTGGGAAATGAGCTACATTCCTGGGGTGGAATAAATCATGTTGAGTGAGGCTAGGCAGGATGTGACTTCAAACCCCCCGAAGTGGGCTGTGTGAGGGCAGTGCTGTGACTGACTCATTATGAGCTCAGTGGCGACACAGACTTCTTGAGAGAAGAGGCAAAAGATTGTGGCGAGGGGGGCCCGCAGGCCCCGGGGCGCCACCAAGCACCACACTCCTCCGTTAGCCTATTGTGATCCTCACAATTGTTCTGTGAGTTGCTCAGTGCGCTGACTACACTGCAGAGCTGGGACTGTCAGCTAGACCTGGTGGGGGCTGTACCCTCACATGCTCTCACGTACTCACAGCTGTCCTGAGGGGGAGCTGGTCGCACTTCCGTTTTGTAAATGGAGAAATTAGGGCCCAGGGGGCCGCGTCAACGAAGCAGAGTTTGTTCTGTTGGTTTAGTTAAGCGATGGGTCTGGAATTCCTGGGCCAGCCTGGCTGCCTCCTGAGTCGGGTTCCTTCTCAGATGCCTTCTGGGAAGGTCATGAATAAGTTATCACCACTTGGAAAGGTTTGTCTCCTTTCAGCGATGAAGCTCATTATCAGAGTCCCATTTGTATGAACGCTTGATCAATTCAGGAAGATTGTGTTGACCCCTGGCCAGTCATGTGTCTCTTAGAAACGGATGAATCAGATTTGACTGGAAGGGTGGGTGAGGAGGAGGAGGGCAGTGATATGATCCGGGAGGCCACCTGTCCCGAGCTTCTGCTGCCTTGCCTGCTAAAGGGGGAAACAACCACACCAGAGAAGGTGCAGCGTTATCGATCTTAGCGTCATGCCCTCTGAGAATGGATGGCAGAGAGTCTGGTGTTGGATGCCTGGACTTTGGACCTGTTGGGAGACTGTCACCTTCCCTATGACTCCGGGTCATCAGTATTTTGCTGCACTTCCCTGTGTCAAGCAGCGGGGACCCAGTGGTGACTGGGCCCCATCTGTGGCCTTAGAGCCCTTGGCTCAGCAGGAATAGGGTTCGGATGGCTGTTGGTGGTGGTGGTTACACTACTCAGTGCTTTTTTGGGTTTGCGTGCGTGCATGCATGTGTGTGTGTGTTATTTAAACAGCACTCAGAATAACAGGCTGCTGTAGGCCTGGTAGGCCCTGGACAGAGTGTTCTTCAAAAATTGTCTTTAGTTTCTCATCTCGGGTTGCATTTCTCAGCCGGCACGATGTGGACTCAGGAAACCAAGCACACTGCACTTTCCCGTTGAGACAGTGGCCGTGTAATTACATCTTTTCAGTATGGTTATTTTTCTGCATTGGGTTTCAGCAAACTGTGCTCACGTGCTCGAGGAAAGAAAAGCCGTCCTCTCGGCACAACCAAAGGGAGGGAATAACCCCTCCGCCGCAGGAGTCGGAAGGGTTCAAGTTCCCCCTTGTGCACACGTGTGCCGCCTAGGCCTAGCAAGGTCTGGAAGGTGGGAGGGCAGGGTCAGTGTGTTCAGGGCACATTCCCAAGGGGAGGGCAGCTAAGCAGTTCTGTCCACCTTGTCACACCTGGGGGCGAGGCTGGGGCTGATCTGTGCCCGGCAATTTGGGAGGAGACACTGGCCCAAGACATCTTGGTTCTCTTTGCGGTCTCTCCGGGTAGGCGAGGCACGTGTGTGGTCTCACTACGCAAATATTGAACAGTTAAATGCAAAGTCAAGGGTCCAGTGCAGGTGATGTAACTGCAGATTCGGCCAGGGGCCTGAGCAGAAGCTGCTGATGTGCTCCCCCCACCCCGACATCAGACAGGAGGGCTTGGGAGGGCTAACTTGGGAATGGTTGTTTTCTTGGACGGCCAGGCCCCCAGAAGACGCGATGTGAGCCTTGAACCCAAGTGTGTTGAACAATTCAGTTCACTTCCACAAGCACTGAGCGAGGGCCCTCTCTGTGGACCCTGGGCTCGGTCAGCACCTGTGTATGGGGTCAGGGGGACAGCCCCTGACTTCAAGGTGTGTGAGGGCCAAATGGAAGGTGGGCAGAGAAGCAGGGTAGTTCTGGTATAAGGCTGGTTTTGCTGGAATTGGCCTGGGGAGGCAAGATGAATAATCTCCTGGGGTGTTAAGAAAGGCTGCTGGGCTGATGGGAGAGGAACGGGTCTAGACTGGAGAGTGTCTGGCAGGGGACAGGAGAGGGGGGACTGGCAGGACATTTGGGAGACGTTGGGTGCAGGAGTTGGTTGGGCTTTAAAGGCCACGGGGACCTTTCTGTTTAGGCGGATGGGCATTCTCAATGGCAGAATTCTTGAATGGAACAACAGGGCCATCTTCTTCCTCTGCTCTCTGGTCCGATTGGTGGATTGATTCATTCATTAAGAATGGATCTTGTGGGGCGCCTGGGTGGCTCAGTTGGTTGAGTGTCCGACTTTGGCTCAGGTCATGATCCCGCGGTTTGTGAATTCGAGCCCCGTATTGGGCTCTGTGCTGGCAGCTCAGAGCCTGGAGCCTGTTTCAGATTCTGTGCCTCCCTCTCTGACCCTCCCCCATTCATGTCCTGTCTCTCTCTGTGTCTCCAAAATAAATAAACATTTAAAAAATTAAAAAAAAAAGAAGAATGTATCTTGTGGCCTGGAGGACAGGGACGGTATCGTAGAGGAGGTGACCCGTTTGGTCTGTGTGACATCATCCTGCCCGAGATCCGTGCCCAAGGCGCTGTGGCTGGAGAGGCCCTGGAAAGCTGGGCTTCTTACTTAGGTGGAAATGGCTGCGGGGGGGCTTCGAGTCCTGCTTCTCCCCGGGCCAGGCTCTTTTGTCAGAGGGTGAGATCTGTGCCTTCATTTGCCCCTGTCTTGTGACGTTTTACCACTTTCTCCCTAGCCCTGTCCTGAGGTTCTTCCCTTTCTCTTAGATTGGAAACCCCCCTCCTGGCTAATCCAGGCCACTTTGCAACTGATCACTTCCCATGGCCCCTCCAAGTGAGGTCAGGGAGGGTGATCTCTTTAAAATACAAACCCAGTGATGTCACCCTCCCGCCCCCCCCCCCCCACGGTGGTAGCCTCCCCTTGTCCTTAGACTAAAACCCACATTCCTCAACATGGCTGATTAGATCCTAGGTAAGCCGCTGTGTTATCCCCTCTGCAGCTGCTCCCTCCACCTAGCCTCGCCCACCTTCCGTCCTTAACCTACCTAGGAGGACGGAACGTACGAAATGCTGGTGTCATTTTCGATGGTCTGGGTTTGTTGGACGCAGGGCAAAGTCAGAATGATCCCAGGCCCTGCCTTCCATAGTCAGGCAAGTGTGAGCATTTGTCAGTGTTTCCTGGGCTCTGAGGGGTCCTGGGAAGCCCCTCCATGTGGCCTCTGAGGAAGGAAGGGTAAAGGGGGGTGGTCTGTGGGGCTCTGGTGCTAAATTCCTCTCTGGCCTGTCTCTAGTCTGGTTTTCTTATCTGCTAAGCATCAACACAGGCTTGGGTTGGAATACCGCTCATGGCAACAAGTCCCAGCTTCTTCTGTAAGCAAACAGCATTCCTGAGGCCCGGTGGCGGGGGGGCGGGGGGGGGGGAGGGTAAGGGGGCCCATCCTTCCCAGTCCTCAACAGCTTCTGCCTCCTGGGCTCTGGGCTCTGGGCCCCGGGAGGACCCTCCCTTTCCCCCTCCCCCTCCCCGGGGAGACCGAGCACCTGTGGGTGGGCGGCTGCGGTAAGGTCTGCCCTCGGTTGGCAGAGTGACTGAGCCCTCCCCGCGGATGACTGTTCCGACAGCCCCGGCGTTTATGCAGGGCGGCTCCTGTGTCCATTATTTTGTTTGAGCCTGAGAGCCAAGCAGCTGCTCAGTGCCAAGCCGGACCCCAATTCAGCCCTTCTGCCGCGGCACATCCCACCCGCCCAGCATTTCCCGGGCCGGCCCCGAGGAACGTTTCTCCTGCAGGATATCCCAGGGTACTTAGCCCCATTGGGCACAGTGAAACGGGGATCCTTAACTGCGGGCTCCTCAGGGCACTCTGTGTGCATCGTGACTGCAGGAGGGCCACGGGGAGGCGGGTTTCCAACCGCGTTTGGACACGAAACCCTCTTCCTTTGTGCGAAATTACCGGTTGGGAGACACTGCACTGTGCCATGTTGTTCTCGGACTGGTGGAGCCTGGAGAAAGAGTCACCAAACTTCTGGAAACTTCTCATAGGCCCCAGGTGTCCTTCTAGGGAAGGATTAGGGCTAATGAGGTCAGGAGGACAAGGTCGGGAAGTTCTTACTCGGTGTCAGAGTCTTTCCTGGGAGCTTGAGTTGCAAGTCCTCTGATACAGAGTTTTTTCTTCTTCCTGTAGAGCCTGGAAATTGAGGTGACAGCTTCAAGGTTACAGGAATTGGGGGCGCCTGGGTGGCTCAGTCGGTTAAGCACCCGACTCTCAGTTTCAGCTCAGGGCATGATCTCACGGTTTTGTGAGTTCGAGCCCGGCGTTGGGCGGGGCAGGGGTCTGTGCTGACAGTATGGAGCCTCCTGGGGATTCTCTCTCTCCCTTCCCCCCCCTTTGCCCCTCCCCCTCTCATGCTATCTGTATCTCTCTAAATGAATAAATAGAAAAAATTAAACAAACAAAAAAAAGATTACAGGAATTGAGCGGGGGATTCAGAGCCAGGTCTGTGTGACTCCAGATCCGTGCCCATATTCCATTCCATGACAGAGCATTACGGACTTGTCTCAGGATTCACAGAATGGGTGCTGCACGTCACAGTGGTTTTTTTCAAGTTCCATCTGTTCAGAATTGGTACCAAAGATCAGCATTTACAGCACTTGCTTAGCGGACCGAGTGCCCCAGGAGAGGCAGGAAGGGCAGCCCGAGGTGGCTTCACGGGTCCTGATTAGGGAAGAGGCCACGCCACACCAGCCAAGTCACTTCTGGTGTCTCTGGTGGTAGATGGTAGGTGCCTCCACCTTGGTTCATCAGGAAGCACTAGAAGGTTCCAGAAAACTGAGGTGGTTTATTCAACCTCCTGCAAAGCTTCTGGGGACCAATAAATTATTTTCACTCCTATTCTCATCGAGGATTGAAAGCCCTGGTGTGCTTTCTTTCGCTTCTCGTTTTGGGAATATAAGAACTGGCCCATTAATGGCTTGGGTTTTGCAGCAGTGAAGCAGCTGGGACCTGGGTGCCACCAGCTCGGGTCTCCTTCCTCATTCCAGTCAGCTCTCTAACCCTCTGGCCCTCCGCACAGCTCAGGGCGATTTCCCACCTTTTTAGAAACCTCCTCCATGACTCCTTCCTCCTCTTTGCCTCGTTCCTCATACGTTCATTCTGGAAACCTTAACGGCACCTGCTGGGGTCAGGCATTGCACGAGACGTTTGAAATCAGCCGAATGAGACCCGCCTCCTGTGCTCAGAGGCAACGGCAGATCCGACAGTTCAGCCGTGTGATGGCTTATGGGAAGTCCTTTCGTGGTGACAATCCTGGAGGGCCCTGTAGAGGACGGAGCCTGTGCTGAGATTTGAGAGAGGAGGGCTTCTGGTGCAGAGGAGGGGGCACGAGGAGAGCGAGCTGTGAACAGGACTTGGTTATGAGGAAGGGCTGGAGATGAATGGGTGTGATCACGAAGGGCCTACTCAGCCTGCAAAGATGATGAGATTTTCTTTCGGGAGGAGGTGTGGAGCCGTTGAACTGTTTCGAACTGGCGAGTGATTATCGATAGAAGAGGATATAGCACGCATAGAAACGGGGCTGCTGAGTCATCCTGAAGGCGGCAGGGGTATGGATTGGAAGGAGGTAGAAGCCCCCGTGGAAGGCTGGGAAGGAGGCTGCTGTGCAGCCTGGAAAGGAGGGGACGCAGTCCTGGAGCAGGGCGCTGGCTGTGGGATTGACAGAGGGCTTTGCTAATCCGCCCGAGAGGAGTTTACAGTGATCGCCTTGGGCGACCAGGCCGATGGTGTCTTTCCCAGAGATGGAGACCCAGAAGGGAGTGTGGGTTTGGGGCGGTTCAGGTGTCCTAGTACCTGTGGGTTCTCCGGGTGGAGGCATCGACTGGTGGGCATTCGGACGTATTTGAGGGGGTTTGGAGGAGGCTTCTGGGCGGGATACATTTATCTAGGTATCATCCTTGGGATTAATCCTGATTTGTCGAAACCTTTCAATAAATGGCATTTGATGCAGTTCCCAGGTGAGTCAGCACAGCCATGTGAACAGCCCCCCAGAGCGTGGTTGCTGCCTGGCTTCTGTGAATCACCTGACCTCTTCCTGCCAGTGAACTTGATTGTGGAGCGGCTGCGCTGGAGGTCCTGGAGACTTGTGCCTTGCCTGGGGAGGCACATCAGCCTCCTTTGCCTGATTTTCTTTCTTTCTTTCTTTCTTTCTTTCTTTCTTTCTTTCTTTCTTTCTTTCTTTCTTTTCTTCTTCCCTGTCCTTTCCTTTCTTTCTTTCCTTTGTTTTCTTCCTTTTTTCCTTTCTTTCTTTCTTCTTTCTTTGTCTTTCTGCCTTCCTTCCTTCTTTCCTTTCCTTTTCTTTCTTTCTTTCTTTCTTTCTTTCTTTCTTTCTTTCTTTCTGTCTTTCTTTCTGTCTTTTTCTTTCTTTCTGTCTTCCTTCCTTTCTTTTTTCCCTTCCTGTTCTTTCCTTTCTTTCCTGTCCTTTCTTTCTTCCTTTTTTCCTTTCTTCTTTGTTTCTCTTTCTGTCTTCCTTCTTTCCTTTCCTTTCTTCCTTTTTTCCTTCCTTTCTTTTCTTTCTTCCTTTCTTCATTTTCTTTCTTTCTTTCTTTCTTTCTTTCTTTCTTTCTTTCTTTCTTTCTTTCTTTCTTTCTTTCTTTCTCTTGACATTCAGGAATCTTTAGAGTATAGTCCAGTAATGGGTTCAGTCAGGTCAGATCCCTTAAAATACAGTGTATTACAGGGGCAGTCACTCCTTGGTGACCGTGCCATCCGTAGTGGTCATCGTTTGGGTCCTGGGAATCACTTTTCACTAGGGACTTTTGTTTTAAGAAGTGTCCACTTCAGACTCCAGAGAGTATTTACAAAGCAGAACTTTGGCTTCTGTGCAACCTTTGCTCATGCAGCTCGCCCCTTAAATCAGTGGTTCTCGACTGGGGGCAGTTTTGCTTCCCCAGCCCCCAATGTCTGGAGACAGTTTTGGTTGTCACAACCGGGGGCAGACTGCTACTGTCGTCTAGAAGGTAGAGGCCAGAGACTCTGCTAAATGTCCTGCAATACACAGGACAGCCCCCACAACAAAGGCTTACGTGGCTCCAAATGCTCAGGGTGCTGAGGCTAGGGAGCCCTACCTTAACTGATCACATCGTTTTATGGTTTATGAAAGACCGCCCCCTCTTCTCCCTGGGCTTGAATCCTTCTCTACCAACTCTTCCCCTCCCCCACCAATTCTCGTCTCCTCTCCTAAGACCCAGTTTACATGCCATCCCTTCCATGGAACTCCCTGGTGCTTTGGGTTTTCCGCTGAATGACCCCTTCCTCTCTGTTCCTGCAGCGAGTTACGTGTTCCTTCATCTTTCTCCACCGAGTCTCGTGTTGGAGCTGGCCGTTTGCATGGTCCCCCCCCCCCCCCCCGCAGCAAATGTTCCACAGTGACAGACGTCCTGCCCCGTTGTTGTGCACATTTAAGGAGTGTATGTTGAATTAAACAGCCTTGATAGATAGGGAAGACAGCATGCACAGTTGAGTCAGAGAGGTGGCATGCGCCCAAGGCCACAGAACAAATGCTTCCTCGTCATCCATACGGCACATCTGTGTATCAGACGCCCGTTGTGTAGCGGCGTGCAGGACAGAAGGAAACCAGAGCGCTTGCTTTTTGTCCACTTGTGGTCCCCTTGTCCGGGCTGCATTGCCCAGGTTGGCTCTTTAACAGGTGGCATGGGTGTCTGTCCTGTCATCCCACTACATTATAAACTCCCTGGGTCCTTTATACCTTTGTCGTGATATTTTTGCAAACAGACCCTCAGTATGTATTGATTCATTGAATAACTAAATCTGCTGGGGTTGACGATTTCTCTCTTTTTTTGACGCTTATTTATTTTTGGGAGACGGGGAGATAGAGAATCCCAAGCACACTCTGCTCCAGAGCCCGATCGATTGCAGGGCAATCGGGCAGTGCACGAACTGTGAGATGGTGACCTGAGCCCAAATCAAGAGTCGGGCGCTTAACCAACTGAGCCACCCAGGAGCCCTGGGGTTTGACAATTTCTCTATCATTTCAGCAGCTGCCTTCGTAGAGCCTTTTGGTAACAGTGGAACTAAGGCATCTTGATAGTTTCACTAACTCCAAAGCAAAGGCTATAAAAACAAAGAAAAGGGACATGTTCACATGGGCCCTCTGGGGTGGGGGTGGGGACAAAGGATCAGAGGGGCCTCCTTGAAAACATCAGTGATGAACCTGGAACAGGCTTTCGGTGTTTGAGTTGAGCCCACCGGGTCTCTGAACTGGAACCTTGGCTCAGAGAACGGAAATAGCTCACCCAGGGTCAGACCCCTGACCCTTCTTTTAGTGCCAGCAGCTCAAGAGGGGAGTGTGACGCGTTCCTGCTTCAGACCAACACCAAAAGGTGGGATTTGCAGCCTCGAGTCGGCAGGATCCGCGTCTGTGTCCCTGGTTTGCTTAACTGACCAGGGGGTTCTCAGTTTGTTTTCTCTCTAGCCAGCACCAGAGAGCTCACAGGCAAGGCAGTTGCAGTGGAAGCCGAGTGGGTCTGTGTTTGAACCTGGGTTTTGTGACTGGTGTGGGCCTCATTTCCCTCAACTGCGGGGATGGAGAAAATGGAGAGCTTATTCACAGGCCGTCACACAGGGTAGCTTTGAGACGGGTTGGGAGAACTTGAAGCCCTAGGCCTAGAACCTGGCCATGAAAGGCTTTACACAAACCCTGTTGTCGAGGAATCGAGACGCTCCCGGCAGAATAAATTCTGTCTTTTAGGGGCTAGCCCTTCCTTTCTTAAACAAGTACACAAGTAACTAAAAAGAGAACCAAGCAAAGGGCAGAAAGGTGGGGGAGAGAGGGGGGTCCTTGGGAAAACAGGAAAGAGTAAAAAGGTCCAAGTGGGTGTTCAGGGGAAAGGGGAGAAGGCAGATAGTCAAGGAATTCCACTTTGGGTTGAAAGCAGAGGTTTTTGGTCAACCTATTTACTTTCAGTTTCATCATTTCCTGTGAGTCCTAATTTAGCCTCTGGTCGTGTCCTCTCGATTATGGCCTAAAAAGGCAACTACTTGGGTTTCTTGGCGTTGTACTGGCACCCGCAGGAAGCCAGTGTGGAAAGGGCCGGCCTCTGCCGGATCTGATCTCCAATGGGGAAAGCTGCCTTCTTTTTCCTTAACTCCTTGCTGGCCTGCGAGTCCCACAGATTTCCAGAGTTTCCTGAGGTTCCCTAAGCCGAACCCCCGGCCTTACTCCTGCAGACAGTTTTCCCAGTGCTGGCTTGGTGGCCGCCGCATGGGGACGCTGTTCACGGGACCGAGCGCGCCGACCCTGGGGGAAAACATTTTGAGTCGTACCTGTCAGGGCCATAACAATGCCTGGATGTTCCCCTGTTCCAGTCACTCCACTTCTGGGAATTGATCTCAAGGTGGTCCACCATACAAGGAGAAAACCTAGTGCGTGGTGGTTTAAAAAAAAAAAAAAAAATCACTTTGGAATATCCTGCAGCCATGAACAGTGTTTCTCAAGGAGGCCCTGCAGCCAGCAGTCCTGAATTTGGGTCCTCGCTTCCCCAGCTGTGTGTCCAAGTGAGATTACTTCCCTCTCAGAGCCTCTGCCTCATCACCTGGAAAATGAAGCGTTTGGAGAAAATGATCAACAAGGAAACTAATGGCCCAGCGGGGAAGTGGTTATAGTAAATGGGAAAAATCCACAACGTGAAACCCCGTGCTCTGCCTGTGATAATTAAAAGTCTCAAGTGTTTCTACGAACAAGGACCGGAAGGACCATAAAAGAGACAGAAAACTGGGGCGCCTGGGTGGCTCAGGCGGTTGAGCGTCCAACTTCGGCTCAGGTCATGATCTCATGATTCATGAGTTTGAGCCCCGCGTCGGGCTCTGTGCTGATGGCTCGGAGCTCGGAGCCTGCTTCGGATTCTGTGTCTCCCTGTCTCTGCCCCTCCCTCGCTCACTCTGTCTGTCTCAAAAATAAACAAACATTAAAAAAAGAAAGGGCAAACTGATGGGGGGGGGGGGTGGAGGATCTCAGGAATGTATGGGGATAGTTGTCTTTTGTTTTCAAAGCTTTTATATTTTGTATAGCTTTTACAAAAGGGGCCACTCAGCATGGTCCCAGGCTAGGAAGGGGAGAAGTGGCCACATGCCTCCCTAGCATCCCTTCTTTGATGCCCCTTTACATCCCTTCCTTCCTTCTGTTCATCCTCCCTCCCTTTCTCTCTCTCTCTCTCTCTCTCTCTCTCCTTCTTTCCCCTCTTCATTTCTAACAGCTCTTGACTAACGGCTTAGTCCATCTGTGCCCTTAGAGTTGACCGTCCCCTGAGTGCATCGCTGGCAGCCGTGTTGGGACGCGGGGGCGTCTCCACCTGACTCAGGTGGGCACCGGAGCTCAGCTGCGGTCACCGGATATGGATATTCTTGTTTGCGCTGGTGGGAGGGCTTTAATAAACCCCATTGTTTGTGGTGACCTCTGCCCCCCACCGCCGCCATCCAACCCGCGTATTGACCTTGGCACTGCTGCTGACCCACATCACTCCAGCAGAGCAGTGACACCAAATAGCTCTGTCCCCGGCCTGGCCAAACAGGACTCAGCTGAGTTTCGTGAAAGTTCTGCTCAGAGAGGGGCACGGAGGCCCACCTACATATAGGGTGCCCACCTGTGTACTCGGCACCCCCAGAGGGAGAGAGGGGCAGCCCCCTGTGTTGGTCTAGCTCTGAGGTGGTCACAGCGTGCCCCCCTCTCTTATAGGAAGTGCGGCTTGGCCTCCAGGTCTCTGGTGGCCATTGGGGGTAGACAGTGCTGCCCCGTAAGCGCCCCCTTCCCTCCCACTGAGGCCTGAAGGTAGGGCAGAATGAGGGGCCAGGTGGAGTGGTCCCCTGCCAGCGGCTGCCATGTTCATGGCCGGCCAGTGCACACCCACCGGTGGAAGACCAGGAGGGCAAGAATGTAACAGTTCCAGTGCACCCTGCTTTTGGACCGGTCATGTGGTCCACACAGGGAAGGCTCCCTCAGCCTCCCTGCCTTGCCTGGTAGAGCCCAGTAACTGTGTGTTGACCGCTGTGGAATGTATTCCCCCACACGCCCCGTGTCCCACTCAACTTACTGATTGATCCAGCTTCAATGCCAGCCCGACTTCTTCTGTGGGACCCTAGGCACAAGCGTGCTAAGGAGACCCCAGGCCGGGGGGCCTGGTGGACCCATGACTGGATGGGGTGACAGTAGGCAAGTCACTTGCCCTCTTGGAGCCTGTTTCCTCATTTATAAATTGGGGATAATAAAAGCTCTTTTGCAGAGCGATTGATGGTGACGCGAGGTTGATGTTGGTAGGTTAGGGACCTAATGACTGTCCCCCTTTCCCTTCTTCTCTTGGAGGGATCTCGTAAGAGGGCATGTGATAGATATCCTCGGGTGTCTTCCCTGGGCTGGGTTAGGAGAACTCTTAACCAGCAGCGGACTTAGGATTTGGGGGGGGACAGGGTTCAAGTGAATCCCTTCTTACGTATTGATAGGAGATTGTCTTGTCCATTTTTGGTTTGAACTTTGCAAAAAGGTTGAGACCCAGCAGCCCGCGAAGCCGTGTGCTCTGTGGTCCTTGCCAGTCCTCGGGCAGGGCAGTGGCATGAGGGGGAGACTGGCTTCAGGAGCCTGGGTCCTGAGACTGGGGAGGCTACCTGGCCAGTGGTCAGATGGATGGCACAGAGGGACAGGACAGCTGATATTTACTCTGGCAGAGGGAAGCCTTCGATTTGCCTGAATGGCCTGGCCAGTGTGGGAGCCAGGACAGCCGGAAGTAAGCTGGTGAGGCTGGGGCGTGCAGGCGGCCTAGACCCCAGCCCCTCATGGAAGATGAGGCCAGGCCGTCCCTTCCTGCCTTGTGGACTGCTGCCTGGCTCTGGGCCCTGCGTTCTCTCAGGGGGTGGTCCTTGCAGGTGGATGATGCCCCTGGTCCCCCAAGAGGGGCCGCAGGGGTTTGCTTGGCTGGGAATGTAAACAAAGCCACCGGCTGGGTTTGCTGGGGGAGGCTGCCAGGCTCTGTTCCTTGGACTTGCCTTCCCTCCTGTGGGGGCTGGGGAGCGAGCAGATTTCCTGGAAAACAACCCTTTTCCTGGAGCGTGTCCAGGGGAGCCCCTTAGTCTTGATCTGGAAAGCATTTAACGAGCCCAGATAAGGCCTGGGCGGCCCAGACTTTTCCTTTTGTTCTCTCTGTCCCAAACCTCCAGCCTGGGGAGGGGGCCTTGACCTCACAAGGGAAAGGCCTTCCTGCGTTGTGAGCTGGGCAGTGAGCTTCTGGGCTGCTCCCCTGGTGGCTGTGGGCTGGCTCTATCTCGGACCACGGTTTCAGAGTCCTGCGTTCAGAGTCCTGAGGGCCCCAGCCTGAGCCTGTGAGCAGGAATAAGCACTGTGGTAACCGTGGAAAGGCCACGGGACCGGGAGTCCTGAGTCCTCCCTGGGCGACAAGCCCCTGAACCTCCAGGAAGCTCCCGGATCCTCATCTGTAAAACGGGCCGAAGCACATTTCTTACCCACTCTACGGCGTTATGACGAGGATCTTTGGAGACAGCAAAGGGCGTGTGAAAGCATTTCATAAACCATTAAGCCACACCGGTGTGAGGGGCTATTGTTTCATCTTTATTTTGCAAATGAGTTTAAAAAAAAAAAGACACACATGTGCTTCAGTTCCCCTGGACAGAAATGGTGAGGGGTGCTTTCTGTGTTAGTGCCCCGGGAGGGAGGTGCTCTCGCTGCTCATGATATTTCCTGGAGCCTGACTTTTCTTCTCTCCTGATTTCTTTGGGCTGTATTATCAAGACGGAATCAACATCTCTTGGCCACATGTTTTTTGTTTTTTTGGTTTTTTTTTTTCCCTCTTGGTGGAACTCCGTGAAATAAAAAGTTTTTTGAACTGACAACTTCCATTACGTGCGGTCGTACTTTTTGCCTTTTTGGGGGGCTACTGGGAAACTTGTTTTCGTGGGAGGTCCTCTTGAGCTGCGTGGTCACTTTCCTGCCTCGGCAGGTATAGCACAGTGACTATGGTTGCATCTGCCTTTGAGACTCAAATTACACTCGTCATCCGGCACGGCGGTCGTTTATAGATTTGTTTGGTTGTGGCTGGATCCTGGGATATACCTTACCGTTCATTTCTCGCAAGATCTCTGACAACAACTCGTTTTTTTCGTCATGTACATCTTTCTCCCGGTGCCGCCCAGTTGCAGAAGTTTTGCTGTGCTCTAATGCCGTGCCGTTTGCAAAGCTAGGAGGTGCTCAGCGCTCCTCGTGTGGCTGATGTGGTTTGTACCTGACATTTTGTCCTTG
Organism: Panthera tigris; assembly: GCF_018350195.1. NCBI lineage: Eukaryota > Metazoa > Chordata > Mammalia > Carnivora > Felidae > Panthera > Panthera tigris. Next base: position 129,204,725 of record NC_056666.1, on the reverse strand, counting down.
TTTGTCCCGCAGGTCCTGGCTGTAAGTCACCATGGCGCAGCAAGCTGCTGATAAGTATCTCTATGTGGATAAAAACTTCATCAATAACCCGTTGGCCCAGGCCGACTGGGCGGCTAAGAAGCTGGTCTGGGTGCCTTCTGACAAGAGTGGCTTTGAGCCCGCCAGCCTCAAGGAAGAGGTGGGCGAGGAGGCCATCGTGGAGCTGGTGGAAAACGGGAAGAAGGTGAAAGTGAACAAGGATGACATCCAGAAGATGAACCCACCCAAGTTCTCCAAGGTGGAGGACATGGCCGAGCTCACGTGCCTCAACGAAGCATCGGTGCTGCACAATCTCAAGGAGCGTTACTACTCAGGGCTAATCTACGTGAGTGCGGGGCCGGGCCCAGGGCGCAGGGGGTGCGGGAGGCCCGGGTCTGTCCCGGAGCGTTGGGGGTCTTGAAGAAAGCTGCGGTGACATCCTCCAGCTTTGGCACGCGAACATCCTAACGGAATGTTGTCGCGGCATTATTTCACCTTTTCTCTGCATAGCCCGAAACACGACAGGAAGCCTGTTTGAGACCACACATAGGGAGAACACCATGATGTATATGTGAGGGGGCCCGCCCACGGGCCTTGGTCCTCAGTCTCGGTGGGGACAGGAAGGATAGTTCCTTCTAAAGCAAGGGACTGCCATGCCCTGGTTTCCCGCCTCGCTCCTTCCTCCTGCACCTCCTGGTCCCCTTCCCCCTCCCCATTTGCTCAGTCTCATTTTGGAACCTCCACCATCTTCTTCTTTTTAGAGGCCTGTGGGTGTGGCTTAGTTCCCTGGGGAGTGTGCTTTGAGCGGAGATGAGGACTTGAACCTTTGGTCCGTGCAGCTTGGCGGTGCCCCTGCCCTGCCAGGCTTAGCGTCCAGAAAACAGCACGTGTAAAGGACCCGGGGTGTGCAGAGAAGGCGTGGTCCCTTCTCTCTCTTTTTTTTTTTTTTAACGCATATTTATTTTTGACAGACAGAGAGAGACAGAGAACTAGCAGGGGAGGAACAGAGAGAGGAGGAGACACAGAATCCCAAGCAGGCTCCAGGCTCTGAGCTGTCAGTTACAGAGCCTGACGCGGGGCTCAAACCCACAAACCGTGAGATCATGACCTGAGCCGAAGTCAGTTGCTTAACCAACTGAGCCACCCTCTTTCTTCTGGCTTAGCAGGGCTACCTGTGCACAGAGACAGCTCCTCGCCGTAGCGTTTTCCCGTCTCCTGTGTAATAGGCTGCAAGATCTTTCAGTCTTAGGGTCACAAAAGTTATTGCTAATTTCTTATTTCTTCTGTTCAGTGTCCCAGGTATTTCCTTCTAGTTTTGTCCCAGGTAGGGAAGAACTACCTGGCTCTTATTCCTAAAATAGCTCTTTGTTTAGGTATGTTGTTAGGTTTACCTTGGCCTTCTTGGTCTTGGAGCTCAATAAAACAGTTCTCAAAACTTTGTTTGAATTGGAGGAAGAAAACATCTCGAGATGCTTACCACCCTCTCATTTCATAGATGGGAAGGTGAAGCCTCAGACCCAGGGGTTAGCTCATGATCACATACGCAATACAAGGAGGTGCTGGGCTCCTCCTGGCACACGGATGGCGAGTGGCCCCCACAGAGTCGGCCATTTTGTTTTTTATACAGTTTCAGGGTGACCTCAGCACATGTTTCCACAGGGCACTTGCCCTGCCATCCTGGACTGCTACTTCCGAGTGCCCTGCCATGTGCCAGAGTCCTCTGTGAAGTCCCAAACCTCTTGGATTGATTGCCCAGGAGTTCTGACCGGGCCAGCCGCATGCCGGGGCTGTGTTACCTTGCTGATTGCTAAATCGGTCCATGATAATGAAGTTCTTATGTCCTGCCGTTGAAGACCACCCTTTGGGGATGGGCCTGATTAGTCAGGAGCTACCAGAAAGGAACTACACAGAACCGTCTTCTTGGAAAAGTCCTTTGTAGGCCAGCTTAGCCCAACCTGCTGATACGGCAGGTGAGGAGAACTGAGGCCTAGAGGGCGCAAGGGCCCAGTGCGGGATCATGCATCCTGAGACTGTAGCTCGGGGTTTTTTGACCCTCAGCCCAGCTATCTTTTCCTTGGTGAGAATGTCGTATGGACAGAATTAAAAGCCCCTGTCCCTAAGGATATTAACCACTGGAATTCAGAATTGGCGACTTGTAGAAAAACAAGGGGCCTCTGAGAAAGCATCATTTGTCTGCTGGGGCAGCTGGGATCCAAGTCCTATTGTCTGAGAGTGGGACGCCCCCCAGGCAGGCTCCACAGCAGATCGTGCCCACTCTGCTGTGCCCCTAAGCTGACACAGGCTCTGCTTGGTGAAGCAGGGCGATGAAGGTCACGGCACTTGGGGCCTCCAGGTCCTGGTTCAGATCCCTTCCCCACCACACGCCGCGGCTACGAGGAACCCCACTTCCTCGCAGGCGAGGACTCATGAGTGTGTGAACGCCAGCCAGCACCTGGCTCACGGCAGGGTCTGGACTGTGCAGCTGCTGCCGTTTGTTCTAAGTGAAGGTAGCTGTTCCTCTGCGTGGCCTTTGCTGGGGGTCTCTGTTCAGCTTGTGTCCCGCTAGGGATTTGCCGAGTGCGACACACGTCAGGGGGGCGGGGCCTGCGCTCGCCTGCCTTAACTGGCTGCAGTCTTCTGTCCCACAAAGGGAAATATTATTAAAGCGGGTTCAATGATGGTTGCTTCATTTCTCCTCCGCTAGCGTGGGTTTCCCTCTGGAGGCAGGCAGGACTCTTTGGTTGGAGGCGTTCACTCCTGTTTCTGTCGCCTCCCGTGTGCCTCAGACCAGCCTCTTCCTAAGCATCCTCCCCGGAAGAGAAGTCGATTGTCTCCGCAGTCGCCCTAATGGGGACCCCAGCAGGTGCAGAGCCGTGGGGGGATTGGAGCCGCTGGGCAGGGGATGCCGCCTCATTCACAGTCAACCTCTCTGCACACGACGCTCCAAATTGCGACCGGGGAGCCTTTGTGCAGCGTGTTCGCCTGGCATTGTGGGCGGCGTGGCTAATCCTGTGCACAGCTGCTCTGTCTGTTTCCTTGGGGGGTGAGGCCCCGGGACAGGGGGCGGCTGGGCACAAAGAGCCTCTGTGGCCCGTGAATGGAGCAGCTTCCTGGCGTAGCCATGTGGGAGCAAAGCCACTTGCTCGGTGTCCGTGCCTCTGCAAGTATCGAGAGGGAGGCTCGCCATCAGGGCTCCTTCCTCCCACCTGAGCTGCTGGGCTCACGGCTGCTGGTTTGATGGGATTAGTCCAGAGAACTTTGAAGGTCTCCGGAGAGAACCGTCCACAGGACCATCTGCCCACCCAGCTGTCAGAAAGCCTTGTCCCGGGAACCCCGGTCCCCTTCTGCTGTCATGACCAGCTGTTTGCAAACATCTGGCTCAGAGGCAGGCCCTAAAAGTGTGGCCATGTGTCCTTGGCTTTCATCGGGCCGAGTTCCTAGAGTGTGGGTTTTCTCACACCCCAGGAACAGAGCTTAATTGTTTCTGAGCTCCTGGGATGACCTCACTGCTCCCTGGCCTTATCTCATCCTGGCCCGACAGTCCCATGGAGGAAAAACCAGAAGTCCCCTGCTTTCCTCTTATCTTCCTGTGATACCCGCGCTGCAGGTGGCCCACACCACGTGTGGCCTTCTCTGCTTCGGAGCTTTCCTGGTCCCTTGTGAAAGAGTCGTTGGAGGGAAAACAAATGACTGATTATCCCAGGAAGAGAGAAAATTGAGGGCCCCGAGTCCCCGCCTCCAAACACAAGAGGCAGCCAGATGCACTTGGTCCTTTCCAAACTTGGCTGCTCTTCGGCCTGCAGACCACTGTGGGTTACTGGGTCCCTCTGGAGCTCTGCTTTTATTTTCGTCTTATTTTGGAGAGAGTGAGCCAGCATGTGCACCGGCAGGAGAGGAGCAGAGGCAGGGAGACTGAGAGTCTTAAGCAGAAGCCATGCCCTGTGGGAGCCTGACACGGGGCTCGATCGATCCCGCGACCCTGGGATCATGACCTGAGCCGAAATCAAGAGGCGAAGGCTCAACCGACTGAGCCACCCAGGCTCTCCTGGAATTCTGCTTTGAGTCTTTAACTTCTGTTTGGAAAGTCCACGCGCCATAGCCCTTGGCCACAGCTGGAAAGGGCTTTGTCCTTGCGACTAGTTCCCGTGTGGAACCTGTCTTGGGGTTCAGCCACAAGACCCATCTTCCGTTTTGGCAGGAGCGGAGAGGGCAGGGCGGGATGGGGCTGGGTTGACACATAGCACAGTGCCCTGTGGGTGTTGGCTGCTATTGGACCGAGGGGCACAGCCGTGGACAGTGAGGGTGGAGGCCACTTGTAATGAGGAAAACAAAAAGATAGTTCAGAGAACTGGCCTCTGACCAGGGAGGTCTGGCCTGGGGAGGGGGAGGGGGTGGGGGACACCAAGGGCTGCTCCCAGCTTTGCCGTTCACTGCTTCATGGCTTTCAGATGTCACTCAACAGAGTCAGGGCTGCAGGTGTGTGTGAATGACAGCTTTGCATGGCTGCTTCTGGAACTCTGGTGTGTTGTCCTCAGAAGAGGGGGCTTGGGCTGCGTCCCCCCGCCCCCCCATCTGAGCACCTACCACCTGGGTGGTTTCAGGAGTCATGCCCAACTTGTTCGGAGCCTGTCTTTTTTTTTTTTTTTTGGCCCCGGGAGACAGATCTTGGAAGACAAAGGAACAGGTTATTAGAAAAAGAATTAGTAGTCACAAGTTAACACGAATTTACCTTAAGCCCCTGAAGAAAGAGCTGTCTGGCCAGTTGCCACTGGACCCTGCTTTCCTGACCTTCTCAGAGCTCTTCTCCAAGGCTGTCCTGGGTGCGTGCCAATCCTGAAAACTGCTCAGGGAGGCATAGAGTCCGGCTGTCCCCACTTTACAGATTGAGAAATGGAGGGAGAGGGCGGTTAAGAAACTTGGCCCTTGCTGGAATTTGAACTCAGGACGGCTGACTCTGGGGTCGGATTTTAATCCCATCAGGTCAGACTTGGAGTATTGGGTGTATTTTTGGGTGCCTCACGTGAAGGGTGTTGGCTAATCGGGCTCCCCCTTCTGAGAAGACTCGAGTCTTGGAGAAGGCTCACGGGGGACATGAAAATGGTCGAGTTTTTGAGGGATGCTCATGTGAATGTCTCTAGATGATTCGAGAGGGAGAGCTGTCAGCGATATACTAGCCCACAAAAGGTCTGGTCGGGGTTTTCCCGATGCTGGAAAAGTGTAGGCTTGCCTGTCTCCCCGAGAGTCCTTGAGGGCGGAGTACGTTGTGTTTCTGCACAGTTTGCTTTTGCTGCAGCCCGGTTCTTTTCTCTCTGTGCATCTCGTGACGGCAGACACATCTCTTATTGTCCCTGGATCTGAGTTTTGTCACTGGACTTGTACCGTCTGCGCAGCTTGCCATGGCTCTTGCCCAAGGCACCTGCTCGTTGGCGCACAGAGCTGGCAGCGGTCACGCCGTCGGGGGAGGACCCTTGCTGAGTGAGCAGAGACGGTGCCAGTGCCCGTGCCCCCGCAGCGGGCCTGGCAGGGCGCGGCACAGAGAGTTAGGGCGTCCCGGGGTGCCTTCCCAGCAGCCCGAATCCCGGCCCTTGGTGGCAGATAAGTTTGCCACCCAATTTGCACCCCCTTGAGAATCAAGACTGTCTAACCCTTTCCTGTTTGCTGCTCTTTTCTTTAGACCTATTCAGGCCTTTTCTGTGTGGTCATCAATCCTTATAAGAACCTGCCCATCTACTCCGAGGAGATCGTGGAAATGTACAAGGGCAAGAAGAGGCACGAGATGCCCCCCCACATCTATGCCATCACAGACACTGCCTACAGGAGTATGATGCAAGGTGAGTGCCTTGACCTTCCCTGTGGCTCAGTCTTCACGTGCAGCCTCGTGGACACCCTTGCAGGTGCTCATCCACATTCACGGTCACAGGGATTTAGGGCCTGGATTGGCGTTGGTGATGGCGCAGTGCATCATGGAGGTCTCTGAGCCAATGTGAGAGCCGAGGCCAGTGGCTATCAAAGGGCATGTTTATATGTTGAGAGAACCTTCTAGAAGCTCTAAAAATAGAGTTCCTAGTTACCGCAATTTCTCATTCTTGTCAAGACCCTCTGTGCCAGTCTCCTCACTTACAGGTCCCTTCTACCAGGTACTCCTTTTTCCTCCTCGTTTTTCATGTCTTTTCTCTTGTTGCTTCCTCACAATCTGGAAACGCACTTGAGTTTTTCTTTTCTTTTCTTTTTTTTTAAAGTTTATTTATTTATTTTGACAGGGAGAGAGAGGAAGCATGAGCAGGGAAGGGGCAGAGAGAGAGGGAGAGAGAGAATCCCCAGCAGGCTCTGTGCTGACAGCACGGAGCCCGACGCGGGGCTCGAACTCACGAACTGTGAGATCATGACCTGAGCCAAAGCCCAGAGTTGGACGCTTAACTGACCGAGCTACCCAGGTGCCCCTTAAGTTTTTCTTATCTTTAAGAAACAGGCACTAAATCTCTCTTGGATTCTGCACCCCCCCCCCACCCCCCCCCAGCTTGTGTCCACTCTCTGTCTTCTCACACTGGAACTTGAGAGAGGAAGTACCACACCCCGCTGGCCCCAGCACTTCTCCACTCTGACAAAGGTTACCCTCCCTGTGTTGCTGTTTCCACAGCTCTCGCGTGTTCTCATCTTACCTAACCTCTCCCCAGTGTTGGACAATCTTGACCGCCCCTTGTGACAGCCCTTCCTTCCTGTGTGACCCTCTCTCTGCTTCTCCTGATCTCTGGCCACCCCTCCGCGCATCGGTGTTCCTCACGGTCTCACCGCTTGCTCAGCTGTTCCTCTGGATGACGGACCCATCCAGTTGAGCGCCTTGACCGGCACATTCTGGGGGAGGATCGGGACCGTCGCCTGATTGATGCTGGCCCTTTGCCCCTGGCTGCCATTTCTCCGTCTACCCAGCCACCCGGGCCCAGCGGTTCCTCTGCTCTCCTCTCTCTCTTTCTCCCTCCTTTTCTCAAGTCCATTAGCACTTTCTATGGGTTTTATCTCTTCATATTTACGGCCCCCTTTCCCCTCTTTCGTCCCTTGGCCCTGACCTCAGTTATGGCCTCTGCAGGGTTTTGCCTGCACTGTTGCTGTGACCTCTTAACCTTCACTCTTAATAGAGCCCTCCCTCTGCCTTTGACAGAGGGTCATCTTTCTAGAATGCAAATCTGATCAGACCCCCTGATTCAAAATCTTCAAAAATCTCGAAAAGGCTCCTCCGTGGCCCCAGAGGTAACTCTGCAACCCGCCAGCAGCATGCAGTGCCCTTTGTCATCGGCTTTCCACTGCCTCTGGCTTTCCTGCTACGGGGACCTCATCCGTTTCTCTGCCAGGCCTTTCTGCTTCAGGCCGCCAGGCCCGTGCCAGCTGCCTGTAGTGCCTGGCAAGTCCCTACTCCCTTGTGAAAGACCAGACTGAGGCATTCCTGCCCTCCAGGGAGGATGTCTGGACTAGATTTGGTGATACTTCATTTGACTTCGGTGCTCACAGACTTGTTTTTCCCTCCTAGACACAGACAGGGCCCATGTTGCCTTTATATTCTCGAGCTTAGCCAGGTGCTTGGCCTATGGCGGCATGTCAATGTCATTCTGAGTCAAGCCCAACTTCCAGGCCGGGCTGTATTCCCAAACCTCATACTGATAGTGCTTTTCCAAATCCGAATACACGCGCCTGCTTGTTTCCTTTAAACTTGGCCACGAAGCTGGGCAGTGGTGATAGAGAACCTTGCTGTATTAGCAGCTTTATCTGTGGCATAGTGGTTTGAAGGGGCAGCCCGCGGGTCTGTCTCGTGTCGTACACATAGTTGTTGTGGGGAAGGCATTTCGTTGCCAAGCTCAATGAATTCTGCAGCATGTACGAGTTTGGCCTAGCCTTTGGCTTATGTTTACATCGATGAAAATTTCTTGGGGAAACCAGCCCATTACTTTTAAAGTGGGATGTCTGTTTTAAAGTGCTAACTAAAGCAGTCTGGTGGGAGAACATTCTGTGAGATTCCAGAAGAGCCTGAGTCTGTGTCTCTAGAGGTTATGAGTCAGTTTTCTCCTAGCTGTCTTAATTGGCCCAGTGCAAGTTCACCCCAGAGTCTTCCTGAGCTCTGCGTTGCTGAATTAGGGCACATTCCCACACTCGGATCCTGGATTTGAACGGTTTTCTAGCACGTGGCCTTCCTTTACTTTCGGGCAAGCCATTGTGGCAAGGGCAATGTCATGATGTGGAACATGGCACCAGCAGCTGGGGGTCCTTAGAACTGGACTCCCAGCCTTTCTTCCCATGTCTTGCACGCAAGACTCCTTCCTAAAGAGATTTGCCCAATTTTTATCCAGCAATAAAAAAAATTTGAGGAGCACAAGTCAGCTCCATAGGTTGGAGATAATTGAAAAATGGAAAGGGATATCCAGAAGGCTGGAGCTTTCCTTCATGTTGACCGGGAAGCTTTGGCCCTAATGGAATGGTCTTGATAGGAAGCGAGGGGCTTCCCAAATTACAAGAGCAAGTGGGTGTGCGTTTCATCCTTTGGAGACCAGGGATGCCAATCCACTGCGGGCCCAGGAAGACAGGGGCCTTGGTGCTTCTTTTTAACGATCTGTGGGAGTTCAGGGCCCACGTAATTTCTAACCCTCCGTCTGAGAGGTTTTCCCTCACCTTCTGCATGATGCTGGAGTTGCTGCAGCCCTGAGCCCCCACGGTGACCGACTGAGAATATTTCCGAGTCCCTTCTCGCTGGGCACAGCTGACCTGCCAAGCAGTTAGCCACAGGTCTCTTGTTCTTGGAGCAGAGAGGAAGTTACTTAACAGGACTTAATTATGGACAGTGGTACCTTGGGGTCAGCGGGCTCTGAGATGAGCTCCTTGGCACTGGCCTTGGGGGAAAACAGGGTTGTTCTCTGCTACTCACCTCTTAAAGGGCACAGCCGGATAGTTCCTTTTCTGCTTTTTCCCTAAACAGGAACTCGAAAAAGGTTTCCTCCCTGAGCTGCCTGTGGCTTATGACATACTAGCATTTATTCTGCCAAATAGGGTAGTTGGCGGCTTTGTCTGGGGACTTTTATGAGATGAGCTCTTTACCTGTTCCTGGGACCTCCCTGCCTTTCATCTCTTAAACGCTCTGGTTTGCCTCAGTCCTAACGTATGCCTCTTGTCCCGCAGTTAATATTAGTGGTGTCCATTTTCACTTTCAAGAGCAGCCCAGTTTGGGTGATAAATCCTATGGTCACCCTACCTATTTGTCAGAGTGAGCCAGGGCTTCTCAAACTTGGCAGCTCTTGACTTTGGGGCCGGATAATTCTCTGCTGGGGGTAGGGGGCTTGTTCTGTGCATTGTAGATGTCTAGCAGCAACCTGGGCCCTTTGTACTAAATGCCAGCGGCACCCTCCCTCTCCATTGTGACAACCAGAAACGTCCCCAGACTTTGCTACTAGATGTTCCCTGGGGGGCAAAACTGCCTGCACTTGGGAACCACCGGACTGAGCACTGCAGAGTGGTTTTATTGAGTGTCGGCTTCCATGGATCAGTAGTGCCTCCGCCTTGCCAAGGATCCAAGACTCAATGCCAAGGGATGCTGCTGGGATAGATTAGTGCTGTCTGCCGTGGGCACAGGATGGGGCATGGCAGCCTTTGGCACCCTGGATTAGTCTGTGGAGAGAGGAGGTGGAAAGTGCCGGAATACCAAGAGGTTTAGTGCATTACTCTGGCACTGGAGACCCTGGCAGTCCAGGCGGAGGGATGGGACGTGTTTGTACGCAGACATCTGGGGCCGTGGCTGTAGAAGAAGACAAGCTGCCACCGTGTCGATTGCGCGGCTGCAGCAGGTGTCCTGGGAGTTCAGGGGAAGGTGTGGCCACCCAGGCCTGGGGTGGTCGGGGAGGGACCGGGGAGGCCGGCTCCTGCGGAAAGGCTGGCAGGTGTGCGTCAACAAGTGGTTACACTGTAGCCCAGACGTGCCCGGCAGTTCTGTTTGTTTTAAGCCTCGACCTTGGGTTTAATTAAAGTTGCGGTGACTCGGTCGGTTCACCCTCCCAACCCTGGCTTCTTTTCTGCTTGGTTAATATGTTGCCGTGGCCATGAATGGGTTCTTCCTGCCTCAGGGATTGAGCCGGTCCTTGGTCCTCGGGGTTCCGTAAAGGGCCGCTGGAGGAGAGCGTGAGCCCCTTGCCAGGCAGGGGATAGCGCTGTGGGGCATGAGGGCACGTCCCGGGGCAGGAGCGGCACGCGGCCTGTTGAAGGCGCCATGGGGTTGGGAAATGGCACCCCGGGCTCCCGGCGGGACCTGGCGTTCCGGGCTCTCCCTCTGGGGGTCAGGCTGTGTGCGTGTTCTTAGGGGAGAACCTACCAGTGAAAGAATCTGACTTGAGCGCAGCTCTCTCCCCAGAGAAAGCAGAAAACCTCTCCTGTGCCGATTAGGTAGAATGCCAGGTCCCGTTCGCTTTCGGTGACTTCATGGTATTTTAATGAGCTCCCAGCGTGTCTGGGGGAGTGGCAGCGGGGTCTGCTTTCATTCCAGGCCTAAACTAATCTGAGAACTATTTAACCCTTTGCTCTGGGCTAATCCCACCTCTGCGTCTCAGCAGAAGCTGCCCGGAGAAGCGGCTGGTCCCCCAGCAGCTGCTCAGAGTGTCCAGCGGGTGTCCGAGCGCCCTCGGCGGCAGACTGACCTCCGGGCTGACCCAGGGGTGGAATTCTAGCGCTGTCTTCGTATGTGAGTGTGATCCCTGTAATTCACCGGTGAAGGGACAGGCCCAGAGATGAATGCTAACTGACTTGTCCAGTCAGCGCCAGAGACCAGGGCCTCCTGATTCTGTCCCCCGTCCCGGTGCCTGTCCCCCAGGGGCACCATTGCCCCTCGCTCTCTGGCTGGCATTTGGAGGACTTCTGTGTGTCTGGCTGGCTGGAGGCCCTCGTTCCTTCTCCACACTCTCTCTGCCAACTGCTGCTGTTGAACTCTCTGCTTTCCGAGGCCTTTCTGAGGGAAAAAAGCGCCAAGCGGGGGGAGGCGCTGGGGAAGTGCTTCCCGGGGACGAGGAAACATGACCGTGAACACACGCACCAGGACAGGCGGCCGAGGAAACCACAGATGGGATGACTCCACTTAAGCAGGAACGTGCCGGCCAGGGGGCTCGGGCCCTGCCAGAGAAGCACTACCGTGCACGCAGAGGCCCCCGCCAGCCGCAGGGAGGTCTGGGGCCAGGCCCCGAGTGCCCATGTGTGGTTGCCTTCCCCACGGGGCGTGCCCCCTGCCCGCAGGTGGTCTCTGTGCACCAGACTTGGGCCCACCTGGAAGAGGTCCCGAGAGGCAGGTGAATGAACTTGAGGAGGAGGGAGAGAGCCTAGCACAGAGCAGGGAGCCTCGCTTCGCCTTAGGGCTGTGGGGCTGGTGGGAGCGGCTTTGACACAAGACGTGGCATAGGTCACCCACGCCAGCAGCCTCAGCTTTAGGAGGAACTTGTCTTGTGAGCCAGAGGTGTGGTGTGGAGAAGAGTGGCTGGGGTTGCCCTCGATTTGGGTTCCTGACTGATGGGGGACCGCTCTCGCTGAGCCTTCCTCCTCTTGTCTGCCTCTTGGCTCAACGGAAACGTACGTGGCGGGGGGTTTTGCGGGGATGAGACAAGGGGCCTGGCCTGCAATCAGTTTTTGACTTCACCGTCTGTGCCCTCCACGTCCTGCGTTCTTTCCCTCCACGCTCCCACTCTCGCTTAATGGAGGTGATCGCCAAATGCTCGCTCCAGGGCAGGCTTCTTAATCTTCTCCGAGAGCAACTCGGGAGAGTTCAGGCTCTGGTAGCAGTGTGCATAGGAAGTGACTCGTCAAAGCCACTTTCCCAGCAGCGGCCGCAGAGCACACAGGCATGCGCGGGCAGATGCGGTCTCCGACTTGGCCTGTCTTGTCCGCGGCCCCCAGCGGGCAGCCGGAGGCCCGCGGGTCGACATGGCTTCGGCGGGGCTTCAGGAAAACGTGCACTCAGAGGTGTCTCTTTTGAGCAGCGCTGAAAGGGATCCTCTGTTGACATAAGGTGGGGACCCTGGGGGTGGGGCGTGCTGTGACAAGCGACCCTGGGTCCACCCGAGCCTGGACGGGGTGGGGGTGAGGTGCTGTCCTACAGCCCCTCGCAGGAGGCTGCTTGGTCGGGTCCCCCAGTAGGAGAGCCCGGTCCTCAGAGTGAGGCTGCTTAATTATAATGTGGTCGTGCCTATCCGTCCCATTTCTGTAAAATGTTCTTTCTAGAAGAGGAATCTGCGGTTCGTGGATCCTTTTCAAGGATTCGGCTTTATTTAGGCTTACTTTTTTGTTTGGCTTTGAATCCAACCCAGTGGGTCTGCTGGGGTTTGCTCTGGGCCATCTGCAGTGGGAGGCGAGAAGGAGGTGCCCTCTGGGAACCTGAAATTTTGAGGGTGGTCCAAAGCGTGGCTCAGTGTATCCGTCACTACCCCTCTCCAGCCCACGGACAAACAACCAGAAGGCACCTGCAAAGTCTGTAATGGCCCAGGAGCTTTGTGCTTTTAGCCTCCGTGGACACGCCCCTCCTCTCGGCCTGTGAATGCCGCTTACCGGCCGTATTTCCTGTTCTGTCCAGTTCTGGCCCAGACTCCAGCAGAGTTGTGTTCCAATAGGTCAGGACTGATCGTCCGTGTGTTCAGAGGAATGGGTTGCTTTCCTTCCCCTGCCTGATTTCAGGAATGAAGCTGTCCGATGAGAACAAGACGAAGTCTCTAAAACTAAAGAGTAAGAGAGCTGAAAGTGTGCCGGCGTGAAAGTCAGGATTCTCTAACTGGCTTCTGTCAAACTCCTTTGGTCTTGACCAAGGCTGTTGGCCCGGTGGCCACCTTTGCCACGAACTCTGAGGACCCTTGATGTTCTTTTGGCCAACAGGCAGCTCTGGCCGGGGCTGAGGCCGTCATTCCAGCCAGACTTGGGGACTCGATGAAGATCCGGTCCCCACCCTTTGCTGGTCCACAGACACGCTAAGCTGAAAGCCAAGGACAGAGGCCATGCCCCAGGAGCAAATTCTGGCCTAACAGTTACCAACATGCCTTTCATTTCGTTTGATGGCCCCTTCTCAAGGCGACCGGGGCCACTGGCTTCTTCGGGACGCAGCTCCACGTGTTATAACCGCTCGCCTCCCGGCACCCGAGTTCCTGCTGTCCTCCGCCAAGCCTGACGACACTCATCACGGGGGCATTTCTAAAAGCCAGGCCTGTTTGTGCTCTGATGTGGGGCCAAGTGGGTCCTGAGCTTTGTCTGGCCAAGTCCCTCTCATTCCTGGTGCCCCACTGTCTTTCCCTCCCATGCTTCCCTTCGTCCCTCCTGGATAGTGGAGCTGTGACCTGGGGCTCTAGTGGGCCTAGCCCAGCCCCCCTGCCTGTCTCTCCTTTGCCCTGAGGGGAACGTTGTTTAAGAGCAAGGCAGGCTGGCCTTCCAGAGTTTGGGACACGGTCTCTCTGAGCGTCCAGATGGCATTTGCTGTGAGATGTCGGCACTCACGTGTGACGTTCGAATTTCCCTCCACCCTGACAGACCTGCCAGGGCTGTCTCAGCAGCCGCCCCACACTCCCAGCCCCGCCCAGGGACGAGGTGTCCCAGCGACCAGCGGTGGCTTCTGGCAGGTCTGCCCGCGCCCCGGGAGTCACCGGTGTGAGCAGCTAGGTGCCTTTCGGCCGAAAGAGGACTTGTTTGGGGCCTGGCCTGCCCTCTACCATGGTGAACGTTAAGTGCGGTCCCTGGGGCTTCTTTCTAATTATCGAAGGTGCCTGATGGGGGAGGCGCCCGTTCTTGGCCTCCCGCAACGACAGACCTGGGCCTACTTGGCGGGGGTTCGGACACAGCCGCGCCTGGGGGAGTGTGTGGGTGGAGACACTGGGCCACAGCCAGCTGCTTTCTGGCCGCGGTTGCTGCTGACTGGCATCTTCCTGGTCTGGACCCACCCGCGTGCCTTGGCGAGACCGTTGGCACCTACCATGCTGCGTGCTTGGGAGTCCCTGGCTGCGGACGGCGAGGCGGGCGGTCTGCCAGAGGCTCCACGACACACGGGGCCTGAGGCTTAGCATCGGCCTGCCGCCCGTGTCGACGTGGAGCATCATTCTGCCTCTCTCACCTCTCTCCTTGCCTCCCGAGCACCTGCAACCCGGGTGAATGGGTCTGGCTTTGGAGAAAGTACCAGGTGGGTCTGTAAGGCCCCCGGAACCCTTCCTGAGAAAGCAGACGGCTCCTGCTCTGCAGCGTTGCTGGTGGCCGAGCGGCCTGCCCTGTTAGGAAGCGTCCACAGGGAAGAACCAGACTCCCGGAGGCCCGGCTTCGTGGCCCAGCTTGCGTGCCTTTGACAACGTAGGAGAGTTTCCGGGACTCGGTGTCCTGCCCTCTGAACGGACTTGTTTGAGCCAGATGTTCCCCGGGGCCTTCCCAGCCCCCAAGTTCTGAGCCTGAACCCACAGGTGTCTCCACGTTTCATACTTGGCGAAAGCTTTGCCCTGTGGCCCACAAGAGCCCGACACTCCACGGGGCTCTTGAGAGAACCGGCTCCGGAGTGCGGGCCTTTGCGCTTTGTTCCCGGGCGACACTCTGCAGGGTTCACACCGTGAGCCACCCTGGGGTCTGTCTGCCGTTTTTGTGACAGGCACATGCCTCGGTGGGGGAAAGTTTAGGCCTGCTTGTCACGGGTCGCCCCACACTGGTGTGCACCCGACCTGGGACTGCCCTTCGTTTTCCTTTTTCTTGGTCCATCTCCACTGCTCAAGAAGCCTGGTTGATCTGAAGACGGGTCCCGAGGGCAGGGCGTTCCTCAGGTGTGCCCCCCGAGAGCAACCGGCCCTCGGGAGCCCTTAGCTCAGTGAGCGTTTGATGAGTCAGTCCCGGCAGCGGCTGTTGGTGAAGCAGGCCCGTTCTCTTCCTTGTGTACTTCCTGTCGGGGCTGATGTCACCACTCTGCGAGCCTTGTGGCCTTTTATGGACAAGAATCGCAGCTCCTCTCAGTGAGGAAGTGAGCGATAAAGCCCCTAGCAGAAGTCTGTACCTGGGGTGAAATACCTGCGGTCAGGTTTCCCCTCCTCCCACCTGAGCTGGGCCTCCTGAGCCGGCTGGAAACACCTGTCCCGGGCTGGAGGCCTGTATCAGCTCTGAAAGGCCTCAGGGCATTTTGGGTTTCAAATAAAATCAGGAAAGGGAATGGCCTCATCAGTGAACATGTAACTTAAAACCTTTTTTGTGGTTGTTCTGTGGAGGGTGCACAGGGGAGGTGCAAAGGGCCTGGGGTTATTAAGGACAACGTTTCCAGGCATCTGTGCTGTACCACGTGCTTCAGGCACCCATGTCATTCAGTCCTTAGAGCAGCCCTGCTGGTCAGGCCCTGGCCTCCGATTCCGAGAGGTCAAGGGGCCAGGCATCTCTAGGGAGAGTACAGAGTGGAAATCAGAACGCTGTCCTCTCTCTTCTGTCAGTGCTCCAGACACACAGGTAGTGGTTGTCTAAGTGTGCTCTAAGGAGCCCTGTCTCTACCACCAAGGCAGCTCTGGTGTTTATCTCCTGTTCTTCAAGTTGGAAATTCAAGAGTTTATCTGAGAGAAAGTTGCTCTTAAAGAGTTGAAAACCACTAGAGAGACGTTTTATAATCCCATCTCTACCCAGCCCCCACCAAGTTAGGGGCTGGGCAGGAGAGGTTAGGGGCCACAGTCAGGCTGATGCCTTCATCCCGGCAGGAAACCTGTTTCTCAGAACTGGATTGCCTCTGATGGGTGCACTCGCCTGGTTCTGGGCAATAGGGTTCCTGTCGTCTTTCTGTCTGCCTGCCTCCTCCTGGTGTGGCAGAAGGAAGGGTGTTTTCAAATAAGCCTTCAGTCCCTATAGGCCCAAATAAGGACTTCAATCACAGCAGAGCGGCCTGAGGGTGCCTGGGTGGCTCAGTTGGTTAAGCGTCAGACTTCGGTTCAGGTCACGATCTCACCGTCTGTGAGTTCGAGCCCCGCGTCGGGCTCTGTGCTGACTGCTCAGAGCCTGGAGCCTGCTTTGGATTCTGTGCCTCCCTCCCTCTCTGCCCCTTCCTTGCTCGTGCTCTGTCTCTCAATCTCTCTCTCTCTCTCTCTATCTCTCTCTCTCTCTCTCTCTCTCTCAAAAATAAATAAACAGTCACACAAAAACACAGCAGCCTGAATTCTGGAGTGTCTGTGTGCCACGAGGTTACCTTGTGGGGAAGGTCTTACGGAGTGGGTGTTAAGGAGGGACCCCGCTGGAATGCACGGGAGGTCTGGCCGAGTAAACTGAGTCAGGCAGAGAGCTTCCTGGTTGCTGAGAATTCTAACCATCCCCGTACCCAGAAGAGCTTCCGAGCTGAGGAACAAATCCAGAAGCACTATGAGAAGAAACACACGTAAACCAGGGACAGTGCCCGCCTTGTCCCCTGCCTCCTCCTGTGAGGCCGCAAGATAACAGACCCAAACCCACTGTAGGAACTGAAAAGACCTTTCCAGACTTACGGGGCCATGGTGTCCTTTCACTGCAGGCAGGTGGGTTTGGGGCCTACGGGGTAGAGACCAGAGCTGAGGAGACGAGAGAGGCCTCCATCAGTTTTTCTTTGCAAAAGCGTTTGCCCAAAAGAGTATTCTGGCAAAGCGAATCCAGACTTCTTTATAAAATGAGAGCATCGGAGTGTGTCCTTGCAGGCCGTGTTGACAGTGGTGCTTCAGGGATTGGGGGTGAAGGGTCAGGAGAGGAAGGCCTGGAGGCGGTGAAGTGCATGGAGGCCGCCTAGCGTTTGGGTCCAGAATCGGGAATTGAAGCGTGTTCAGGCCTCTGTGCGTGCCACCCATGTGCGCGTCTGCGTTCGTGTTCACGCGCACCCGCGTCCGTACCTGTGTGTCCACGGGCGTGGGTGTGCACGTGCTCGCGAGCGCATGGGCCCGCACGCAGCCTGTCCGCAGCTCTGCGCGGCCGTGTGTCTGCACACGTGTGTGTTTGTGGGCTCTGCTTCCTGTTGTTCGGCAGCTCAGCATCTGACACACAATCAGAGGAATTCTAGCCATCCCAGGGACGGGGCCTGGGCAGCCCTGGGAAAACGGTTCCTTCTGGAAGGGATGGGGATGTTTCCTTTTATGGTAGCGTCGGCCGCTGTTGCCTTACAACTTGCCAGCCCGCGCAGGTACATTCTTGCCCACTTGTGGAGCAGTGACTGAACGTGTCCGCGGTGGGGGCTGGCCCCACAGAGATGTGAGGGGGTGGGGGTGGGGGCTCCAGGGCCTGGGATCACAGCCGGGTTTGCTCAGACCTTGCTGGTGGCCATGCTGTCCTCAGGGGGCGGGTGCTGGGGACTGCCCTGTCCTCCCCAGCCCTTAGCCCCTGCTCCCTTCCTGCCCCCCTCTGTCTTCCGGAGACCCTGCAGAGGCTCCCTGGGCCCTTGCTGCGTGGTCTTGAGGTCGGTCTTGAAGGACCTCGTTTGGTGGGAAAGTTGAGACCAGGGGCTGCTCTGAGAAGGTGCCCAGTGGTGAGCAGGGTGTGGGGTGTGTGGGTGGAGGTGCCTGGCTGAGTTCCCTTGCACCCCCACACTGTTGATGTTTGCTAGGGGGCCGGAGGGAGGGCTGTGGGGGGGGGGGGCGCTGCCGTTTGTGTTGGGTGGGAGGCTTATTCTTGCCTCTCTCTGTCTGGATGTCCTCTTTCCCTCCCGAGCGACCCACAGACAAGGGCTGGAGACGCGTGTAAACGCATACGCGCCGAGATTGGGCACGTTGGAGGCTCTCCTTGCCAGGAGGCAGGTGACCTAGCTGATCGGTGTCTGTTGGTGTTGAACAGCTAAAGCCGTCTCCTGAGGCCGTGAACACAGTGAGCCATGAGTCACTCTCCCGTTGTCCCATCCTGCAGGGCCCTGGCCGGGCAGTGGCAGCCAGTGAGCGTGTCCTTCCAGACCACCAGCGCTGGTTTCTGTGCAGCACCACGAATTCTGATTGTGGCCGGTCCTCCTCTGAGACTCCTCAGCCAGTGCTCTTCTACTGGGGCTTGACTAGCAGTCCTCTGTTCCTCCTCATTAAGGGACTCCCACTTCGCGTGGGGAAGTAGACAGCGGCCTTTTGCGGAGCTCGTCCTATTGACGTGCCGGTCCATCCATTACATGTGTTATTTCTGTTTTCCACGCTAATCCTGTCAGGGAGTTAGTAGCATAGTTACTCTATGGATAAGGAAACCGAGACTTGGGATTTACAGACCTCACGGCAGCTCAAATATCAGCAAGGAGCCTGGTCCCGGATTCAGCGGATTTGACCTCAGGGAGTTGAGGGGATTACGCAGGGTGGGGTGAAAAGGGGAAAAACATGAGTTTGTCTTCTCAGCCATTGCTAAGGATTGGACACCCCGCCCTGAACCAGGTCAGCCCAGACGCCTTCCAGCATTTCTGTCAGACTTCGCTTTCAAAGCGTGGTCGGTACTGTTCCTCCCGCACACAAGGGGCGCGAGCTGGTGTATCCTTACTTGCTAAGGGAGTCACAGCTGGGGACGGTGGTAGAAAGTTCCCGACGGCCAGGCCTAGAGGCCCAGGTTGTCCCAGACGCCGGTCAGAAGCTGTGATTCTGACATGTTTGCGTTCCTTCCGAGCTGCCCTTGAACCAGCTCGCTGAGCACTCCCACGTGCCAGACCCCGCACTGCTGCCTCCGTGCACGGGTGCTCGTCTCCCCGTCACGGGAGGAGGCGGGGGCTCCAGGAGCCCGCGCACGGGTCGGAGGTCCCACACACCCCGCGGCAGAGGCGGCCCTGTGCCCTAGCCTGGTCTGCCCGGCCCGCACCCAGCCGCCTCACCGATGTTGCCGGGCCTTATTTCTACGGCCCCCGCCCCAAGGGTCAGCGTAACAGGGCAGGCCTCCCCTCCGCCCTCGGTGCAGCAGACTCCTGGGGACCTCTCTGGAGATGGGCTTTCTTGGAGGTGGTTTCCTGGGGGGGAGGGTGGGGTGGGCAGGCTGAGCTCCCGGAGTGGTGGGGGGAGGGGCAGACGCCCAGCGACACTGGCACCCGTCCGAGTGGGGCATCGGGCGGGTGGATGCCGGCCGGCGTGCGGGGCCCTCCGCAAGGGCAGCGGCCGAGACCTTCTGCTCCTGGGGAAGGGGCAGCTCTTCAGAAGCCTGACAGGGAGGCTTTTGTATCCGGCAGATGTTAACCTGATGTCTTCTTTGTTTCAGACCGAGAGGACCAGTCCATTCTGTGCACGTAAGTGTTTCTGCCCGGGTGGCGGGGCCTCGTGTCACCCCCTGGGTTGTCCTCGCTGTGCGGACTCCTGCCGAGACCCAGGCTGCTGAGGTCCGCTCCCAGTCGGGCCCCCGCCCTTTCCCCAAGGGATGGGCCTCCGGGCCCCAGGTTAGCCGCTCGGCAGTCCCGTGGCCGTGCGGGGAGGTCCGTAGCAGAGAGAAGCAGGAATCTTCTCCACAGAGCACAGTTGGGAACTGGTGGGTGCCTCCAGAGCACATTCCTTCTAGCTCTGAACGGTGGCTTTCTTTACCTGCTTTGAAGCAGACACCGGGGCTGCTCGCCCTGGCCCCCGGCACTTACCGAGGAGATAAGTAAACCCCACTGTGGGGGGAGTTGATGGTACAGAACATTCCTTCAAGTGGTTTCGAAGGGACACGTGTGAGTGCCTTTGGCCCGTGAGACAACAGCTGCCCAGAGCCGATCCTGAGACTTTGTGACAGCAAGCCTCCCAGGTGACCAGGCCGGGCAGCGGGTCCGGGCGGTCTGCTGTCGGGCCTCCCGAGGCCCATGGGAAGCGGCTGGAGTGAGGATTCCAGAACGCAGCATTTATTCGCCTGTTCCCCCTCCTGCCGCAAGGGGTTGGGTCCCTCACTGACACCTAGCGGGACGGGAGGCGGTGGCCCGGGTGCGTTGCGCTTCAAGGCTTTGGCCACGTCCCCCCTGAGAACTTTCTTGGCTCTCTTGGCAGGGGTGAGTCTGGAGCCGGCAAGACAGAGAACACCAAGAAAGTCATTCAGTACCTGGCTCACGTGGCCTCCTCACACAAGAGCAAGAAGGACCAGGTGAGCGCGGGCCTTCCTCCCTGAGGAAGAGCATCTCACGATTCGTAGTTCGGAGCGTTTGGGGGATCGAAGCAGAGGCCGGACCCTCTTTCACGGGAGGCGGCAGCTCGGCCGTGTGGGGAGCGGGTCCGGTGGTAGCCAGCCCACTTCTCCCCCGGCCTCCTAACTTTCTGAGTGGCTGTGCACACCGGAGACCCCCAGGTTTTGCGAAGCAGCGCTCCCGGCGTTTACGGCTAATTAGAGATTCCCAAAGTCGGTTCTCAAGTTGTCGGAGACTTGGAGCCTCTCGGGCAGGCCAGCTTTTGAGCCCCCGCCTCTTCACCCTGCTGTTGAAATGCCTCTGGGTGGACGGTCCCCCAGTGAAGAGAGAAAGGGCAACTAGAAAGTCATCTCACTTCCCTTTTTCTCCCCCTCCCTCTTGATGGATTATGGTCGAACCCAGCAGTGTCCTCGCTAGGTGAGCTTGCACGTTTACTGCACGTTCTGCACCAGGAATGCGTGTTCTGCCCATCGTGTGCCCTTGATTTATGTCTTTTCTCCTGAGCAGCTTTTCACTCCACACCGTTGTCACCTTCTGCGGCTAGACCTGTTCTCGTAGGCTCGGCTCACTGACTGTCTTGGGAGGAGGGGCTGGGTGTGACACGCAGTGACCTCTCGTGCACTCTGAAATGACAGCCCCCGCAGAGCGGGTACGGGCCCCATCGCCGGAGCCGTTCTCGGAAACTCTGGTCGTGCCCAGAGCTCCCTGTGCCTACGGCAGCTGTAAGGCCCCGGTGCAGAACCCCGACCGAGGTCCGGCGGAATGGGAATCTGCTGTCCCGGAGCCCCACTTGCTCGGTGTCTGTGGACTGGATGGAGATGGCTGTCCCCCTTCTCCCCTCCCCCCCCCCCCCGCCAGCACTGTGCCAGTCAGAAGCAGCGCCCGGAAGGCCCCACACTGGAGTGTCCCAGGGTTGGGGATGATCAGTCCTAAGCATGCCCGTGTGGTGCTCTCTCGCCTTTCTCTTAAGCACACACTCTTAGGCTTCCTTGTGAATTCCAAGTGCCCGTGGTGTCCCCTCAAGCCATCAGGGGGGACTGCGCCGTCTCTCCGTGGCTGCCCCTTGCCCCACGGGGGGCTCACGGGGAGCCGTGAGCAGCGTGTGGAAGTAAGTAGCGGTGTGTGTCTGTTGCATGCAGACCCGGGGTGTGTCCTGAATGTCCTAATGGGTACAGTCTTCTGGAATCGAACCAAAAGTAACTTTTCATGTGCCAGACTGCTCAAGACATTCTAAATCTTTTTCCGTGGGGCGTCAGGAGTTATATTTAGAAACTAATAAAGTTTCTCTTGCTCCCTGTCTCCAACCCCCATTTTCCATTCTCTTTAGGAGGCCTATTTCAAAAACAGAGCCGCGAGGCTAGGAATCCTCTAGCTGTGGTTTTCCGTCTCTGAATTTGCCATAAAATCCATTTCCCAACTATTTATTGAATGTCTAGTATGTGCCTGGGTCTCTGGAGGGTGACCTTGGAGTCCCTGCCCTGGAGGATGGGGGACAGGACCGCAGTTACAGAGTCAGCACATAGACGCGTGGGGCTTGTGTCTGGAACTCCAGCTGCAGAGGGGGGACGGCAGGCCCTGGGCACCCCACTCGGAGGAGACGGCCTGCTGGAGGGAGGGGTGATGAGGGGGAGCAAACTTGTCACATCCTATGTCTCCAGTCACAGTGTGTGACAGGCCACTCTGTCCCCAAGTGGAGAGATTGAATAGGTTGCCTCTGGCTTCCGATTGCTGCTCAGGCCCTCAGTCGTAAAGGCCGCTGACAGTTTAGTGGATTTCCTTGCCTAAAGCTGTACAGTGATTTTCCACACACAGCTGGGGCACGAGACACTTGAACTTGGTTTATGGCTCTCGTATTCTGCAGCCTGTCACGGCACACTCTGGGCGACAGCTCTCCCTCGCAGTGACCCAGGTGCTTCTCCCAAGGCTGCCCACCAGAACGCCCCGACTTCACGAAGCCCACGGGAGGGCCGGGCTTCGGCCGGGGCTGCCGGTTGGCGAGGCACAGCGTGGGCGGGGGGCGGGGAGCCGTGATCTTCAGCCGTTCTTCCTCTTCCTCCCTCTGTTGTTTATATACTAGTTGGAGGCCACTGGCAGAAACACCAGCCAGTGAAGCCCTTCAGAAACCGGATGGGTTAATTCTAGACCTAGAGCATATGTTACCGACAGAACCTCAATAAGGTCATGGTCACGTGCAGATTTTATTGAGAAGTAAAGGTCCCTTCCGTGCCCGGGTATGGGTCAATAAGGAAAAACCCATAGGTTAGCCACCACCATTGTCTGCACGGAGTTCGGCTCCGGAATCTGAAGTGGCTGCCCCCTAGTTGGCCGAGCGGTCCCACGTTGCCACGGCAGCAGCGTGTGGTCCCACAACAGAGACCTTGGCGAGGCTCCCAAGCCAGGGCAGGCGGCAGGCTCTGGTGGGGACCGTGGTCCCATCGGTCTGCGGAAACAGGAGCGGGAGTGGCCCAGCCAGCCTAGTGGCCCGGCCTGTGCTCTGCGAGGAGCGTCTTAGTGGGTGGGGGAGCGGCGCTCCTCCAAATTGGACTCCGTGGTCTGCCTCCGCTGACTTCGCAGGCTCGCGCGAGCCCTGTGGGCAGGGGCCCGGTGTCCTGTGACGGCTGGTGCCCAGCACACATGTTCAGCCCGTGCAGTGGATTTGCTCCCTGCTCCTCAGCGTGGCTCCACTGACCCTCCTTCACTTAATCCGTGTGGTGTAAAAACAAGACTCCCTGGCGTCCCGGGGTGCGGCGGGGGGGGGGGGGGGGGGGGGGGGGGCGGGGATCCCTGGCCGAGGATGGGCTGCTGGAGCAGGAGAGTCTGCCCCGGCCCCTTCCGGCCCCTGGCTCAGTGCTCTGCAGACGGGTCTCGTCAGCAGCAGGTGCGCCTGGAAGGCTGAACCTCACGACTCTCCCGGGAGCTCCTGCTACTTCCAGTTTTCCTTTTCATCATTCACAGGCAGCCGTTCCCGTAAAATCCTGGCCGGAGTCCAGCCTTGCTAATAAATACAAAAGCCGGCCTGGCCCCTGTGTGATGTTCTTTCCCCCTAGAGAGATCCCAGGTATTAAGGGCCGAATTTTCCGCAGCCAGCGTCCGTTACTGCCTGGCCTGCTGGGAAGGTGATGGCTGCTTCCGAAACCGATCTAGGCTGGCGGGGTAGAGCCCCACGCAGTGCTGGGGGACAGGGCGGTGACTGACACCTGTCGGAGAAGACGCGAGTTGGCGGCTGCTTTGCCTGATGACCTCGGGGCCACCCTGTTTTGCCTATCCTGAGGATCCGGGGACAGGGAGGCTTAGGGTGTGTCAGCCACATGTGTGGCTTGGGACCACAAGTAGAGTTTATTGGTGTTGTCGATAAACAGTTTAGAACCCGTGGTGGGCCTCACTGATCCCCGGCTCACGCGCTGGACACTCTGGAAGCACGTCTGTGGGGGTGGGTAGGTGGCGGGACACGGTCCAGCAGGGAAAGTGCCGTGTCTATCAGGACACGGATGAAGTGAGCTGGTGTCTTTTATGGAGCTGATTCCTTCTCGCCTTGTCCTGTGAAAAGGAAAAAAATGTTGTCGGGTGTCGGGCAGAGAGGGCAGAGGGAAGCCGTTGTTCCGGGGGGCGGGGGGGGGCTCTGCGCAGGGGGAGAAACGGTGCCGCTTCCTGACGCGTCCTCCAGAGTCGAGCTGGGGGAGCCACCCACCTTCCCTTCCTGGGGGTGCTGATCGGTCAGTCCGGCGACGTAAGTTCAACACCCGGCGGGAAGGTCGCTCCCGAGTGACACAGGGGCCAGGCTGCGGCTGGCGTGGCCGGAACGCCCTCTGTTCCTGGCGTGCTGGGCGTGTAGGCACAGCTCTGCCACCGGCCCCCCTGCCTGGCGGAGCAGGTTCGACGACCCGAGCCACTGCCTGGCCTTCACCGCATCCCCGGGTTCCTTTCCAGGGCGAGTTGGAGCGACAGCTGCTGCAGGCCAACCCCATCCTGGAGGCCTTCGGGAACGCCAAGACTGTGAAGAACGACAACTCCTCCCGATTTGTGAGTAGTGGCCGGCCATGCCCAGCTCGCGGGGCTCAGGCTCCCACCCACGGCTTTGGCACACGTTGCCCTCCAGCTGCCGCTCTCACCTCAGAAAGTGAGGCAGCTTCGGACCTGGTTGCCTCCCGGCCTGTGGCGGGGAGTAGGCTGGGGTGAGCTCCAGCTGGTGGGGACCTGCACACGTGGCTGCTTCAGCCCAGGTGGCAGAGAACTGGGGGGAAAGGAGGGACAGTGGGGAGTTACCTGCCGGTCCCGCTCCTTGTCCTGTTGTAGCCAACAGCCAGATGGAGGACCGAGGAGCACTCCTGCGCCTCAGCGATGAACTTGGGCATCTCTGGATCTTGTCCTGGCCCAGGCTTTAAGCAGCACAGCGCTGAGTCCTGAGTACCCATGCAGTGCACTGCACGGGCCCCTGGCCTCCGACATGGGCACGGTCTCTTGATTTTCCCTCTTCGGGCTATACCGCAGGAGCTAGAAACTGGAGGACCGGGCTTCTGATTCTCTTCATCTGTCTCTCCTTAGGGCAAATTCATTCGCATTAACTTTGATGTCAATGGCTACATCGTGGGAGCCAACATTGAGACTTGTATCCTTGGTCTGGAAACGAGACCTTGTCTGGAGGGACGGGACCTTGATGGAGAGGAGTCCTGGGCCTGGAGTCCCGCGTCTAGAGGGGAGGGACAAGACTTTGATGGAGAGGAAGCTGCCTCCTGATTCCAGCAGCTTCCTCCTTACGGGCCTGTTAGGACACCTTACCTGTGGCTTCAGGAAGAGTACCCGGAGAAACTCATGGAACACCCAACCCCGAGCTCAGGTTTTTCTTTACTGGCAGGACAGAGTTCTGCTTCGAAAGGGATGGGACGACAGAAGACCCTCCAGTGTGGTTCCCAGAGGGGCAGGGTTCGAGTGGATGCTCCTTCATTTCTCCCTGGCACAGGCATCGTAGCCTTGCTGGTGGGAACATTCTGTGCTCCAGCCCCTTGTGAGAGGGGGCTCTTTACCCAGACAGGGCTCCCAAGTGCGAGAGCTGCTTTTGGACAGGCTGTGCCCCCGGAAGGAGCCGATTTGGTTTGCTTTTGTTCAATTTTGCCATTTTCTGCCTGGCAAAGTTCAGTCACTTTTGATGGGGGCGGGGCGGGTGGGAGTGGCCTTCCGTCCTGCTTGCTTGCGCAGTTCCTTAGCGTTTGCCAAGATCTTTTGGAGAAATCTCGTGCTATCCGCCAAGCCAAGGAGGAACGGACCTTCCACATCTTCTACTACCTCCTGTCTGGGGCTGGAGAGCACCTGAAGAGTGAGTAGTGGGCCAGCAGCCTGGCGCGCGGGCTGCGGGCCCTGGTCGGGCCACATGTTCCTCTTGGGAAACGAAAACGCCATCCTTCCGAGGCCTCGGCCTTCTGATTTGAGCACGCCAGAGGAAAGTCAGGGCGGTCGAGCCTGCCTCTGTGAATCACGGGGCCCTGACGCTCTTGGGGGCTACGTGAATGTCAGTCTCACGCCGGGGAGAGGGCATTCCTGGCTGCTCTGTAGTTCTGGGGGGTACCTCGGGGCTTAGGGGTGCCTCCCATTCTCCCAAACCTCTGAGGCCCCAGGGCTGACTTGAACCCTGGTTACAGCCCCTCACTGACCCTCCTTACAGCTGATCTCCTGTTGGAGCCATACAATAAATACCGCTTCCTGTCCAACGGGCACGTCACCATCCCAGGGCAGCAGGACAAGGACATGTTCCAGGAGACCATGGAGGCCATGAGGATTATGGGCATCCCAGAAGAGGAACAAATGGGTACAAGGCTGGCCCTCCTGTGGGTGAGGGAGGGGAGGCAGGAGGCTGGTCATCGCGCCCTAGGAGGCACGGGGCAGCTGACGGGCCCGGGAGCGCTTCCTGTTGGCTCTGGCTCTCAGGGAGTCCTGTGGAGGCTAGGAGGAAGGCCTCGAGTGGGCATGAAGCAGTACCTCGTATCTGAGTGTCAGGGTTGTCTGTTCCCAGTGGTACCACAGGCATTTCTGCACAGGAGGACAAAGGACGGGTGCTTACCTGCTCCGGTCCTCGCATTTGCTGAGAGGGGAATATTCCTGCTTCATCGGAAAGGGGCCAGGATCTTTGCGTTGGTGCAGTGTGGAGCATGCCTGTGTCTTCCTGTTTCCCCAGAAAGAGGGCAAAGAGGCCTTCAGGCTTTGTTTTCGAAAGACTGGGGGACAGGGAGAACACACCCTGTTCTCTAACGTGAGGGTCGGAGCCACCTTGGCTCAGCTACAGATAATATGCAAACGGTGGGTACAATGTTGTGCGATAAAACTTTACTTATAAAAACAGACAGTGGGCCCTTGGGCCAGAGGCACGTCCTTGGCCCAGAGGTAGAAGTTTTAGGAGTTTTAACAGAGCTTGGATCTAAGCATAGGGCTGCCCAAGCCGAGGTCTGCCCGAGGCCCTGACCGTGAGCCCTGCAGGGGGGCTGTGCCCACCATGTGGCTTGTCCTGTCCACGCCCCCCCAGGGAGGGGAGCGGCTGCCTCCACCCAGGGGCTTATTCCAATCCCTGCCTGGTTCTGAGCTGCCTTTGGTTGCACCCCAAGGCTTGCTGAGGGTCATCTCGGGAGTTCTTCAGCTCGGCAACATCGTCTTCAAGAAGGAGCGTAACACCGACCAGGCATCCATGCCTGACAACACAGGTAACACCCGTGGGCGCCTCACCTGGAATGTGGGGCCTGGTGTCTGGGCTTGGATTTGCTCAGGAGAAGAAGTCTGGTAGAAATTCCAGACCGTCCTCCGTTTCTCGTCTCCTGTGTATCTCTGGCTGGCTATCACTTCGGGTTCTTTGTAAACTGTACGTGAACGTGACCCTAGTGCTTTTTCGGGGAGGTGGCATCAGAATGACTTAGAAAACCCCTTGATCATATGGACCAGGGCTTCCCTCTTTTGTCGTGGAGGCCAAACCAGTTGTCCAGTTAAAACAGCGATGTCGGCGGCCTCTCCGTCTCAGTGCGCGCCTTACCCGTGAACACGTCAGGACCGTGAAACGCCTCGGCCGCCGCTGTCCCCCTGAGTCCTGCAAATGGCCCCACTTAAGCCATCAGCCTTAATGTGCCCTTCTGAGGGGCTTCTGAAAAGACTGAACACGTGGGTGTCTGGGCGTAAAAGGTGTTCCCGCGGGATGTGTGCCGTTGTGCCCCTTAGCGGGATCGGGGCCGGCTCCTCGCAGTCCTGTTCCTGGGTGGGACGCACTCTTGCACTGTGTGGCTGAGGTTGTGCGGAGGAACCGGTGCTGGGCCCCCAGGTAGGATGGGAGCCTCCCGGCCGCTCGTGGCTGGTGAGGGTGCAGGTCGCCATGGCTGCTGGGTCTAACAGGGGAGCCGAGGACTCCGTGCCCTGCTGCGGAGGGGCCCCGAGCCGGTCGTCCCGGTGATGATTGTTCAGCCACCACCTCGTGCTCCAGCAGAGGGACCCGTTCTCTTGGGGTTAATTAAAACTTCTCTCCCTTCCCTTCCTTACTCTTCGGAAAATACCAGCCGCCCAAAAAGTGTCCCACCTCCTGGGGATCAACGTGACAGATTTCACCAGAGGAATCCTCACCCCGCGCATCAAGGTGGGACGGGACTACGTCCAGAAGGCACAGACTAAGGAACAGGTACGCCCTCTGGCCGCGGGGGAGGAGGAGGTGGGGGGCCTTGGAGGGGGGGGTTCATCCAGGAGGCTCAGACTAAGGAAGAAGTACGCCCCCTGGCTGGGGGGGGGGGCGGATGGGGGGGGCGCTTCCTTAGCAGGGTCGTTGCGGTGGCCTCTCTGGGGCCTGCTCTGGGCCACTGTTGTGCCAGGCGCCTGGCCAGGTGCCTCATTCAGCCCTCACCGCAGCTCAGGGAGCAAGGTGGTGTTTACCCTCTGTGAGAACATGAGAAAACTGGCCTCGGGGTGTCTGTGTGCCGCCAGAGGCCCAGTGACCCGAGGCCCCTCGCTCAGGAAGGACCACCTTTACCAGTTGAGCCTCTTTGC
The DNA here is from genome assembly GCF_018350195.1 of Panthera tigris. Classification (NCBI taxonomy): domain Eukaryota; kingdom Metazoa; phylum Chordata; class Mammalia; order Carnivora; family Felidae; genus Panthera; species Panthera tigris. The sequence continues at coordinate 129,176,662 of NC_056666.1, read as the reverse complement.
GCCAGGGCGACCTCGAGACCAATCGGTCGGCGGGTGCGGAGGCAAGTCCCGTCCTGGTAGAGAGTGAAACGGGAACCTGCTGTGTCTCTAGCACAGCTCGCTCAGGTGCAGGACGGCGGCAGCCGCCCTCCAAGCCCGGGCCCAGAAGCTGGCTCTCCACCGCCTGCTGTCTTGTCGTGCGTGGTGAGAGACGGCAGCGATGTCCCTCAGCCGCAGCCTCCCCCGGGAGCCCAGCTCCTGCCCCGCCAGGCCCCTCTGTCGGCGCGGGTGGTACCATCTCCCAAAAATGCGCTCAAGTTCACTCTTCCCTAAAGGTGCCGTCTGCTGTAGCCCCACTCTGGTGGCTCTCACCGTCACTGGTACAGAGCCACCCCACCACAGCCAAGAACATTGTTCCGAAAAGACCACAGTTGTCACTAACTGTTCATTTCCCTGATAATTAAAAAAAAATTTTTTTAATGTCTATTTATATTTGGGAGAGAGAGCGCGTGCGCACACGCGAGGGAGAGGCAGGGACACAGAGACAGACTCAGCACGGAGCAGGCTCCAGGCTGCGAACTGCAAGCTGTCAGCACAGAGCCCGACGCGGGGCTCGAACTCACAGGCTGTGAGATCATGACCTCAGCCGGAGTTGGGCGCGCAACCGACTGAACCACCCAGGCACCCCTCTTCTTCTTTTTTTTAATGTTTATTTATTTTGAGAGAGAGAGCACACTCACAAGCAGGGAAGGGACATGGACAGAGGGGGACAGAGGATCCAAAGCAGGCTCCGGGCTCTGTGCTGACAGCAGAGGGCCTGATGTGGGGCTAGCCCCCACGAGCAGGGAGATCATGACCTGAGCTGATGTCAGACGCTCAAGCGACTGAGCCATGCAGGTGCCCCCATTTCCGTAATAATTAAAGAACCTTTATTTTTCCGCGATGAAACTACTGCATGAATACCGCAGATGCTGAAAATATAGAAAAGTCTAGAGCAAAGAAGAAACGATCACAGTCCTAGCCAGTGACAGTTATCGGGCAGCTCTTTATTTCCTGCAAGGCTTTTTTCTTTCTAAAACTTAGCTGTCACCCTGTTCAAGCATTTGCACAATAGAATAGGGTACTGAGCCCCGTGTGCCCATTGCTCAGGCAGCGTCGAGTCACTGACTCCCGGCCAGTCTTGGCTGGCTCATCATTAACCTTATTCCCCCATCCCCCCGCCTCGCACATTATTTGAAGGGAACCTCACACGTCCTATCATTTTTTCTGTAGATACCTCAGTATGTCCCCACTTTTTATTTTATTTTTTACTTTAATGTTTTTTATTATTTATTTTCGGGAGAGAGCATAAGCAGGGGAGGGACAGAGGATCCAAAGCGGGCTCTGCACTGACAGCAGAGAGCCCAGGTGGGGCTCAAACGCACGAACCGTGAGATCATGACTTGAGCTGAAGTCGGGCGCTCAACTGACTGAGCCACCCAGGCGCCCCAATCCCCATCTATTTTAGAAAGTTTTTTGCAAATATCTAAGTACTTGATGCTATGCCTCATTGCTGGGTACGCAGGCTGTTTCAACTTTTTGTCATTATAAATAACATTGTAGCGAACATACTTGTGTGTGAAGCTTTTTTTGCATCCTGAGGGCTGTTTCTCTGGGGCAGATCCCTGCAGGTGGGTTTCCTGGAGCAAAGGGTTACCAGGTTTAAAGGCTCCTGTACCTGACACTCTGTCCCCCGGGGTGTGTCCCCTCCCTTCCCCCACCAGGCTGACTTTGCCATTGAGGCCTTGGCCAAGGCCACCTACGAGCGAATGTTCCGCTGGCTGGTGCTACGGATCAACAAGGCTCTGGACAAGACCAAGAGGCAGGGCGCCTCTTTCATCGGGATCCTGGACATCGCTGGCTTCGAGATCTTTGATGTGAGCTCCTCCCTCGTGCCTCCTTGGCCACCTTCTTCCTGGCTGGGCGTCTTCTTTCCTGTGGCCCCAACAGGAGTCTGAGCGGGCCACCTCCTGCCTCACATGGAGGCAGGAGACATCAGTGGGGCGTATTTTAAGTTTAAGTAAGCATGCCCACTCCCAAGCAGCAGGGCTAGAGAGAGCGGGACCGTTTAGCTGCCCTTCTGTTCGTGGGCAGGTGCTTTCTGAGATTTTACTACTCTTCTGGCAACTATTTATTGGGCATTGGGACAAGACACCGTCTCTGCCCATGAAGACTGAAGTCTGGTAGGAAAAAAATGATAATTACAGTAGATCAGACGTTCTTAACCTGGGGTCCGTGGCACATCTCGGAGAGGCCGTGAACTTCGGGAGGCGGGGGTGGGGAATCATCTCTTTATTTTTCACTAACGTGTCACTGAGGTGATGCATTTCTTTTTCATCGTGAGTTGAGCAACATATCGAAACCGCAGTTGCCTGAGCAGCGCTTGGGGTCTGTCTCCGGTGGAAATCAGATGTTTGCACATCACAGCAGTTGCTGTGGGGACGTTGTAACATCATTTATGTTCATCCACTTCAAAATGTTGCAAGTTAGGACGCCCACAGCCTGTGCTTGTTATGTATGTCATTAGTATGTCACGGTACTTGGGTAATTGCGTTTCGACAGGACTTCTTTCCTTCGCAAACTGTTTTATTCATTTTCAAACGTTGTTCTGAGAGAGGTTCTGCCAGGCTGCTAGAAAGGTCCACAGGAGCCCCCGCTCTGGGTTTGATGAGGGAAGGCGCCCGCCCATCCGGGCTCCCCGGGGCCAGCGCTGAGGCGCTCAACACCCGTCCCCTCCTTCCCGAGGCGCTGCGGCTCTGCGGCAGGCGGGCAGCCCTCTGACGTGGCCTCCTCCTTGCAGCTCAACTCGTTCGAGCAGCTGTGCATCAACTACACCAACGAGAAGCTGCAGCAGCTCTTCAACCACACGATGTTCATCCTGGAGCAGGAGGAGTACCAGCGCGAGGGCATCGAGTGGAACTTCATCGACTTCGGCCTCGACCTGCAGCCCTGCATCGACCTCATCGAGAAGCCAGTAAGAGCCAGACCTGCCCAGACCTCAGACCCGGCTGGTCCCTCGTCCCCTCACGAGGACACGCCGTGTTGGCCGTGGGGGCTGGGAGGGGGCGTGTCTGGTTCCTCTCCCTGGCTGTGTCACCTGCAAGAATAAGGTCATGGGCTCAGACCTGCGGCCTGGGAGCCTCGCCCAGCTGCCGACCAGGTGGGGATGCGGCTGGTGCTTCAGTCCCAGAAGACCACCCAGTGTTTACCTAAGGGGCGGGCGCGACAAGCCTTTGTCTTAAGGAAACGGGCTTGGTTTTAGGTCGTAACATCCTATCCCCAGATGCTTCTGCGGCAGCGTAGGTTGTGCAGACCCAGGGCGTGGAGTGCTGTTCCTCGTACAGGTGCTGAAGCGCCGTCTGCCCCCTCAGGACTAGCTCAGCACCAGAGCTCCCGCCCCAGAGCGTTGGCTGCTGGCGGGTGGTGGTGACCAGAGAGCCGTCCCCTCTTCCTTCACTTCAGAGTGAAAGCTCTTGCCAGGTGCCCTTGGGGTCTAGGTTGGACAGGGTGTGCTCTTTAATGGAGCCTGAGCTGTTTCTTTGTCTGTATTCCCTCCTGACGGGGTTAAAGTGCTGAATGAACCCACATCTTCCCGGAGTCCTGGGCTACTGAAAATGTGTACACCAGAGTTACCCCGAACTGCTAAGTAGTTGGAAAAGCCTAGGAAGAAGTTGGTGCATTTGAAACTACTGGTCAAGGCGGGGAGCAGGGGTTAAAAGACCCCACGATCTTAACGTGAAGCAATTTACTTTTGTGATGAGTTGGGTTTTTTTTTTGTTTTTTTTGTTTTGTTTTTTTTTAAATCAGTCGAGTTTTCCAATGAACAAGATCCCATCTGGCTTTGAGTCTTGTCAGCCAGTCTCCATGGTGTTTGAGTCCGCTTTCTGATTTTATCAATTGAGTGTACCTGGGGCTTCCTCGGAGGACTTGACCTAAGTGTTGCATCTCACCACATAGTGGTGCAGACACAGCATGTGGGCCGGTGTCTCAGGGTGACTCCAGGGGCAGAGGCACCTGTGAGGACAGCCTCTGGGCATGCGGTCATGGCACACGTCCATCAGACCTACCGGGGATTTCCAGTGCACTAGGTTGGAGAAACTCCGTGATGGATCATCTGGCTCAGATGTGTCAACCACAGACTAGACCCCAGAAGTTTCTTTTTAAATTAGAACTCTTTTTTGTGTGTGTGTTTATTTTTGAGAGAGAGAGAGAGAGAGAGAGAGAGAAAGAGAGAGAGAGAGAGAGAGAGAGGAAGGGAGGGAGAGGGAGGAGAAGGGGCAGAGATAGAAGGAGACAGAGGATCCCAAGCGGGCTCTGTGCTGACAGCCAACAGTCTGATGCGGGGCTCAAACTCATAAACTGTGAGATGATGACCTGAGCTGAAGTCGGACACTTAACCGGCTGAGCCACCCAGGCACCCCTAACCTAGAACTCTTGAATCGAATTTCGCTAATGCTGCTTTTACCTGGAGTGTGGGGGCGCACGCTGTCTACCTTCTATTGAGATTCTGGGGCTTTGAATACTGACCTTTGCCTTCCCGGGAGGGCAGGGGTAGGGTGCACTCGCCAGGTCAGGCTTCACCTGTGTGATGCTGTGCATTTTCCAGGCTGGTCCCCCTGGCATCCTGGCCCTGCTGGACGAGGAATGCTGGTTCCCCAAAGCCACCGACAAGAGCTTCGTGGAGAAGGTGGTACAGGAGCAGGGCACCCACCCCAAGTTCCAGAAGCCCAAGCAACTGAAGGACAAAGCTGATTTCTGCATCATCCACTACGCAGGCAAGGTGAGGGGAGCACCTGCACGGAAAGGTGCCGGACAGGTGGAGATGCTTCCGTCTAGGCTGAGGAGCTGGGCAGCCCAGGGAGTGGGTCGGGGGGCGGGGGGCACTGCTTGTCTAATGACTCACCCAGCAGTGTGCCTCGACTCTAGAGTTTGAACTAGAACTCTGTCACTCGTTAAGTAGTGTGACTTTGGGCCAGTCAACATCTCTGAGCCTCATCTGGGAAATAGGTAACCGCTGCCGTGCACGGTGACGTGTATTAAATGAGCTTGCGAAGCCCGGTGCTCGGCACAGGTCAGCGCTGTGGGGCAGGGCCACTCCGCCTCTGTGCTCCTGACCCTGTGGGCTGGACCACGTGCGTCGCCCAGGACCGTCATGTGCTTTGTGGGATGTTTAGCAGCACTCGTGGCTTCTGCCCACCAGGGGTCAGCAGCACTGTCCCTAGACGTGACGAAAATGTCTAGGCTTCGCCAAACACGGGGTGGGCACAGTCGTCCTGGTTCAGGGCCACCACTGTAGGTGACGGCTTGGTCATCACCGAGCCTGCTCGGCCACAAAATGGCACAGCTGCCTTCATCCCTAACCGAAGAGGGTACCCTGAGTCCACAGGGGTCTGTGCATAGAATAAAGCTGGCTGCAGCAAGTTCCGTGTCGCTTGCTTGACGCTCCTAATTAGTGATTGCAGCCGGAGCAGGTGGCGAATCAGGCGAGGAGAGCCACCAGCTTGCGTAGCTGACCCTGAGCCACACCTGGTCCCCGCCTGCTGCCCCTGCCCGTGGCCCCACACTGCCCGGCCGCTCCCACTCGGCCCGCCTGGTCCCTACAGCTGCTGAAGCGCGCAGCTCTTGCCTTTAAAAATACTCATTAAAAAACCCTGTGTCTGTAGTCACCTAAGGTAATGTCCCTGAACCTGCGTTTCCACCTCTCCCTTTGTGAGAAATGCACGTGCAGCGACGCTCGCCGCGCTCTTGTTGCAGCATTATTTATTTTAAAAAAAAAATTTTTTTTTTAACGTTTATTTATTTTTGAGACAGAGAGAGACAGAGCATGAACGGGGGAGGGTCAGAGAGAGGGAGACACAGAATCTGAAACAGACTCCAGGCTCTGAGCTGTCAGCACAGAGCCCGACGCGGGGCTCGAACTCACGGACCGCGAGATCATGACCTGAGCTGAAGTCGGCCGCTTAACCGACTGAGCCACCCAGGCGCCCCATTGCAGCATTATTTATAACGCAAAATAGCGGGCTCCCCCGAAAGCCCGCTGGGGCGAGCCTGAGCGACGAAAGTGTCCACGTGTGTCCACGCTTGGGCTGCGGCACCGCAGCTAACGGGACAAGCCTGCCGGCTGTGCCCAGGTGGCCACAACGCCGTCCCTGCGGCTTTTGTCATCTCCCAGGAGGTGACTGTGCTCCTAGGGAACAAGAAGCCAGGGTCACACACCTCATCGCCAGTGCGCGTGTGGGAGAACCTCCAGAAGGGGCCGTGTAGAAGCAGTGGCCCGAGAGCAGGGGTCACCTCTGCGCGGTGCCGTGCGTTGGGAAGCGGGAGGCCAAGGTGGCCCGCACGCCGTCTGTACTGTTCGGGGAGCTTCACAGTGAAAGTACAGCGGATTGCCCATTCACGTATTTTGGAAAAGGCAACAATCGTGCAAGCTCAGAGAAAACTCGGGCGTCCTAGAAAAAACAAAATAAGTAAATAGATAGGTAGATCGCAAAAGTCCTTGTTCTGTTGCCAAAAAGAAACACTGGAACACTTTGGTCATGTCCTGCTAGGGTTGTTTTCTTTATGTTTGTATTAGAAAAAAAAAATAATAATAATACAGACTGTTCTGTTACCTTGGCTGCAACATAGATCTCTTAGTCCCCCGTTGCTGGATGTCCGTGTGTGCAGCTTTTCGCCCTCCCATGTCACACCGCCCTTGCCACGCCTCAGTTTCTTTCTTGGGCAAGGAAATACCAGCTCAGGGGGTGTTGGCGTTGTTAGGCTTCTCCCCAGCCCCCGCGGGGCCGGCTGGTTTTCGGGGCCCGCAGTGAGAGCTGGCGTCCCCAGAGCAGCCTGTGACCCGCGCGGCCCCGACCCTCGCAGGTGGATTACAAAGCCGACGAGTGGCTGATGAAGAACATGGACCCCCTGAACGACAACATCGCCACGCTTCTGCACCAGTCCTCCGACAAGTTCGTCTCGGAGCTGTGGAAGGACGGTACGCCCTTTGCACCCCCTCTCCCTTCCCGCCTTCCCTGCGGTCCCAGGACACGGGGCGGGGGTCCGCCTGACGCAGGCCGGGTGGCCTCCACCCGTGGGAATGACAAGGCGGCCCAAAGCCTCGCCACACAGGTTCCCGCCCCCCCGCACTTTACTGCGTTTCCGCCTCTCCTTGGCAGGCCGGTGGCTCTGGAGTTGTTTTCTTTCCTTGTTTCCGTCCGTTCCTCCTTTCCTCCTGCCTGGTTTTGCTTTAACCTCTCTGTTGCAGAGATGCAGAACACTCAGAGAGCCTATTTCTATCAACGCTTTCCCATTCTCCACCTAGAACCAGGTGACTGGCCACCCGGAGGGGTGACCCTTGTGTGTGCCGCATCCGGGGCTGTGTGAGACACGCTTCTGCTCAGATTTTCTTACCCCCCGCCCTCCCCCGTTGGCTCTTCCTGCCTGACTGTCCTCTTACCCAGTCCGGCCCCCGGCTCGCGGGCAGGCTGTCGATGTTGATCTATATGGATCTTGAAAGCGGAAAACAGCAAGTGTGAAAATTCATATGCTCCTCAGAAATGCACGTGCAGAGATGCTCGTGAGACGCTGCTTGAATGGCTGTGCTGTCTCAGCATGAGACTTAGATGTTGTGCGCCCCCTGCCCCACGTACGTGCACCTGAAGGCTAAAATTCGTGCAGCGCTCTCAACCAGGGCCTGCCCCTTCTGGGCCGGGCCTCCAGGGGGCAGGACGCGCTCACATGAAACGGCCGGTTATTATGGGGCATATCCGACCTTCCTCCGGGCAACCTGAGTGGCCACAAGCCACCCGCTCTCGGGAAACCCTCTGTAGCCGGTAAAACGGGCCCCGGGTTCCTAAGGTCAGAAATGCCTCCCATTTTAATTGACTGGATCATCGAGTCTGTACTCGCTGCCCGCTTCGGTCTCGAGCACCTGTTCTTTCTGCCGTCTTCAAATAAATACTAGAGGTCTGGCCGCAAAGGAATAGGAAGCAGACTTTGGCACAGAAGCCTTAGCTTTTACATCCAGTAGCAGAAGCCCTCAATGTTCATATTGGCTCTTGGCTTAAAACTGACCTCAAATCACTGGCCACTTTGGTGAGGTTTGCTGGTTACTTTGGTCTCACCTGGGAGGAAGCAGTTCCTTCATTGCTCCGGGCGTGTGCCCTGGCGGCAAGGGCTGCTTCCTTAGAGGGCGTCTTAGACGATGAAGACCCGTGAGCTGGGAGACCTGGCAAGATGCAAGGGCGGGAGGGGGTCTTCAGACTTCAGAATATGCGTTGTCAGCACTAGTTCCTGAGACCTCTCTGCTCCTGACGCCATATGCTGTCCCGGGTCCCTGGTTTAGGGAGCTCTGCACGGGAGGCTCCCGGACAGAGAGGGAATCATCCAGAGTCCTATAGACAACGGCAGGTAGCTTTACAGCAAAGGTCAGTGGGAATTCAGAATACTGATTGTTTTTTGGTTTTTTTTTGTCTGTTTGGTTGGGTTTAAAAAAAACTTTTTTGTAAGTTTATTTATGTATTTTGAGAGGAAGAGAGAACGTTAGTGGGGTAAGGGCAGAGAGAGAAGGAGAGAGAATTCTAAGCAGGCTCAGCACTGTTAGTGCAAGAGCCCGGTGAGGGGCTCGAGCTCACGAATCGTGAGGTCATGACCCGAAACCAAGAGTCAGATGCTTCATCGACTGAGCCACCCAGGTGCCCCCGTTTGTTTGTATTTTTAACGGGACCATGGGACTAGAGGATTCTGCAGGTCAGGTTTTATCACCTCCTTAGAACCAGCCTAGCGGCATAGCCTGGAAGCTTTATCGCATCTCTCTGGGAATAGAAGCTTCCACAGTGGGCCGAAGATGGTTAATGTGAATGTGGGGTTGGCCAGTAGACCGTCCCCCTTAATGGCTTAGCCGGCTCTCTCAACCCTTTCCTGCTTCCTGTTCACAACATCAAGTTTGCTGAACGTTTGAGGTTGATCTCCGCTCTCTGTGTAGATTCTAAGTAGAAGTGGTCCCACTGTTCCGGAGTCTCCCCTCCTTCTGTCCAGGTGTCTGTCCGTCTCTTTCCTGTCCCTCCACCCCCCCCACCCCCCCCCACCCCCTGCTAGGACCACTGGGTATTCATGTGCTGTTTGGGTGGTCTCCACAGTGGACCGCATCATCGGCCTGGACCAGGTGGCCGGCATGTCGGAGACGGCGCTGCCCGGGGCCTTCAAGACTCGGAAGGGCATGTTCCGCACCGTGGGGCAGCTCTACAAGGAGCAGCTGGCCAAGCTGATGGCCACGCTGCGGAACACCAACCCCAACTTCGTCCGCTGCATCATCCCCAACCACGAGAAGAAGGTGCGGGTGCTAGGCCCCTGTCTGTCTCCCCGGGCAGAACTGATTCCTCCCCACACACCCTGAAAGCCTCGGTGAAGGCCCCCCGCCCCCGCCCCGGCTGCGATCGTAGCCGCCTTCCTGCTTGGGCACACCGTCTCTCTGTGGCCTTTCCCAGACCTGGGTCGGGTAACGTGGCTGTCCAAACCCGTGGGCCGCAGCGATGCCCGTTCCCCGGGGCTGTTCTCCCGTTGAGTCCGGAGGGGGCCTTGCCTTGCCTTTCTCCATCAGTCCTCCACACGGGGGCGGGGCCACATGCTTGTTATTTGTTTCTCCAGGCTGGCAAACTGGACCCCCACCTGGTGCTGGATCAGCTGCGCTGCAACGGGGTTCTGGAAGGCATCCGCATCTGCCGCCAGGGCTTTCCCAACAGGGTGGTCTTCCAGGAGTTCCGGCAGCGGTGAGCCTTGGCCGGGAGCCTGCGTCTCCGGGGGCAGGGCACCTGGGCGAGGGAGCGGTGTCCCCGTCCACGGAGAGCTGAGGTCCGGCCCGCTCCCGCTCCTTCTCTGTGCCGCCCTCTGTGTGAGAAGGGATTTTTATTCCTAGTGATTGGGAGGCTTTGCTGCTGTTGGAGGAACCGGGAAGAGAAATTCAAAAGGAATCAGCTGGAGACTGGGGTGTTAGAGGAACTGTGTAGAAAAATGGAGATTGCAGAGCGCTGCAGCCTCTGGCCGTGCGCACAGAGAGGGGCGTTGATGACACCGTCCTGTTTGCCTCACGACTGCGTTCAGTGCCAGCCCTGTTTCTGGGGCCATCCCACGCGTTCGAGGCCCTGCGGCACCCGGGGGGAGAAGGGGAGCGCGGCCTTCCCGGGTTAGAGATGCGGACAGTGGGCAGTTAGCAATCGGGGAGCCCAAGCTAAAGCTCGCCCTCGAGTGGCCGAAACAGTCCAACGTGAGTTTCCATTCACTTTCTGGAAAACACGCAGGCGGCCTTTCTGTGCCGTTCAGCCTAAGAAAAGAGCGGGGTGGGATTTGCCAAATGTCTTCCTTCCTCGGGAGACCGTGGGGGAGAGAAGCCTAGCTGTGCTGCCCGTAGGGCCCGTCCTCCTCTCTCCGTGCGCCCCAGGCCACGTGGAATCCAAGCAAGGGTCCAGTGCAAGCATGGCTGACCAGGCTGCTCTTTTTCGCTCAGATACGAGATCCTGACGCCAAACTCCATTCCTAAGGGCTTCATGGACGGGAAGCAGGCGTGTGTGCTCATGGTGAGTACGGCTGCCACCTGCGCCTCCCTCTGGGGGTGGGCCCTCGGGCGGGAGGGTGCCCGTGTGCCCGGACAAGTGCGCCTCTCACCTGATGACGGCTGTGCTCCGTGGTCCTGCTCTTGCTCTGGTCCTGATCCTGCCAGGCGCTCCGAGCGGGGGACCAGGGCAGTGTAGAGGACACCGGTGCTCCAGCCATGGCAGGGCTCTGACGTAGGAGGGGCTCTCCCTTCCTCTGGGGCACATTCTCGTGCTTTCTTGCTCGTATCTCCTCTGATCGTCACGCCCAGTGTGGTCAGCAGAGGGCGCTTCCCCACCAGGGGAGCAGGCCCGGAGCACTGCAGCTGCCCCAACCTGCGCAGTCCATGCTTCCAGACGTTTCCTCTCGGCCCCTAGAGCAGTGCCTGATGTGCATTGGGCACTCTGAACTCTGCCGGGATGAAGGATGGCCTGTGGCGATGCCAGCCAAGCCGGGGCCCGATCCCACACTGTCGTACTTCCTACTTTGTGGGCGTCCTGTTGTTCCCGATGGTCCAGGGTTAGCGGCCACTGCCTTTGGTCTCCTTTACTGGGCATTCTTCCCAAAGAGGAGGGAGGATGGGCTAGGGCGTTGGCAGAAAGAGAAGAGGGAAGAAGGAATCCAACGCCGACTGTGTGGGAGACTCTGCGTCAGATGAGAGGGAGGTGGGGTAGGAGGGAGGAAACCGTTCCCCACTGTCCCGCGCTCACCAGCCCCACCCCGTGGGACAGAAGGCGTGATCGGTGGAGGGTGTCTGGGCCACCCTTTCTCCAGGAGACTCAGTTAGTGGCTGTCCAGGTTAAAGGCCCCTCCTTCAGGTGCAGGCAGGGAAGATACCCATGCTGGCTCTGGCCCAGCCTCCCCTTCCTCTGGGATGACCGGGGCATCTGTGGGCCCCGAAGCTCCCTCGGACCTGACTCCGCTCACTGCAGGCTCTGCCTTTTCAGAGCTAGTGCAGAATCCTCCTCTCCCAGGAAGACAGGCGGCCCCTTGCCGGTGGGTTAACGAGAGAGCCTTGTGCCGCACCGAAACCACTCGGTGATGGTACTGGCCGCTGAGATCTGTTCCTTACCCAGTACGTGTGGCCCCAGGCTGAGCACTTTGCTCTCCTTTCAGTTCCCGCAGCTGTCCTGGGGAGGAGGCACTATGACTTGCTTTCTTTGTTCACTGCTTAAAAAAAAAAAAAAAAAAAAATTAAAGCCTTATACCCATCTTCTAGCTGAGGGAGGGTGGGTTCCCAGAGGCTAAAGCCCCAGGCACCTAATCAGCGTCTGGTGCCGGGCTTGGCCTGAACTGGAGCGTGTCCTAGTCCTGGGTGAGGAGGTTGACGACGCTCAGCCAGCTCTCTCTGAGGGCAGCGCGGCTGGGCATTGGTAGTCCGTGATCGCGGTGTGCGGGGGCGGGAGGTCGAAGGAGAGGTCTTCAGGTCCCTTTAACGTCCAGGTTCTGTGTCTTTCTGCCGTCTCATGCGTCACTGCGCCCTGTGTGGGAAGCCACCTGCCGCTCCTCCCGGCATCCTCCGAGCGCGCCTTCTCTGGCCCCGGGGCCGCACAGGCCGCCCAGCGGAGAAGCGGCCGCTGGCAGACAGCCTCTCGGGGACAGACCACTGGCTCTCCGCGTTGCTCTGAGGGCCCCGTGGTGGCACGTGGTGAACGGCCTGCTCCGCTCCCGTCTAGATCAAAGCCTTGGAGCTGGACAGCAACCTGTACCGCATCGGCCAGAGTAAGGTCTTCTTCCGGGCCGGCGTGCTGGCCCACCTGGAGGAGGAGCGGGACCTGAAGATCACCGACGTCATCATCGGGTTCCAGGCCTGCTGCAGAGGCTACCTGGCCAGGAAGTAAGTCCTTAGAGGGGCCCGCCTCCGCCCAGCCTGCCTGTGCGCGGGCCCTTCGCAGCCTTCCTGCCGCACAGGGGACTGTTGGGAACTGGTGGCCTGGGACGCCCTGACGCCAGTCGGAGGTCCAAGGGACGCCCACGTGGAGCTCCCTGCTCCCTGCCTTCTGAGTTTATGTCTGAGGTTTTAGGTGACGGGCTGGGAAGGGGGTGACTCTGTGCTCGGATTTGCCTGTCCCAAACAGTCCTGTTTGCCAGTTCCTCGTGTGGGGATGATGCCCGGAACCTGGTCGTCCCCAGAGTCCCCTGTGCTCCCAGGGCCCGGAGACTGTCCTTGGGTCCAGAGCAGCTCCTTTGAGAGTCGGGCTCACGTGCTGCAGGACAGCGGGTGTGGGAGCTGCACGTTAGTCTCCTGACCGGGTCTGTGCTGAGGGACGTACATTCCACGTGAGCTGTGAGCACTGGGGGACAGAACAGGGGTTTGTGGTGTCGGACCCACGGAGCCTTCATTTATCCAGAAGCCCCCGGTCGACACCTTGAGCCCCCCTTTGTAGGACGTCAGCTGCTGACGTTTTCCTGCCAATCAGAAGCCCCCGGTAGCAGGTGGCAGGAGGGTGGGACGCTAAAGTCAGTACATGTCCTCAGCCACCGGCCGTCACACTTGACTCGGACCTAGTTAGCTCGCGAGGGACTTTCACCCCTCGAACCCACTTCTCCCTTGGTGAAGGAGGGCGGTCAGGGTCCTTGTCGCCCTCTGTGGGGTCACCCACAGGACTCAGCGCCAAGGCCGGGCCTCTTCGCTACACTCCTGTCCAGAGGTCTGCGGTCCCCCACCCTGACCGCGTCTCTCCACCCAGGGCCTTCGCCAAGCGGCAACAGCAGCTGACGGCCATGAAGGTCCTGCAGAGGAACTGCGCCGCCTACCTGAAGCTGCGGAACTGGCAGTGGTGGCGGCTCTTCACCAAGGTGGGTTCTGGAAGGCGGCCCCACCTCCCCGTGGCCCGGTGGGCGCTCTGCCGGCCCCAGCTGCGGCAGAGGGGGACAGCGACCTCACGCCGGCCTCTTTGCGGGACTCACAGCCCCAGGGGTGGCTCCCTGACCGCGTGAGCCCGAGGCGGCCCTGCCCCGCCTGGTCTGGAGTGTGCAAGCCGTGTCGTGCCTGGTACACGCGGCCCAGCCTGCCGTCGGGCTCAGAGCAGCTCCCGAGGTGTGACGGCCCCGCGTGCTGCCCGCGCTGTGCCCCCAAGCGGCCGCGGGGCAGTGGGTCAGAATCTGCACGCAGTCGTTCACCGGCTTTGTTTTTAACGTTTTATTTATTTATTGGGGGGGGGCGGGGTTGAGGGGCAGAGAGGGAGAGAGAATCCCAAGCAGGCTCTGTGACGCAGGGCTCAATCTCACAAACCATGAGATCATGACCTGACCCGAAATCAAGGGTCCAGCGACGCTCACTCAATGCAGTCACGCGGGGGCCCCTCAGCTGCTTTTGTTTGTAAAAAATAGCCTAAAGAAGAGAATAAAAGCTCATGTGTAATCCCTTCAACCCCAAGCCAACATCAGTATTAAGTACATGTCTCAATATTTATTCCCGCTATCTTTTCTCCCTTAAGTCTTTGCTCAGTAAGCCATATGCATTCTTACCCAGCTGAGCTCTGATTTCTGTAGACAATCTTGTGTTTTATATTTTCCATTTAGAATTCCTTCACGAGCATCATTTTTTAAAAGTTAGCATGTTGTGGGGCACCTGGGTGGCTCAGTCGGTTGGGTGGCCAACTTCGGCTCAGGTCATGATCTCACGGTCCGTGGGTTCGAGCCCCGCGTCGGGCTCTGTGCTGACAGCTCAGAGCCTGGAGCCTGTTTCAAATTCTGTGTCTCCCTCTCTCTGACCCTCCCCTGCTCATGCCCTGTCTCTCTCTCTTAAAGGTAAATGTTAAAAAAAATTTTTTTAAGTTAGCACGTTGTTCCCTGGAAATGTGTCGTATTTTACCTGGTTACTTTCCCCACGGTGTCTCTTCAGCTCATTCCTAGTTTCTCACCGTTGTAAACAATGCCGTCGTGAACATCTTCCTGCATACGTGGGGGCCGTTTCCCTGACGTGTAATTAGCGGGGCAGAGGCCTGTGGCACACAGCACCGAGTTGATCCCCAGAAAGCTCGTGTGTGTTTGCACCTCCTTCCCGTCAGTCTCGCCAGCTTGCGTGGGTGCAGGTGAGGGGAAGGCCTCATGTTTTGGCCGTGCCCCCGTCTCCCCTTCTAGGTCAAGCCGCTGCTGCAGGTGAGCCGGCAGGAGGAGGAGATGATGGCCAAGGAGGAGGAGCTGGTGAAGGTCCGCGAGAAGCAGCTGGCTGCTGAGAACAGGCTCACGGAGATGGAGACGCTCCAGTCCCAGGTCGGTATCTGCAGGCTTCGCCCCGGCGGTTCGCGCGGCCGCTCCCGGTGCTGCCACCTGCTGGCCACCAGTAGGCGGGGCATGTTTGGGGTTTAAGGAGATGTCAACGGTCACTGTCAAGCAGCGTTCGTCTCTCCACAGATCCCGTTCGGGGTCCTGTGAGGTAGGGAGGGCCCCCCCGCCAGATGGGAGGTTCCTGAGTGTTAGGTTAGCCTCTCTGAGCCGGCATCCTGGGGTTCGCCGTGGCCAGCTCATGGAGTAGCGGTGAAGGATAAAGAACACAATATTTAGGAAGCGCCCGGGAGCCGAAGCAGCCTCCCCCCCTCCCCCCTCCGTGGGAGCCGAGCGAGACAGCACCCGGCCCCGAGTGGCCCGAGGAGGTCGCAGGGGGCTCACGTGTTCCGCGTGCTCCCCGCAGCTCATGGCGGAGAAGTTACAGCTGCAGGAGCAGCTCCAGGCGGAAACGGAACTGTGTGCCGAGGCGGAGGAGCTGCGGGCCCGCCTGACCGCCAAGAAGCAGGAGCTGGAAGAGATCTGCCATGACCTGGAGGCCAGGGTGGAGGAGGAGGAGGAGCGCTGCCAGCACCTGCAGGCCGAGAAGAAGAAAATGCAGCAGAACATCCAGGTAGAGGAGGGGGCGGGGCCGGACGCCGGAAATGGGGCGGCGGGGACGGGACCGGAGGCAACGCGGAGGCCGCCTGCGCTGCCCGCGGGGCCTCGGGCCCGTCTGGTTTCCCTGCCCCGGTCCTCGCCGCGGCCAGCCTGAGTGGCCGGGGCGATCGGCTCGGCCTCGCTCGTGGCGGCACCGCGGAACGAGGGGCCGCGCGACCGGACCGGGCCTCTCGTCCCCGTACCCCAGTTTTACAGACAGGACCCCCACGAGCGGGGGGCGGGCCGCGCGGCCCGCCACCCCTCACGGTCTCCCCGGCTCCGCGGTAGGAACTGGAGGAGCAGCTGGAGGAGGAGGAGAGCGCCCGCCAGAAGCTGCAGCTGGAGAAGGTGACCACCGAGGCCAAGCTCAAGAAGCTGGAAGAAGACCAGATCATCATGGAGGACCAGAACTGCAAGCTGGCCAAGGTGAGGCCCCGAGCGTGGAGACGCGGGGCCGCGGAGAGCGAGCGGCCGGGCGCAGGCGGCTCGAGGCCCGCGGCCTCCTCCCCCTGCCTGTGGCGCTGCGGCTTCTGCTGGGTCCCGGTCACAGCTCCTCTTCGGGGGTGTCCGCATTCTCTGGGAGCCAGCGTCCTGTTCAAAGGGATGTTTCTCACAGCGGAGTGGGGCCCAGGGGGAAGGTTTGGCCTCTGTTCTCAGGCTCTTGGCCGGCTCCCGAGACTCGTATCCGAGGGGTTTCGCACCTCAGTCACCAGCGGGCTCTCCGCACCTTGGTGGCTCAGTGTTGTGGGGCGGGTGCCCTCCGTCAGCCATCTCCAGGGTGGTGGCTGTTTCTCTCAGAGCCAAGTCGGGTCCCTGTCAGAGTCCGCCAGTGAGCGGATCAAAGCCCAGAGGTGTGTCACAGAAGGAAGGACGGGGGGCAGAATGTCGTCCCCGATCCCCAGAGCGGGGACTGAGGGGTTGAAGGGGCAGGACGCCTGCCTGCAGACTCTGACACGAGACCAAGATGCATGCTGAGCGATGGCGCTTGCCGGGTGGGTCACCTTCGTGGGGCACCTTGCTGACGTTAGGACCCTAGCGGTGGCCACACAGCAGAAAGCCAGGACAGCAGCCGGGGCTGTGTGGGAACACAAGTAACGGGGGAGGGGGGGGGTCACGGCCCACCTAGTGGATGAGTGTGGGGCACAGAGGGTGGTGTCACTGTGTGTGAATCCCCTTGGTGATGCTAGCTGCCACCTGGACGCCGTTCTAACCCAAGCCCAGAGGGGTGACACAGGTCCAGGAAGGCCTTGGGCACCCACATTTGTAGACCCTAAGGAAGCTTATCCGGCCCTCTCAGGGGCGCTAGTGACCTTTCAAAATTACCCTCTGATCCAGGAACTCCTAGTGAATCAAGTAGTTAAGGCCCGCCCCTTCGTCCAATTCTAAATTGCCGGGCGGGTCATAGTTTGAAGGAGAGCTGAAGCGTTCTGTGCTCAACTAACTTTAAGCTCTGACCCACCCTCGCCCCCGCAGGAAAAGAAGCTTCTGGAAGACAGAATAGCGGAATTTACCACCAACCTCATGGAAGAGGAGGAGAAATCCAAGAGCCTTGCCAAACTCAAGAACAAACACGAGGCGATGATCACCGACCTGGAAGGTGAGAGGGCGGTGGGCGGGAGCTGACGGACCCGGGGACCAGGCCCCCCGCCTCCAGGGCCAGCCTGGGCCTCACTCTTGTGCTGGTCTCACGTTCGTGTGTGCAGGCAGGCTCGCAGTCTGCAACTCCCAGCCACCGCTCTGAAAGCCTAGGGACAACTCTGTCTCTACGGGAGCCTGGGCCTCCAGGCACTGGCTGGGCTGGGGAGGGGTGTCCCCAACGTGAGGAGCTCTCGAGAGAACGATTCGGCGTCTCTCCGTTGTCGCGTGCCGTGAGCTGCACAAGACTGACTTCCTACGAGGTTCTGGGTGCGACCCTCGCTCTGCCACTTTACCAGCTGTGTCATCCTGTCGGCCTCGTTTCTCTTCCTGCCAAGGGGGACACGGTGAACGGGCGGCCATGGGGACTGAACTCAACCACACAGAGACACGCTGTGTATGCTCTGCTGGACAGGTGCCGTGAGAGGCCGTTGCTTGACGTGGGGCAGGGTGACAATCGTGCCTTTGCCTCCCTGGGTCCCTGGAGGAGGACAGGGTAGATAGAACACAGGTCTGTGTCTGTCTGTGGACTTCTCACCCCTGCGTCTGGAGAGGCATGGACGGCAGAGGGAGAGGGGAGAGGGCACCATGGGGGTGCTGTGAGCTTGTGCCAGAAACCCCAGCTCCCTTGGTGGAGACACAGGGCAGCCCGGCCTGTCTGGGGCGCTTGTTGATGCCGCCTGGACGTAGGGCCCACACCAGCCAGGTTGACCTGCAGGAGGGCTTCCCCCCCCCCCCCCCCCCCCCCGCCCCGTCACATTTGTATGGGACGAGGCGAGTCAGACCGGCAAGGGGAAGCGAGGTGCTGACAGAGGTCTCCCCCCACGGACTCCCTGCCTCAGCCCGGAACAGTCTGAAACACTCAGCTGAAACTACACATCCAGGTGTAGGAGGGTACAGCCCCCAGGGCAGGTGCACACAGAGAGGGTCTGGTTAGTTGGACACTGCTGAGTGTTAAAGATGTGGAGCAGTCCAAACGCGCGCGCGCGCACACACACACACACACACACACACACACACACACGGCTGGTGGGAGCATAAACTGGTAGGCGGCCTTGATCCATCTGGCGTTGCCTGGTGAGGTAGAAGCTTCACGTGCCCACAACCAACCCAACGTTCCCGGCCCTGTGCGCTGGGGGTCCCGGGCAGGAGCGCTCCCGGCAGCACCATTCTGGGGGCACACAGGGAACAAACCCCGAATGCCCGTCAGTTGTAGGACAAATAGACGAGCTGTGGTATGTTCACACAACGGAACATTCTGGTCCATGTGGATCCACTGCAGTGACACTTCGCTTGCCAAATCTCAAGGTCACGATATCGAGTGACAAAGGCAAGTCGAGGAATAAAAGTCGCTAACCCTTAGTGAGCACTGACCCTGGGCTAGGAGCTGTCGTAAGTGTAGAGACTGACGCTCACGAGCCTTGCAATGTAATGAGGCAGATTGTCTCATTGTCCTTATTATTCGGATGACACATGACAAAGCTGAGGGATTACCTGAGTGACGTCCTAGTGGAAATTGTAAAGCCAGACATTGGACCGCGAATCCCGTATACCGACTGTAAACTTCATACAGGACGTTCCCATGTAATTTAGGTTCATGAAAAATTAAACATACTTTTTAGGGACACAGACGTGGTACAGCCTTAAAAACAAGGGAACTGTGAACACAGTCTTCAGGGAGAGTAGGTCCCCAGTGGGGAGGTCAGCAGGGTCGGGAGGGGGGGTGGCCTGGACCTGGCAGCTCGCGGTGTCTTCATCCAGGCGTTGGGTACGAGTGTCTGCGTGCGGTGATCCTTTAAGGTTCACGTATGGTACGGAACAAACACTCAGTATTTTATGTAAAAAATGGAAAACAAAGACGGAAAAATCAGCAGGCGCTGAGGGCTGTGTCGGGGCTCCCCGCGCTTCCTCCCCAGAGCGCCTCCGGAGGGAGGAGAAGCAGCGTCAGGAGCTGGAGAAGACCCGCCGGAAGCTGGAGGGAGACTCCACCGACCTCAACGACCAGATCGCCGAGCTGCAGGCCCAGATCGCCGAGCTCAAGATGCAGCTGGCCAAGAAAGAGGAGGAGCTACAGGCCGCGCTGGCCAGGTGAGGGCAGCGACCCCCCCCCCCCGCGCCTCCCAACCCTGTCATCTTGGAGCCACTGCGCTCACTGCAAGACCTGTCCTGTCCGCTAAAAGTTACGAGTGTGGCCTCTAAAAGTCATCTGCTACGTCACACAACCACCACAGGCCTTCCCTGTCTTGCATTTTAAACTTACTGGCTACAGGCGTGCTTTAAAAAAAAAAAAAACAAAAACAAACTTTGTTTTACAGCAGTTTTAAATTCACAACAAAATTGAGCAGAAGGTGCACAGAAATCCCATAGGCCCCTCCTCCCATGGCCTCCCCCACTATCACGTCCCAGGCCAGGGTGGCACGTTTGTTCCAATTCTTGGAACCTGCACTGCCATGTGATTATCCCTCACAGATTGTCTACGGCAGCCTTTGTGTTTTTACTCAGTTGCTGTCATGACGGGCTGTAACATTTTATTCCCTTTTCAAGTGTTTTCGTTTTAACACTTAATCTTTATTTATTTTTATGTTTGGAGCATTGAGTTATGTTTGGAAAATGAAGTGATTCTTCTGTGAGGTTTTCTAGGTCTCAAAGTGGTTTTGCTCCTAAACCTGCTGGAAGCTCCCGATGTTGTTTTTGCGGAGAGGAGCGCCTAAGAGCCATGGTTATGACTTCCAGAAGCGGCTTCCGCTGCTCCTCTCCAAAGCCTGTTCTGCAGACCCTGCTCCCCCAGGCAGAAGGGACCTCCTCCTGATGTCCGTGCTCTCTTTGGCAGAGTGGAGGAGGAAGCCACCCAGAAGAACATGGCCCTGAAGAAGATTCGGGAGCTGGAATCACAGATTTCCGAACTCCAGGAAGACCTGGAATCTGAGCGCGCTTCCAGGAATAAAGCTGAGAAGCAGAAGCGGGACCTCGGGGAGGAGCTGGAGGCTCTGAAAACGGAACTGGAGGACACTCTAGACTCCACGGCAGCCCAGCAGGAGCTCAGGTGTGCCACGAGGCCAAGGAGCCGAGTCACCGGGGGCGGGGGCGGGTGGCAGGGAGAGGGAGGCCGGGAAGGGGGGCGGGCGGCACTAGAAGGCAGAGAGGATAATGCCCCCTCGGCAGCTCCTCCCTAGGGTGTTGAAAAATCTGGCTTGGAGTTCAGGGCGGGCTTTAAGGCTGAAAGGGCACAGATTTCTCTACAAAGTGGGACCGCGAGCCCGGGCTGGAAGATGCACAGCCGAGGAAGGAGGCGCCTGGGCAGCAAGGCTGGGGCGGCCGCCGCCCCTTGCCGGCATATCTGCAACCAGGGAAGAAGAGCCCCGGGCGGCATGCCCAGGCCTGGCCTCCATCCTGAGGGTGCTTCTCTCCAGGTCCAAACGCGAACAGGAAGTGAACATCCTGAAGAAGACCCTCGAGGAAGAGGCCAAGACCCACGAGGCGCAGATCCAGGAGATGAGGCAGAAGCACTCACAGGCTGTGGAAGAGCTGGCTGAGCAGCTAGAGCAGACGAAGCGAGTGCGTGGGCGGTGCCAGGCTGCTGGGGGGGCCAATCCGAGACTGAGGGCGGTGCCGGGCTGCTGGCGGGGGCCAGTCCGAGACTGAGGGCGTTGCCGAGCTGCTGGCGGGGGCCAATCCGAGACTGAGGGCGGTGCCGGGCTGCTGGCGGGGGCCAGTCCGAGACTGAGGGCGGTGCCGGGCTGCTGGCGGGGGCCAATCCGAGACTGAGGGCGGTGCCGGGCTGCTGGCGGGGGCCAATCCGAGACTGAGGGCGGTGCCGGGCTGCTGGCAGGGGCCATTCTGCGACTGAGGGCGGTGCCGGGGTGCTGGCCAGGGAGGCCATCCTGGAGACTGCTGCCACTCGCTAGGGCCGAGCCTACAGAGAAGAGCCTGTTTGCCTCAGTTTCCCCATTTGTAACGATAGTCTGTCTCATGCAAATACATGACAGGTGGGGCTGACGGCGTGTAGAACAGGTGAACAATAAGGGGTCAGTAAGTTGTTCAAAAATTAGCATCACTGGTATTTTGTTCAGGACCCCATCAGGCCAGAAAGCCTCAAGGGATTGGAGTGGCCTGGTGCTGAAGCCTTAGGGTTTTCTGTGGAGCACCTTCAGCGGTCAGCTGGATCTTGGTGGGAAGCCCTGGGCTGCTCACCTCCCTAGTCTTGGGCAGGTGGCTGGGCCAGGCAGTTTGTCTAGACACGTTCTGAGTGCTGTGGCTCCCAGCGCCAAGCCACTCTTGCCGGCGGCCTGAGAATATTCTGAGGCCTGTGTGTTGTTCTCAGAAGCACGCCGTGTCCACCGGCATCCCTTCTGGGGGAGCCTTTCCCTGCCCTTCAGTTTTTCTCACCTGACACGCCTTCAAGTTCATACAGCTCCCCTCGAACTTGTCTGTGACCCTGCAGCCAGCTCAGCACAGAGTAGAATGGCGTGTGCAGTTGAGTCTGTAAACGCCACTCTCATATCTTTTAGAAGATGTTTACGTTATTACCCGGAAGATCAAATTTCAAAGAGGCTTTACTAGAAGCCTGACTGAGCAGTTATAATTTCCCTCATCTTATGATAACGTCGCCAAAGTCGTGGTAGATGAGCCATGAAAACACCTCACGCTTGAACGTCCCCTCTGCCCGGTGAGGGAGGCTGGCAGGGATCGTTTCAGAGGGGAGGGCACGTGCCAAACACCCCGTCCATCTGAGCGATGAGGATGGACCCGGCCTGGCTTTCTGAGCCCACACCTCTTGCCTGCACGCCATCCCCTGAACTTGGCCCGTGTCTTTGCTGCAGGGGCGGCAGGTTCTGTCTCTGGACCTGGTGGTTCCCCCGGTGCCGTTAGGAAGACCAGCCTCACGCCGGGGCACCGACGCCCCTTGGCACATCTTTGCCTTTGTCCCCACCAGGTGAAAGCCAACCTGGAGAAGGCGAAGCAGACCCTGGAGAACGAGCGAGGGGAGCTGGCCAACGAGGTGAAGGTCCTGCTGCAGGGCAAAGGGGACTCCGAGCATAAGCGGAAGAAAGTGGAGGCCCAGCTGCAGGAGCTGCAGGTGAAGTTCAACGAGGGAGAGCGAGTGCGCACGGAGCTGGCCGACAAGGTCACCAAGCTGCAGGTGAGGCCTCCGCTGGGACCCGGGCCTGGGCAGGGGTGCCTTCGACAGCAGCTCAGGTCCACCTTGGCCTGAGAGCCGAGGTGGGGCCGGAGCAGTCACGGCCCCTGTCCCTTGTCTCTTCCGTCCCCGTGCAGGTTGAGCTGGACAACGTGACCGGTCTCCTCACCCAGTCTGACAGCAAGTCCAGCAAACTCACCAAGGACTTCTCTGCTCTGGAGTCACAGCTGCAGGACACGCAGGTAAGGTGGCGGCCGGTCCCTGCCCCGGACCTTTCCTGGGAGGACGCTGAGCCCCTGCGGCATCGGCTGCCCCGGTTCATCTGATGAGCCGCCCTCCCCTGTATCCACGGGGTCTCTGGGTCCTCCTGGCGCCCCCAGCCGTCCCCCGAATCAGAGGGACCGGCTCCTCCATCCTGCCGAGGGTGTGGGGCCCGGGAGGCTCTGACTCGGCGCCTCCTGAGCCCGTGCCCCCCGCTCGTCCTCGGTGTAGGAGCTGCTGCAGGAGGAGAACCGGCAGAAGCTGGGCCTGAGCACCAAGCTGAAGCAGATGGAAGATGAGAAGAACTCCTTCAAGGAGCAGCTGGAAGAGGAGGAGGAGGCCAAGCGGAACCTGGAGAAGCAGATCGCCACCCTCCACGCCCAGGTTCAGTGCCGGGGCACCCGCCTGCACATTTGGACCCTCAGGCCCGTCCCGAGCCGGGCGCCCTCCCTCGGGGAGCTCCCACCCTCCCCGGCCCGAGCTCTTAGCCAGGGGGACCCAGGCAGAACTCAGGGATCCGTGAACTTGGCTAGAGGCGACGTCACATCTGTCTGGCCACCAATCTGGCTGACGTTTAGCGTTTTCTTCCGTTAGGAACACAGGCAGTAAGGCATGACCGCAGCGGTGCTGGGGTTCGATAGAAACTGCCGGTCACCGCGTCGGAGCTGAGGCAGGGCTTTGGGGGTGTCCTCGTGCTCCCCGCCACTTCAGGAGCTGGTATTACACGTGCTACTAGGGCAGCACGTGGGTTACTGTATCACGGCTTAAAAAAGCACCCGGTAACCGCATTTTTCCGTATCGGTTTACTTGGTGATCCTATACGTCTTATGCGTGTTAAAGCATCGTTCTAAGAGGGACGCCATAGTCTTTTTCTAGACTATCAAAGCGCCCACAACCAGAACTAGGTCAAGAGCCCCGTTCTACATCCTGTCTTGGGACTTCAGTGTGCTGGGCCAGGAGACCCGCCCCACCTCCTCGGGGTGGGCCCGGAGCCCGTGTGACAGTCTGGGTGGGAGCAGCTGTCACGTACGGGGCGGCAGCTGTGTCTCCCGGAGCAGGGAGGGGCTGTGGGACGGGTGTCTGTGGCACTCCTGCCTCCCGCAGACTGTGTCCGTGGGGAGAGGCCGATGGAGAAGCCTCCCCTCTGGTCCGTCTCTGTAAAATAAGGCTTGGTGTTCGTCACGACTGGGAGGCCTCCCCCTGGCCTGCCCACTCTAGGCAGAGGCCCTCTGCGGAAACCCCGTTTCTCTCGCCCCGGCGGAAGAGGGGCGTCCCCGTGCCTGGGCCTCCGTCCATGAGGTAGCAGGCAAGCCGCCGTCCCGGGCACGGGGCGGCTACCTCCCTAAGTCTGTGCTCCCGTCCAGATGACGGACGTGAAGAAGAAAATGGAGGACGGCGTGGGGTGCCTGGAGATAGCGGAGGAAGCCAAGAGGAAGCTCCAGAAGGACCTAGAGGGGCTGAGCCAGCGCTACGAGGAGAAGGCGGCCGCCTATGACAAGCTGGAGAAGACGAAGACGCGGCTACAGCAGGAGCTGGACGACCTGCTCGTGGACCTGGATCACCAGCGCCAGACCGCCTCCAACCTGGAGAAGAAGCAGAAGAAGTTCGACCAGGTACGTGCCGCACGGCATGGCCTCGCGTGCGAGGGCCTCAGTGGTCCCCCTCGGGGAGGGCGTCTCTTCCCCTTTCGGGTTCCTTACATCTTTCAAATGGCCTATGATGAGCCCCTTTTACAATGAGTGGGGATGTTTTTTCTTTTTGAGTAAACTCTGCCCCCGACGTGGGGCTCGAACTCATGATCCCAAGATCAAGAGTCACGTGTCTTACCGACTGAGCCAGCCGGGTGCCCCTGTTGTTTAGGGTTTTTATTTATGTGTCATACCTCTGTCTCCTTCCAAATACTCTGAGGCAGCTTACAGAGACACAGACGGTGGGATAGGATAGAAAAACAGTAAGTCCGGCGTCGGCCCAACCGGCCGGCTACGGCCCTGCACTTGTTGCCGTGGGCAAAAGTGCGTTAGACCTTGCCACGTTCCCTCACGTGCCGGTGTCTCCGGCTGCTTTCGTGGTTTCACAGAGTCCTGCAGCGTCTCACGCATTCATCGTCTGGCCCTTTAAGGAGCGGGTCGGGGACAAAGAGGTGTTGGGGCAGAGGGAACAGGAAGGTGGGGAAATAAGGTCTGGCCGCGGGTGGGCCCACGTGGAGGGTGGACACCAGAAACTTGAACTTGCCCGGGCATCCTTCATGAGGGGCACAGGTGGGATCTGGGCCTCTCAGCGGCCAGACCGACATCCTTTTTAGGGGAAGCACCGACCGGTTGTTGAGGAGAGCAGAGCCTTTTCTGGTTCTGAGAGGGGAAGGTGTCCCGTGGGTTCCCACGGAAGGGGCACCATGGGACCTGCAGGACCACGATTAGTAAATGGTCAACGCTGCAAGCAGACTTCAGAGCGCACCGGCAGAGGTGATCTCTGCCCGCCTCTGGTTCCGAGGACACCCCGCATGGCACGCGCCACGCTCAGAAGCGGTGGCCTGTGCCTGCTCTTCGCGGTCCCCTCCCCTCGGACCAGCGCCTGGGGCCCTCATCCCCCGAGGAGTTCGGGTCCGTGTGCTTTGCCCGCCTGAGGTCCGCACGCTCACGGTGACCACCTCTCCCCCAGCTGCTGGCCGAGGAGAAGACCATCTCTGCCAAGTACGCGGAGGAGCGCGACCGGGCGGAGGCGGAGGCCCGGGAGAAGGAGACCAAGGCGCTGTCGCTGGCCCGGGCCCTGGAGGAGGCCATGGAGCAGAAGGCAGAGCTGGAGCGGCTCAACAAGCAGTTCCGCACGGAGATGGAGGACCTCATGAGTTCCAAGGACGACGTCGGCAAGAGCGTGAGCACCGAGCTGGTGGCCGGCTTGTGCGGGGGGGGGGGGGGGGGGGAGGGCTGAGCGGACACCGAGGCCGGAGGCCTCATCCCTCCGCTTCTGATGTGGCCCCCTTGGGGCGGGGGGCAGGTCCACGAGCTGGAGAAGTCCAAGCGGGCCCTGGAGCAGCAGGTAGAGGAGATGAAGACCCAGCTGGAGGAGCTGGAGGACGAGCTGCAGGCCACCGAGGACGCCAAGCTGCGGCTCGAGGTCAACCTGCAGGCCATGAAGGCCCAGTTCGAGCGGGACCTGCAGGGCCGCGACGAGCAGAGCGAGGAGAAGAAGAAGCAGCTGGTCAGACAGGTGCGGACGCCCCTCCCGCTGCCCTTGCCCCCGGGCAGAGGTGGGCAGGGGCGCCCCCTTCGTCCCCCAGTTTCCGGTCGGCTTCCTTTCTCCTTCCTCTCCCCGGGCTGTCTTGGGCTCCTTGTCCACCCCTCCCACGTCCTTGCGCTCCAGCCCTCTGTCACCGGGGTCAGGGACCCTCTCGGTCAGTAATCGTCCTTGGCCGCAAGTAGCCCCCCCCCCGGGCACGGAGTGGAGCAGGGCTTGGGGGCTGGTGCAGCCGCCCGAACCGCCCTCCCGTCCCCCAGGTGCGGGAGGTGGAGGCAGAGCTGGAGGACGAGAAGAAGCAGCGCTCGATGGCGGTGGCCGCTCGGAAGAAGCTGGAGATGGACCTGAAAGACCTGGAGGCCCACGTCGACTCAGCCAACAAGAACCGG